>NC_141144.1:11061260-11433760 GCF_053477565.2 Lygodium microphyllum | reverse complement strand
CCCTTGTCATGGATGAAGATGCCCAGCCACTTGAACAGCCTATCATAAAGCCCATCAAGATCAAGAAGTTTGAAGTCAGCTTCAAAGAAGGTAGCATGCCCACCTACGTCTCCACTGAGTTTCTGAAGGGTCTCATGTCAAATCCAATCTTGATTAGGAACGTTGCGTTGGTTGGACACCTTCACCACGGGAAAACCTTGTTCATGGACATGCTAGTGGAGCAGACTCATGAGATGAAGACCCTCGATCCTAACAGTGAAAAACATCTCCGGTACACGGATACACGCATTGATGAACAGGAAAGGCAGATATCAATCAAAGCGGTACCAATGTCTCTGGTCTTAGAGGACAGCAATGGAAAGTCCTATCTATGCAATGTCATGGATACTCCTGGCCATGTCAACTTTTCAGACGAAATGACAGCAGCTCTGCGTTTAGCTGATGGTGCTGTTCTTATTGTTGATGCTGTTGAAGGGGTGATGGTATGTATAATGGAAATGAGTGGCTGTCTTTCTCTGCATAGGATTTGTTTCGAAAGAGTCTCTAAGTAGGTCTCAGTGGGCAAAATTATGAGTTGAACCAGTGTGCAGGGGCATGCACTGGACCATTTCCCTTTTGCTTTTTGTTTTTTCACTCCCCAATACAAGGACTATTTGAATTCCCCAAAGCAATGGTTGCTTTCTACAAATAATCAACTTTACGTATTATTCTACCTCTTAGACTCAAGAAAGCTAGTAGTAATTTTTGAATAATGATTCACCATGCCACTCTACTATGGGTAAAGCATATGCCCTAACAGGCAATGCTAATAAATTGAAGAGTCGTGTGTGTGCTCGTGTGCATGGTGTTAGTGCCTGTGTGTGTGTGTGTGAATGCTAACATCACTGTATGTAGAGGCGTTAAGGATAACTTGCGCTGTGTATAGGTGTTGGAAAGTAACACATTCCTACTATGTTGTCAGGTGAATACAGAGAGAGCCATTCGGCATGCATTGCAAGAAAGGTTGCCTATTGTGGTGGTTGTTAACAAGGTGAGCATAATTAAAGTGTTTTGTTTACTGTGAAAGTGTTTTGTTAATGCACAATGAATCCAAACATTTCTACAGATGCATGCATATGGATGGATTTCCATAGTATTGTTATATGTCTGCATATTATTATCGATCTTAATATACTGTTCTGTATGTGCACTCTGTATATGCATCTCTTTTAGTATGAACATGAATTCATCTTTGTAGTAAACCATCATTTCTGTACACAATACTATATTTATGTATGTGGTATGTAATGGAACATTTCCCCAAACATTTTATGAGATTTAGATCAGGCTTGAATCATAATTTACATGTAATCACAATCACTATGCAATTGTGCACATTGTAGGATGATGTGTGTTTGTTTTGGCAGGTTGACAGGTTGATAACAGAGCTAAAGCTACCACCGACAGATGCTTACCATAAGCTGCGCCACACTATTGATGAGATAAATCAGTTGATTGCAAATTATCCCAGTGGAGCCGAAAGTCCCCAAGTTATTGATCCAGTCCTCGGAAATGTTTGCTTTGCAAGTGCTACAGCTGGATGGTCTTTCACCCTCTTATCGTTTGCTAAGCTGTATGTGAAGCTACATGGTATTCCATTTGATGTGGAAGCCTTTGCCTCCAAGCTTTGGGGTGACTGGTATTTCTACCCCGATCGGAAGTTTAGGAAGAAAGCTCCTCCTAATGGTGAAAGAGCGTTTGTCCAGTTCATTCTTGAGCCACTTTACAAACTTTACAGTCAAGTTATAGGGGAGCATAGAAAAAATGTGGAGGCAACTTTAGCAGAGCTAGGAGTAACCCTCAGTAATGTGGCCTATAAACTCAATGTAAAGCCACTTCTGAAGCTGGCTTGCAGTTCTGTATTTGGTTCAGCGACAGGGTTTACCGACATGTTAGTCCGACACATTCCATCTGCTATGCAGGCAGCTGCTGAAAAGGTGAAGCATATCTACACAGGCCCCCAAGACACGACTCTTGCAGATTCCATGAAGGCATGTGATTCCAAGGGGCCACTTATGGTCAATATCACAAAACTCTATCCAAAATCAGACTGTAGTGTTTTTGATTCATTCGGGCGTGTGCTGAGTGGTACACTGAGCACAGGACAGACTGTACGTGTATTAGGAGAGGGCTACTCTCCAGATGATGAAGAAGATATGGCCATAAAAGAAGTTACAAAGTTATGGATTTATCAGGCACGCTACCGTATTCCTGTTAGCCAGGCCCCTGCAGGATCATGGGTTCTAGTTGAAGGTGTGGATGCTTCTATAATGAAAACAGCTACCCTGTGCCCTGAGTTTTATGATGAAGATGTCTACATTTTTCGTCCACTGAAGTTCAATACCCTCTCAGTAGTGAAGACTGCTACAGAGCCTTTGAATCCCAGTGAGCTGCCAAAGATGGTGGAAGGACTTCGCAAGATAAGCAAAAGCTATCCTTTGTCAATAACAAAAGTAGAGGAATCAGGGGAGCACACAATCCTTGGCACAGGAGAAATATATTTAGACTCAATATTAAAAGATTTGAGGGAACTTTATTCTGAAGTGGAAGTAAAGGTGACGTGATGGATTACCCGATGTTGTTCACTCTACTCTAGCTGAGCTTGATGAATCAATCAATTAATGGCTTTTTTCTGTCTGTAAATTGCAGGTAGCAGACCCTGTTGTTTCATTCTGTGAGACGGTTGTTGAAACTTCATCTTTGAAGTGCTTTGCTGAAACACCAAATAAGAAGAACAAGATTACTATGGTATTCCAGTGAAGTTGTGCTTCCCTTTTTGATGGTTAAAATTTGGCCAATTATTGAAGTACTTTTAATTTTTTTTGTTTTCTGATAGATTGCGGAACCTCTAGAGAAAGGTTTAGCAGAAGATATTGAGAATGGCATTGTCAGTATTGATTGGCCTAGGAAAAAACTGGGTGATTTCTTTTTGACTAAATATGATTGGGATTTACTTGCTGCACGGTCAATATGGGCGTTTGGCCCTGATAAGCAGGTATTAAGCATCCTCATTTTGATCATCATGTCCATTCTCCCCTTCTGGGTCTTTTCTCCACGTTCCAATTGGCTTTTTGAGTGTGCAAACCTGGACTTGTATGTTTTCATGAAACAGGGGCCCAATATTCTGTTGGATGACACTTTGCCTAGTGAAGTTGACAAGGGTCTATTAAGTGCAGTCAAAGATTCCATTGTTCAGGGGTAAGTTGTTATTGTCCTTACTTGAGGTGGCCTCATTCAGGATGCTGAGAACTCAGGTCACTTGAAGTCATTTTTAACAGCTTTTTCTTGTATTTGGTTGGATATTTCAGCTTTCAATGGGGTGCTCGTGAAGGTCCTCTTTGTGATGAACCTATTCGAAATGTGAAGTTCAAAATTCTTGATGCAGCAATTGCCCAGGAACCTCTTCATCGTGGAGGGGGTCAAATTATTCCCACCTCTAGGCGGGTTGCTTATTCTGCATTTCTAATGGCAACCCCTCGGCTGATGGAACCGGTTTATTATGTTGAGGTGCTGTAAATCAGTTTGTTAGTTATAAATTAGCAATCACATGTGTATCAGATGATTGGTATGTGGACTCTTAATGTCTTAGCAAAGCTTGTCCTTCACAGATTCAAACACCAGCAGACTGTATTGCTGCTATTTATACAGTGCTCTCACGACGTCGTGGTCATGCTACAGCAGACTTGCCAAAGCCAGGAACACCTGCATATATCGTAAAGGTATACTGTCAATCTAGTGAGACAGTTGTATGTGAGCATGCTTTTGCTAGGAAGTTTAATAATGAAGGTTTTACACATTGCAGGCATTCTTGCCAGTGATAGAATCTTTTGGGTTTGAAACTGATCTTCGTTACCACACACAAGGCCAAGCATTTTGCATTTCTGTGTTTGATCATTGGAACACTGTACCTGGTGATCCTCTCGATAAGTCAATTGTCCTGCGTCCATTGGAGCCTGCACCTGCAACACACCTTGCTAGAGAATTCATGGTGAAGACTAGGCGTCGGAAGGTACACTTCTCTTGATCTGTCTGTTAGTATTTTTCTTCTTTTTTGGTAAAGCACATCTCATCATGTTGGTACATGTGGTTTTTAAAAACAGGGCATGAGCGAGGATGTTAGCATTAATAAGTTCTTTGATGACCCTATGCTCCTTGAGCTTGCTCGTCAGGATGCTGACCTTCAACAGATCCTTTAACCTCTCAATGTAAGCTGATTTTTATTCTCTCTCAAGTTTATTAACCATGGGACAAAAGGTGCATGCAAGCACGAGGTTGTGGCATGCTGATTTTTTATCTTGAATGTCTAATTGGTGATTAGAGTAGGTTTTAGAATTACGTTTCTTGGCGTATGAGGTTCAGGAGGAAACAGTTAATGGTGCTTGCTATGCCTTCCTTAACCAAAGTTAAGCAAAACTTCATGAAAGTATGATGACACCATGATAAAAATGTGGACAGGCTTGACTTCCTGGGCACAGATGGTGCATTGGAGGTTTACTTGAACATGCATTTGGACATATATTTCTTGAACCTTCCAAATGAGTGGGAATTCCAAGGAGAGGGAGGTAGAGAGTGAGTGATTTATGCTTTCACTTTGGACCTTGAATGCAGCCCTGAACAGTTTGTGCCAATATATGAACAACATTGCACCTGTAATCAGCAGGAGCATGAATCACTGCTAACCTGGGCAGGTCACAAACAACAGCTAGAGCAGGTCTCAGCAGTTCCCGAGTAGGCATCAACAAGCAGCAATGCAGCTTCAAACCTCCTCTAGGTCAACCGTTTATCAGAGCTGAGCAAAGTAGTAGCAGAAATAGTCACAACTTTGGGCAGCATGGGTCGTGGGATAAAAAAATCACCATGCTTTGATACCAAAGGACATGCTACACTTTTAATGGATAAGAAGGCCTGCAGGCGAGCTGCAGGAAAGAAAAAGCTTGCAGGCTTTGATACCTCACATGGCAAACTTGTAATCAAAGAAGATAATAACTTGGAGCTGAGATCAACACAAGTAACTCCAATAACTGTTTGCATAAAATGGACAGTGGGAAGATACCGGCAGGGAGGAGAATGTGTGTACAATGCCAAAAGTGGCAGCCTGTAAATAGAAAAAAAGCAGCCAATGCTAGACCTGAACAGGCTCACCCACAGTGAACCAGCTGAAAGCATCACTTTCCTTCTGAGTGGTGTAACTTCTCTGTCCATTGTCACATTGATTAATTGTGACTATCATAGGGAAACATTTATTGGAGCTGTGATCATCTGTGTATTACAGAATATACACGTGCAGGGTTTAGGAATACAACTGAATACAACTGTATTTATGCACGCAAGGCATATGTGTGAATATGGGCTGAGGCCCAAAAAATTTACAGGCTCATGTCACAGCGATGTGATTTATCTTTGGCACTCTATGATGGCAAGTCCAAGAACTTTGCTCAATGAGCGTGCAGTCAGTTACTTGTGCAGGTGTCATCTTTTAAATAATTAAATCGAACTTGTCACAGAAATGACAAAAGCAACTCATATGAGGGTTTGGATTTTCTTTATTAAATGAAGAACCATATTATCTGGCATCATTTTGCTATGACATCATTGATAAGGATTTATTGTCCATGTCAATGTTTCCATTTGATGACTTCATTTTCCCCATCTTTTTTGTCAGACGAAGATGCTAAAAGATTTGTTTTGGCTGTCACTACTTTTTCTTGGTGACAAACTTCATCATTGTTGTCAACACTCTTTGATAACCAGAGGTGGATTCCTACCATCGTCTCTATTTGTTTTGGTGACTTTAACATATTTGTAGTAGTCAGTGCCTACATTGTCTTGATGGGTGTACATGGAATGATTTTAGGAGAATGTTGCATTTCAAGAGAGAGTTGCTAGTCTCCTTGGGACTCCATGGAGATGCATGCCAATGCTGAAGAAGGTAGCTCTTGAGGAGACTGCTTTGGTGATGGTGGATGAGACTGTTGAGAAACCCATTGGTTAACTGCATTTCTTTTCATTATTCATTCCAGTTTCACATTTATAGTACGCCCACATTTTGGGGCATCACTCGAGATTGTCTATGCCTATAAATGGGGCACTGATTCCCCTCACTCTACACGCACTTTTAGTCATCTTCTCTCCATCAGATCAACTCTTCTCCATTTCTTTTCATTAATTAATTCCATTTTCACATTTACAGCATGCCCACATTTTGGGGCACCACTCGAGATTGTCTGTGCCTATAAATGGGGCACTGATTCCCCTCACTCTACATATACTTTTAGTCATCTTCTCTCCATCAGATCAACTCTTCTCCATTTGTCCTATGCCTAGTGGATGCTACTTGCAGGAATGGTTCGAGTACTGCCATCTTGATCTGTCTGGCTGCCACCCATTGGATCTAGAGTTGTCAGCATGAGCTGGCTGTTGCCCAGCCTGCCACACTGACCAAGACTGCTGCCCACCTGAGTCTATGTCATCAGGATCTCTGCATTTGCACCATCTGCTGCAGTCTACATTTGCATTTGCTGTCTAGACTGGCCACCTTGCTCCTGGAGCTGCCGTTTTCATCATCAGCATTTATGTTTTTGCTGCCAGCTGGTCCTCCACATCAGTGTTTGCATCTCAGCCGGCCGCCCTGCTGTTCGGCAATCATTTGGTCTTATTTCAGGTTGCTGGTCATTATCTTCTCTCCAACGGCATCCAAGGACTGCATTCTGCTCCCTCTATAGTTGTCCTTCACCATTCACCATTTACCTTCAATACCCTATTGCTTGAAGGATTGCGTTTCGCTCCCTTCATTGTGGAGATTCCCTATGGTTGATGCCACCTGCTCAACCAGGACAATGCGGTCATCTTCGAGCTTTGCTCCATTGTATTAGCATGATTTATTCCATAGAAACAGGGGACGGTCGTCCCTGGCCCTTGGGATGTCGGAATGCCGTTCCATCACAAGTAGGTTCGGTGGAACGCAGTTGTGGGTTAAAGGACATCGTCCCAATTCATGACTTCCCATTTCGGAGAGAGGATGCATTGTCGGGGATGGATTGTCGAGGGATGGCCAGTTAGGTGGGCCATCTTGTTTTGTGCCCGCATTGGCTTATTTGTCTTCTGCTCACTCTCTCACACCCCTTATCTCACTCGCTAGCTCAGACTCTTGTATGCCTTCAACGCCTCCCTCCTTACTTGCTGCCTACTTCAACCACCTTGCTTGGGTCATCTCATCTATTGTGGGCTACCTGTCTTTTTCATTAGTGATTCAGCATGCTTTTTTTTCAAAGGCTACAACGAGTCTTTGCTTTGCCTAGTGCCCAATGCTTTCTGGTTTTGCCCGGTGGATTGAAGTGCTGGAGGAGTATGACTTTCAAATCAAGTACCGACCAGGAAAAGAGACTGTAGTTGTCGATGCACTCAGTCGCAAGGCATTCCTTAACTCATTAATCTTGCAAAATCCATCAACAGCTAGATCTCTAGCTACAAAGGTATCTATGCCAAACAATCCAATACTTGAGTTAGCTAGAGAGGAAGCATGCCATGATCTAGCCTGTCCATATTTGAAAATCTGCATAACACTCCCATCTTCACATTGTTTCTTCACAACCAACTCCTCGTTTAGGGGGACGAGCAGATGTCCCAATGTCCCGATACAAGGTCATGGTGGGATAAAGTAAATGTTGAACGCCCATCAAGCGGAGACGGATTGTGCCCTTCGTCATGCAAGTTGTGTTTTTATGGGCATATGAGCTGTGCAAATAAAGTAAGGGCTCATTTATTACACGAGCCAAGATTGGAGATGCAGTTTAGCCCCAATGTCATGGTGGACTAGAGAAGGGAGCTTTTAGACCACGAATTTGGTCAACGGACTTTATTTACATTGAGGTTTGTACAAGTGGCGGTCGATCTAGCTACGCTTACAACAACAACTATCATGAGGACATGTATTTTTGAAATCTCACTTAACATTTGGATTAATTTTTAACCACATGGTTAAGTGAATGTTGCACATGTGAGGTGTAACTGGGGTTAGAGTAAATGTACGAGCTCGGGACTTGAGGAAATCACGAGATGTCAAAGGAAAAAGTTGCTATAAGTTATGCCGCATATGTACTTAGGATATCTAGTTTCAGTTGTTTTCCTAGGTGATTCATTTGGCTATAAGTGTCAGTTGGTGACACTAGAGAAGTGGCGTTTAATGGTACCTAACGCCAATCTGATGGTCAAAGATGGCGCAGAGACACTCGGGAATGGAAGTTGCCTAGCTAATTTAATTATTGGTGAGTCAGATTATTTTTCAGGGCACTGAAATAATTATTAGATTAATGTTCAGAATTTAAAGACTGAAAATTAATATTTAATTATGAATAATGTTGAAAAAACCATTTGGGAAGGTTGCTACTTATCAAAAATGCCCATGCAAGCTTGGAAAACGTCTTTAGAGGTTGGAGAGAGGCTTTTGAGTGGATTCAGCTTGCAAGAGAGAGGGAGGAGATGCTACTGGTTTGATTTGCAGCCATTGGAGGACTTTCTAAGGCAGCCAGGGCCAGGGCCAGGAGAAGACCAATCAACAGTAGGTGATAGTATTTACAGGCTGTTGAGATAGAGCAGCAACAGTAAATGATTGATTTTTTTCAGTTCTTTGCATCTACAAGCTGTTGAGATAGTGTAGCAGCAATAAACGATAGATTTTCTTTAGTTCTTTGCGAAGAAAGTTTGAATTTTCTCTCTCCTCAGCATTCTCTCTCATCTCCCAGTTTTTCTATAGCCTTGCTCCAAAGATTACAGCATTGAGATCACCAGAGGTTGAGAAATTTCAGATTTCTTCGCTGTAAACCCTAATTTGCAACAGCAGAAATTAGAGTTGACCAGCAACCTCAGGAAGTGTGCCAGAAATTGGAAGCTCCAAGACTTGGATTCAATAGGGTTGAAGTTGTTTTTGGTCAAATTCAAGTGGAGGGACTAGCAAATCAATGAATTTGGGGCATTTTCCATCTCCATCAAAGCGGATAAAGGCCAATTGATTGGCCGAATCAAGGGTACAAATTAGATTGAAGACTTGCTGGTCATTTTGGATAGCAAGGGAAGTTTGAATACTGAAAGGAATCGGGAGAATCCCATTGCATATCAACTTCTTCTTGAATTAAGTTAAATAAATGCCAAAAAAGGGCACCGGTTTTGGGGCCAACAGGGTGTCCAATGTCCAAGATTATATGGTAAAGTGTGTTCGAGATCCACTACATACGAGAGCTGTCCATAAATGGAGGAGTGAAAGTGCTACCTTCCACTTGAGTATTAGGCAATACTTGAGACCCTTGCTCTATTGAACTTGATGGAGCCTGAACTAAAGTTGGCTCTAACTGAAAGGCATCTAGGTAAAGCTACGACAACTGAGGATGATCTGCCAAGTCATTCTCTTCCATCCATTTGGCATCCATTGGTGAATACTTCTAAAATTTCACCAAGTATCTCCTGGAAACTTTTCCTTTGGCCTTTCTTTCCTTATGTGTCAAAATCTGCTCGGGTACGAAAATCTCATCCAGCTCCTTAACCTCAAGCTAAATATAAGCAAACATATCCTTTGGCACATCATGATGAAAAGGCCTCAATAATTTGACATGAAAGGCATTGTGTATCCACCAATGTGGAGGTATCAAGGGCAAATACTACTCCTAGTGTCTGGTGGTCTAAAACATAGCACCTCAAAAGATCTAACATGTGAAATTTGTTTCCTTAGATTGAGCATCTGTCTGCGGATCAAACTCAAACAATTCCTTTCAAAATAAACTGGTCATTCGGGGGTATCAATCACTAATGATCGACTCTGGCATACCATGATACTTGAAGATGTGCTAAAAAACAATTATGTCATATGATCAACCTTTATTTTCTTTCGCACCGGAATGAAATGGGCTTGTTCGCTAAACTTGCAAATGATAGTCCATATCCCATCATTCCCTCTAGGTGTCTTAGGAAGCTCAAAAATAAAGTCCATTGCAATGCTCTGCCAAGGCCTATCTGAAATAGGCAAGGGTTGCAACAAACCTTGCATTTTTTGTCTACCATGCTTTATCTTCTTTTATACGATGCATGTCTCAACAAACTGTTCTACATCATGCAAAGCTAGCCAATGAAAGAAATGCTCCACTGCCTTGACTATGGCATCAATACCTCTGTGTCTTGCATATGGAGGAGCATGATTTTTAGTGATAACTCTAGGCCTGAACTGCTTTGTGACACAATCGTCCATACATTATCAGAAATCCATCTCTTAGCATAAAGTATTTATGCCTTTGGCCATTGCAAAGTTGATCATAAATATTAGCAAAGTTTGAATCAACAATATATTGCTCTTTCATGACATTCAACTTAGTGTGATAAACCATGCCGACAGTTGAAATTTGTGGCTTACATGATAGTACATTTTCCACAACATTCTTTTTACCATCAATATGTTTAATCTAAAAATGAAACATAGAGAGAAAATTTGTCCATCTTATATGCTTCTCTTACAACTTTGTCTGCATCAAAAAGTATCTCGAAGTTTGATGGTCTGTCGGCACTGTAAAATGAGCCCCTAATAAATAACATTTCCACGTAGGCAATGCATGAATTACAACCAAGAGTTCTTTCTCATAGACCTGCAAATTCTTTTTTGCACCATGGAGAATTCGTCTCTCATAAGTTACATCTCGGCTGTCTTGCATAAGAACAACTCCAATGCTGTTACCACATGCATCGCATTAAACTATGAATGACTTCTTTAGATCAGGCAACACAAGTATAGGATCTGAAGTCATCTTTTCCTTCAACTTTTCAAATGCTGAAATTTCCATTGCCGTCCATCTAAATGGCACATTCTTTTTCTGCATTTTTGAAATCCCACTTACCATATGGATTAATTTTTCATCACATGGTTAAGTGAATGTTGCATATGTGAGGTATAACTGGGTTTAGAGTAAATTTACGAACTTGGGACTCGAGAAAATCACGGGATATCAAAGGCAAAAGTTGCTATAAGTTATGTAGCACATGTACTTGCTAGTATTTGGCGCCAATTGACTGGCCGAATCAAGGATACAAATTAGATTGAAGACTTGCTGGTCATTTTGGATAGCAAGGAAAGTTTGAATATTGAAAGAAATTGGGAGAATCCCATTGTACATCAACTTCTTCTTGAATTAAGTTAAATAAATGCCGAAAGGGACACTAGTTTTGGGGCCAATAGGGTGTCCAATGTCCAAGATTATATGGTAAAGTGTGCATTTCAGTTTTGTGAATTTGTTAATTGCTGTAAACAGTGCTTAATCAGGTTATTTACCACCTTATCCGAGAAGGAAGGCTGGTTTCATGGTTCCATTGCCGGGATACCACTCAATCCCTTGATTTGGTGGGCCCAAGGCACTTGATTGCAAGCCAAAGCTTTGTGCTAGTGTTGATTTTTACTCTCAACTGAAAAATTACAGCAATATGTCTTCATATCATAGTTGCATACGTACGGACTAGTTCGTTCCGTACGGTTCGTTCCGTACCGTACGGTACATATCCGTACCATTTCGTAAAAAAAAGAGGCTATTTTTGGCCTCTGAAGACTAGACCATACAATATTCTCTAACTCCTAAGCCTTATGTTTATTATCATAATTCCAAGTCTCACACACACACACACACATTCTCTCTCTCTCTCTCTCTCTCTCTCTCTCTCCCAACTTCCAAGATGAGTATGCAATTCCAAGAGCAGCTCTCCCCCTCTCCTCTTTCTCTCTCTCTCTCTCTCTCTCTCCCCAAATTGCCAAGCCTCTCTCTCTCTCTTCTCACATGTTAAGAAGACTGCTAGGGTTTGCATTCAGGACACAGAGTGTACGACCACGACAGAAACACAAAGACACAGACACAGACACAGCGGGCAAAACTCAAACCCTAAACGCAAAACTCAAAACTCAAACACAAAAACTCAAACATAAACAAAAGAAGGGAGAGAGAGAACACAACTCTGAAGTGAATGAATGCTGTAAATGAATGCAAGAGTGTACAATGTGCTCAAGGGCATAGCAATGTCGGAGTGTGACATCCATTGAAGACGGATCCCAAGTCTGTGACCACCAGTCGGAGTGTAGGAGTGCTGAATAGTGAATGGCAGCAGGCTGATCACCAAAACGCAGCAGTCTGGAGGCTGGAAACTGGTAAACGCAGTAGTGTACCACCGATCGGAGTGTGGAAACTGTGCACAGTCTGCTGTAAACAGCAAGCTGAAACAGTGTCTGAGAGTGTCAGGGCCTGCAATGTTGAAAACACAGGCTGGCTGACCTTGGAGATGATGGAGAGCAGGCTGAACAGCAGTCTGGGACAGTTTGGAGCAGTCACCAGCAGTTGAGAGCTGTCGCCTACAGCAATGGACAGGCTGAAGATGATGTGGCTGTAGTCGATGATGGCTGGACAGCAGATGGAGGCGGGCTGCAGGCTGAAAACTGGGCGCCAACAGCAGCAGAGGATGTGTGGGTTGGTGTAACTTGCAAAACAAGGATGATGGTTGAATGGGGGCAGCCTGTCTATTTATAGATGTGGAAGGGCGCCCCAAAAATTAGGGCTTCCACTAAACTTTCTCGAACTGCTTCTTGTTTTAGGGTTTCCATTGAACTCTCTCGAACCACTCCCCGTTTTAGGGTTTTACTCTAAAAGAGCATTTTTAGTGTGTTTTGGGGCTGTTTAAGAGGCTAATCAGCAAGTAATGCATATTTTAGCTCCACACACACACACACACACACACACACACACACACAAAAGAATGAAGAGCCTGTTTGTCCATCCACCCTAAACTTTACTTTGTTCTTTGATGTATTACATACACGCTCCCATCGGTCTTCTAGTAGCACATTGCGCATGTTGTGCATGAGGTTTTTTCTTGTTATCCTCATGTATTCATCCTATTAACTCAAGCGACATTGCTATTTTAGCTCTAAACATGCGTTCTGACATCTATAATCCAAAATAACAAAGTTTTTGTTTTCTTTTCCGTACTAATATCGTACCGTACCTTATAAAATCATAAGGTACCAATTAGTACCGTATTTTATTGTACCATACCTTATCGTACCTTTCGTACGTGACAACCCTGCTTCATACAATGAGATGGAATCAAGCAGTGATGATGCCTCTCAATATGAACATTCACATGGGAATGAAGGAAATGCAATGCCTGACCTTGGACAAGGCTTAGACCATGGACAACAAGCTGAAAATGTTGCTATTGGGCAAGATGCACGGCCTTCAGTGCATAAGGAGGCTGATGACCAGCAAATTGAAGAGGAATTCGATGACCAATTCAAGAATTGGATGAGGACAGCAGCAAATCTCTTTGCTGAATTGGCAAAGGATTCTCAATTTACTTGATTTTTGAATACTCCAAAGAAGGATAGCAAAGGCAAGAAAAAGAAGATGTCTTGTACAGCTTCGAGACAGCAAGATGCGCCGAAGGTAATGCCAAACCCTTCATTTGAAGCTCCCAAAGATGGTAATGAAATAAAACAGTTGGTGCCTACAAGCAAGGAATGCAAATGCAAGGCCATTATGGAAGTGCCAATCCAATGGATTTTGGACAGCCGGGCATGCATGCTATGATAGGGCAGCCAGGATAATTTGATGGAAGCATGATTTTTCATACTATGGTTAGACAAGGACCGCAATATGGGAATGTATGGTACAAATCCCTATGGTATGTAGCAACCAATGCATGGTGTGCAAGGTTCAATGTATTTGGGTATGGTTGGAAATATGCAAAACCCTATGCATGGCAATATTGGCTTGATGTGCTTGGGGCACAAAGGAGCATGTTTGGTATTGCATTTGCACCCCCGAATGCTTATGGGGCTCAAGGAATGAATGTTGGTCATGCAAATGCTCCGTTTGGCGTTGGTTTTGATGTAAATTCAGCAAATACACTCTTTTTGCAGCAGCCAATGTGACAACTTGACACCCAAAGGGGCAACAGAAGACTATGATGAGGATAGAAAAGCAGTGAAGTTTTAGTCCTTCAGTAGTGTACATGATAGGCTGAAAGCTTTGACTTTCATTCAGCAGTTTGATATAGCCTATTCAGGGGGGAACTTTACAGAGTCCTTGAAGATTCGAAAGGTAGCCACTTTCTTGAAAGGGAATGCATTATAGTGGTGGTCCACTCTTTTGATGCAAGGTAGAGTACCGTCAATGTGGATACAATTTAAGCAAATGTTTGCATCAAATTGGTTGACAAGTACCTTTGAGGTGGACAGCATGACAACTTGGAATAAGCTGGATACTAAGGAATGTAAGAATTTGAAGCAATATTATAAGAAGTTTTGGGATGCATTGCTGCCTATTGTGTTTAAGGTTGAGAAAAGGGGCAGATTTGAAAATCAGCCCGAAAATAGGCCAAAACAACAAAGAAAGGGCTTGAAAACATTGGCACAATGTAGGGAATTAATGTGGCTGCAAATAAATGTTTTATTTGTGAACATGAAGGTCACATTTTGCAAGGGAGTGTCCCAATAGGTAGGACCTGGAAAATTAGAAAATCAGGGAGATTCTAAAGGAAAGAAGCCCAAAACATTAGTGGGATTGGTGCTCGATGTTGTTAGTGATCAACCTAATGATGATACTACTGAGTTGTGCAGAGCATGGGACAAAATTAGGGATGAGCATACATTGATTTTCTTTGATAATGGTGCACGAGCCAACTTCATCTCTGTTGACATGGTCGCTCGTCTAGGCATCAGAGAGGATGAGATGGGACCCATGGGGAAAGTTGGAATGGCATGTAAAGGCCGTGCAAAGTTCGTCACACTGCTCATTAGAAAGCTTCGGTTGCATATACAAGGATATGTGGACAACGAAGAGTTCTTCATTGCTCCACTTGAGGGTTGTGATGTATTGCTTGGTATGCCATGGTGTCATTGTATGTATCCAGTGATTGATTCTCGTGCAAAAAAGATTACTATTCAGCATAAGGGAAGAGTACTTACACTTGATGTAAAGTTGAAAGGTGAATCTGTCCCTGTTGTATCTACAGCTACTATTTTTAAAGTAATGGAAAATCATATTTCAATGTACTTAGTTTTTACTAAGGATAAAGATGATAGTGAGAATGTTGAGAATATGCCTAAGTTAGAGAAGGACCGCATGTCATTTCTAAAAATGTATGTTGATTGCTTCTCTCAGTCACTTCGAGGGCAGCTACCACCTGAAAGGCTAGAAGATCATGGCATAGATCTTATCTTTGGAAGTAGCCCACGTAATAAGCCACCGTATAGAGTCGGTGCAACCCAATAGGAGGAGATTATGAGTCAGGTAAATGAGTTGTTAGAAAAAGGGCTAATTCAGCCCAGCTCATCTTCTTTTTGTTCTCTAGTGCATTTGATGCAGAAAAAGGATAGTTCATGGCGTATGTGCATTGATTATCGTGCTCTAAACAAGATCACAATAAAAAATCGCTTTCCAATTTCTCGGATTGATGATGTTATGGATAGATTGCAAGGGGCAGCCATATTTAGCTGTATAGATTTGGAAAGTGGGTATCATTGGATACACATAGACCGGAAGATGTGCCTAATATAGCTTTTAGGACATCTTTTGGATTGTATGAGTTTATTGTTATGTCTTTTGGACTTACAAATGCTCTTATCACTTTTAATCGGATGATGGATCGTATTTTCAGGCCACATAGAGGATTTGTGGACACTTTCTTTGATGACATGATTGTCTATTCAAAGAATTAGGCAGAGTATAGAAAACTCTTGGACATTGTGTTCAATGAACTGCGTGAGCATAGGCTGGTTATCAATGACAAGAAAAGTAAATTCTTCTTTCATGAAATACACTTTTTGGGGCATATTGTATTGGCTGATGGTATTCGCATGGACCTTGTTGAGAGAATACGATCATGGTCACCTTTGAGAAATGTGCATGAGATTCGTAGCTTCTTGGGTTTATGTTCTTGCTACAGGAAGTATATTTGCGGGTTTGCTGAAATTGCATCCCCATTGCATGCCTTGCAAAAGAAGGATGTGCCATTTAGATGGACAATAGCGGAAATTTCAGCATTTGAAAAGTTGAAGCAAAGATGACCTCAGATCGTGTGCTTGTGTTGCCCGATCTAAGAAAGTCATTTATAGTTCAATGTGATGCATGTGGTAGCAGCATTGGGGATGTTTATATGTAGGATGACTGAGTTGTGGCTTATGAGAGCTGAATTCTCCACGGTGCAGAAAAGAATTTGGAGGTCTATGAGAAATAGATCTTAGCTGTAATTCATGCACTGTCTACGTGGAAACATTATTTGTTGGGGGCTGATTTTACAGTGCAGACAGACCAACAAACCTTGAGGTACTTTCTGACGCAGGCAAAGTTATTAGAGAAGCATATGAGATGGGCAAATTTTCTCTCTATGTTTCATTTTCAGATTGTACATATTAAAAGTAAAAAGAATGTTGTGGCTGATGCACTGTCATGTAAGCCACAAATTTCAACCATCAACATGGTTTATCACATTGAGTTGGATGTTATGAAAGAGCAATATGTTGCTGATTTAGACTTTGCTAATGTTTATGACCAGCTTTGCAATGGCCAAAGACATGAATACTTTGTGCTAAGAGATGGATTTCTGATGATGCATGGACGACTCTGTCACAAAGCAGTTAAGGCCTAGAGTTATTAGTGAAAGTCATACTCCTTCGTATATAGGACACAGAGGTATTGATGCTACGGTCAAGGCAGTGGAGCATTTATTTCATTGGCAAGCTTTGAGGCATGATGTAGAACAGCTTGTTAAGACATGCATCATATGCCAGAATGTAAAGCATGATAGGCAAAAGATGCTAGGTTTGTTATAGTCCTTGCCTATTCTAGATAGGCCTTGGTAGAGCATTGCAATGGACTTTATTTTTGAGCTTCCTAAGATACCTACAGGGGATGATGGGATATGGACTATCATTTGCAGGTTTAGCAAACAAGCCCATTTCATTCCGGTGAGGAAGAAAAAAAAGATTGATCACATCTTTAAGTATCATGATATGCCAGAGTCGATCATTAGTGATCGAGACCCCCGGATGACCAGCTCATTTTGGAAGGGGTTGTTTGAGAATATGGGTACCACACTAAAATTCTCATGATCCTTCCATCCACAGACAGATGGTCAGTTTGAGGGAGCAAAATCCATAATGTTAGATCTTTTGAGATTGTAAACGCCCCGAACAACATAGTATGCTTAACAATTATGATATTCGCTTGTTTTCGAGATTTAAAGAGAATGAACACTTAAAGCTGAAAATGAAAATTACTCACAAAATTACAGCCATGAAAATGTAAAAGTAATGGAGACAAGATTGAGGGTTGAAGATGGGCAAACCCCCCCAGACAAGATTGAGGGTTGAAGATGGGCAAAACCCCCCCCCCCCGAAGGAATGTATTTCTGCTCCACCCAAGTCCCTTAGGGAAGAGCTCAGTTACAATCAACCTGAGAGTGAGGAGAAGTAATTCTCACTCTCACAAGATCATGCAAAGATGTACAAACACACATGCATTATCTATTATGCAATGATAAGAACTGATTTCTTTACAGTATGAGAGAAGAAAGAGGGGAAATCAGCCTTTCTTCATCGTTGATCAGCAGTACATGGATAGGGCTTGCTTCTTGTTGCTAAAATGGAAGAAAGAGCTCGAGAAGGAGGTGCTGTAATGAATTTACAGGCTTGCTGTCCTGTAAAACAGCAGTGATAGAAGAGGAAATATGGAGGAATTTGATAATGGAGAAGTGGGGGATGATGATGGGGATGGATGGGGCCAGTTTCTGGCTATCTGTGGGTGCTGTACATGAGTTTACAGCAAAGAAAAATGATGCTGAATGAAGAAAAACGAGCTCTTATTTATAAGAGAGGGAAGAGCTAGTACAAAAGGGGAAAGTGGAGTAGCACAATACAAGTGTCCAGCCACATGTCATGAGATGTGACAAGTGGTGGGACACTTGGAAACTTGTTTGACAAGTGTCTTGACACTTGTCTTTTCTCTATGGCCTTCCTTTTTGGGCTGAATAGTGTCAAGAATAGAAACAACCAAATTTAGTAAGCACACAGAGTACAGAATTTACTATTTTTAGAATGATATCCTTATTTTTTAGGACTAGCATTTTTAGGCTAATTCGAGGCTCCTAAAATTTAGGGACCCCCCCAATATGGGTGTCATATGAAAGCTTTTTCCGTGTACATCTCAAAAACGGCATCAAAATCTTCATGTGACTTTCCTATGCAAAGAAATGTGCATTTCAAGCTTTCAGCCCACACATGCACATTGTACAAGCATTTCATGATCATGCCATCTTGTTGATTGTAACTGTCTGTTCTGGCGGATCCAGCCCACACTTCAATGCATCAATCCTTTCTGTGTGCGAGTCTAACCCTGATATGCGTGAGTTCTGGTCACAGGCGCCCAATCGGGCCATATAGGTGGAAGTGTGAACTATCTTTTCTCTAACCCACTGCGTGGGTCTACCATAACCTGTGACCACTCATCAGTGGCCAGCTTCAATGCACTTTTTTTTATATCTAATTAGTGCAAAGGAAACAAATTTAATAAATCATTATATAGACAAATTAATGAAAAAGGATACAAATTTTGTTTCTATAGAGTTGTGACACCCCTCTGGCTTTTATTCAGCTGTCCTCAGCTGAAAAGCTTCTTCATATGGCTGAAGAATGTCTGGGTAATCCTTCATGAATTTTTCATCTACCCACTGTGGATCTGTTGTGGGTAGATTCTTGAATTTTAGTAAGAATTTTCGTGTCACAAGGCCACTTCTTGTGGTTCGATCCTTGTGAAACAAAATCTGTTCAGAATCCAAGAGTTGCTCTGTTTCTTCAACTTCTGGGAGATCTTCAGTAATGGGTTCCTTTGGTTCTGGTCCTATGTAAGGTTTTAGCAAACTTACATGAAAAGCATTGTGTATTTTCCAATGAGTAGGAAGCTCAAGTCGATAAGAAAATTCCTTTATTTTCTCAATCACTTTGAAGGGTCCAAAGTAACTACTGGAGAGCTTTGAGAAAGATGAATTTTGATCGGAACCTTGTTTGAGCCTGCTTTTATCAAACTTTAGTAAGACATATTGACCTTTTTCAAAAGCCAAAGGTCTTCTCCGTTTAGCTGCTTGCTTCTTTTGTCGCTCTTGGGCAACTTTGATAGTGGCTCGAACTTGATCCATTGCTGTTTTTAAATCTGAAGCAAACTCATCATCAGCAAAAAAACAAGTGTCAAGAATAGAAACAACCAAATTTAGTAAGCACAGTCAGAGTACAGAATTTACTATTTTTAGAATGACATCCCTATTTTTTAGGACTAGCATTTTTAGGCTAATTCGAGGCTCCTAAAATTTAGCGACCTCTTAAAATTTAGGGATCCCTCCAATATGGGTGTCATATGAAAGCTTTTTTTGTGTACATCGCAAAAACGGTATCAGAATCTTCATGTGACTTTCCTATGCAAAGAAATGTGCATTTCAAGCTTTCAGCCCACACATGCACATTGTACAAGCATTTCATGATCATGCCATCTTGTTGATTGTAACTGTCTGTTCTGGCGGATCTAGCCCACACTTCAAGGCATCAAGCCTTTCTGTGTGCGAGTCTAACCCTGATATGCGTGAGTTTTGGTCACAGGCGCCCAATCGGGCCATACAGGTGGAAGTGTGAACTATCTTTTCTCTAACCCACCGCATGGGTCCACCATAACCTGTGACCACTCATCAGTGACCAGCTTCAATGCACTTTTCTTTATATCTAATTAGTGCAAAGGAAACAAATTTAATAAATCATTATATAGACAAATTAATGAAAAAGGATACAAATTTTGTTTCTATAGAGTTGTGATAGAGGTGCTATGTTTCAGACCACAAGACACAGTGGGAGCAGTATTTGCTCTTGGTTGAGTTTGCTTACAACAACACAGTGCATAGTTCTACAGACAAAGCTTCATTTGAGAAGGTTGAGGGTGGCAAGAAGGTACCACCTATTTTACAAACTAAGGATAAGAACTTTGAGGCTGATTGTTATGTGGAAAACTTAGATGTAGCCTATGCAAAGATAAAATATGCACTTTAGATTGCAAGAAAAGCAAAAGAGGACAGTTGATTGCCATAGACGTGCTTTGCAGTTTGCAGAGGGTGATTATATATTGCTGTGTTTTGAAAAGGCAAGGCTAAAAAGGATGAAAGGAAGAGGAATGTTATATCCAAAGTTGAGTATGAGATACTATGGGATCTTCTAGGTATTGAAGAAGATCATTGATGTGGCATATTGACTGAAATTACCTCCACATTGGTGGATACACAATGCCCTTCATGTTAGTTTATTGAGGCCTTTTCATGGTGATGTGCCAGAGGGTATGTTTGCTGAAATTTTACTTGAGGTTGAGGAGCTGGATGAGATTTTGGTACCCGAGTAGATTTTAGTACATAAGGAAAGAAAGATCAAATGTAAAGTTTCTAGGAGATACTTGATGAAATTTCAGATATATTCACCAATGGATGTCAAATGGATGGAAGAGGATGACTTGATAGACCATCCTCAATTGTTGCAGCTTTACCTAGATGCCTTTCAGTTAGAGCCAACTTTAGTTTGGACTTCGTCAGGTTTAGTAGAGCAAGGGTCTGGAGTATTGCCTGATGCTCAAGGGGGAGGTAGCACTTCTACTTCTCTAGTTATGGACAACTCTCGTATATAGTGGATCTCGGATGTATTCAGCATGCATCCAAGGTAGTGCGCTGACAGTATATTTGCTATGAGGTCATTACTTAGTGTAGTAGTCACGTGAGATGTATGTAGATGAATATGAGTTTCACCCGGGCACTGGAACTATACTTTTGTATCAGCTTATGATCAATTTAGCATGAATTTTGTCTCAATTTTGAGAAACATTCTGATCAATTTTAGTTCAAATTTTTATCAACTTGAGAACCGTTGATGGTTACTTTTGGGATCAGTTTTTGCATTGATTGGTCAGTTTTTGCAATGAGTTTGGGGTCACATTTGCAGCAGTTTGTGATCAATTCTCAGATCAGCATGTAATTAGTTTATGATCGGATTATGGTCAGTTTTCAATGGTTTACATTTAGTTCCATGGACAATAACATATGTTATGATGCCATTGATGTTTTAGCCATGGTTTATGCTTGGTTATGCTATGCTATGGTTTGCTTTTGCGAGATGAGTTGAGCTCATGAGAAATAGACATGTCACATGATAATTTGGCAATGTTTTTAAGATTCTTTGTGAGTTTTATGTTATGTTATGATTGGCTGGTAATTTTCAGCATGTGTTGGGCATATGGAACGGTTGAGCAACAGTGCACAATGTTGTGTTAACTATGATGCCTTATGGAAATTCCAATTCACTATTTTACTTTTGATGCATTTGACAGTGCACTCGAGAATGATTTTAAGGATTTTAAGGAAGAGGGCTGTTATAAGGACATGCAATTTTGAAACATGGCTTAATATGTGGATTAATTTTTAATCACATGGTTAAAGTGAATGTTGCACATGTGATGTGTAATTGGGGTTAGAGTAAATTTACGAGCCATGGGATGTCAAAGGCAAAAGTTGCTATAAGTTATGCTGCACAACAGGTACTTGGTGGTATCTGATACTAGTTGTTGGCCTAGGTCATTCATTTGGCCATAAGTGTCAGTTAGTGACACTAGGGAAGTGGCGTTTAATGGTACCTAACGTCAATCTGATGGTTAAAGATGGTGCAGAGACACACCGGAATAGAAGTTGCCTAGCCAATTTAATTATTGGTGAGTTAGATTATTTTTAAGGGCACTGAAACAAATGAAGGGTTTGGCATTATCTTTGGTGCATTTTACTATCTTGAAGGTGCAAAATATATCTTTTTTTTTTTGCCTTTGTTGTCCTTCTTTGGAATATTCAAAATCAAGTAAATTGAGGATCCTTTGCCAATTTAGCAAAGAGATTTGTTGCTATTCGCATTTGATTCTTGAACTGGTAATCAAATTCCTCTTCAATTTACTGGTCATCACTCTTCTTATGCCCTAAAGGCCGTGTATCTTGCCCAACAATAACATTTTCAGCTTGCTGTCCATGGTTTGAGCCTTGTCCAAGGTCAGACATTGCATTTCCTTCATTCCCATGTGAATGTTCATATTTAGAGGCATCATCACTCCTTGAGTCCATCTCATTGTATGATGAGGGGATGTTAGTAGTCGTGTGTTTTGTGTGGTCATCTCCTACATGCTTGGTCTAAGTCAGACGAGGATATTAGAAGCTCTGACATTGTATTTGTCTGTCATTTCATGTACTTTAGGCACTTTAGATGGAGCGCACATTAGTGCATTTCTTTTTGAGGACTTTTGGCCATATTTAGGGTTTTGTTACTTTTTGCCTATATATAGATAGCATACCCTCCCACTCCATCATTGATCCTTCGTGATTAGCCAGTCCTCTTCATTCTCTCATTCCCCTGCTACCATTTGATGCCCACATGGACACATAGAGTTGTGTGTTGGGGATGACTATTGTAGCCTTGTACCTTCAGCCATTGCAGTCACATTGTTCCGTTGCGCACTTCTCAAAATGTACTAGTCAACCAAATCAATGCAAACACTTGCTTGAATTGTACCCTTGTTGACGGTGCTCTACCTTACATTAAGAGCATGGACCACCACTGCAATGCATTCTGCTTCAAGGATGTGGCTGCCTTCTGAATCTTTGAGGACTCGGTGAAGTTGTCTTCTAAATAGGTTGCATCAAATAGTTGAATGATTGTCAAAGCTTTTAGCTTATGTTATGCACCATTGAATGACTCAAACCTCACCCCTTTACCACCCTTATCATAGTCTTTTGTTACCCCTTTGGGAGTCAAGTTGTCATACACTAGCTGTTGCAAGAAGGGTGCATTTGCTGTATTTGCATCATGATCAACATCAAAAGAAGCATTTACATGACCAATGCTCATGCCTTGAGCCCCATAAGCACCTGGGGATATAAACACATTACTAAACATGCCACTTTGTGCTCTAGCGTCATGCCAACATTGATGTACATTGGGTTTATCCTTCCACTTGCCATACTTGGATACATTGGGCCTTGCATACCATGCATAGATTATTGCATACCAAATACACGGGTGAAGCATTACGAGCTATTGCTTGGAAAATTGATCCACCACCAAGTATATCCTCGGTGACCCACATAACATGCATGCCTTGCTGTCGAGAAGCACATGGATTGGCACGTCCAAGTTGGTCTTATATATATGCATCAATTGCCCTCTGGCATCATTTGCTTATGCTCATTATCCACATTTGGAACATCATGTTGCGGTATCGACTCTTCCTTAAGTGCATCTTGTTGCCTTGAAGCTCTTGAAGATGATTTCCTCGTCTTGCCTTTACTATCCTTCTTTAAGGGGTTCAAAAAGTGCATAAATCAAGGTTCTTTTGCCAATTGCACATTCATTTCAGCCATATCTTGAGCTGTTCTTTAAATTGGTAATCAAATTCCTCTTTCTCTTGTAGATCTTTAGCTTCTAAAGGCCTAGAAGAACCCACATTTTGGTCTAAACCGACATTATTAGCTTGCTGCCCGTGCTTTGTGCCTTGCCTAAGTTTAGTCATTGCATTTTCCAACACTTGTGTGAACTTTTTAGATTGAGAGGTATCATCCTTACTTGATTCCATCTCACTATTTGAAGAGATTCTTACTATAAATGCATAGCTGAATACAATTTCAGCACTAGAGCAAAGCTTCTAACCTTTAATCGGGTGCCTCAAGCCCACCAAATCAAGGGAATTGATGGTATCTTGGGAATGGATACCATGAAACTAGCCTTTCTTCTTGGAGAGGGTGGTAATGACCTAATTAATACTTAAATTACGGCAAGTAAATAAGTCACATAAATTGAAATGCACACTTTACCACGTTAATCTTAGACAATGGATAGTTTGTTGGTCCCAAAATTGGTGTCCCTTTCGGTGTTTCTTTATCTTTTATTGCAAATGGATGGAGTACAATTGAGATTCACCAATCTCCTTCACTAATCCAAGTGCTACTTATTGTTGTTAATGACCAATAAGTCTTTAAACCAATTTGCCCCTTGGTTTGCTTGGGGAATTGACCTTCATCTTACTCCTTGCAAGACAATTTAGCCCCAAAGTGAAATTGGTTGGCTGGCCTCTTGAATTTCCTTGAAATTCTTCAATTTCAGTTTCTAGAATCCAAGTTCTAGGTTTTCGATTTTGAGCATGCATTTAAAGGTAGTTGTCAAAATCTTGATTTACTATAAATTAGGTTTATAGCAGGGATTGATTGAAATCTCTTCCTTTGATGACTCAAACTGCTAGAAAATGTTGAGAAGAGTTGAGAAAAGGCTAGAGAATAAGAGAGAATGCCGTAGAGAGAGAAATTTCTGATTTTCTTTGTGAAAGCCACCTCCAATTTGCTATTTAGTATTGCCCTAATCAGGAGAGCTCAATTTGCAGTCACCTTCAGTCTGTGAGCCAAAAATGGATTTGGCGAACCTCCAATTGCTAACACCTACTTGTTTTGGCCCTTTTGGGGCTGTCGCTTGGTGCTCTAGGCTTTCAAATAGTTGTTTCTAGCTTTTGGGCAAGTCTCCAATGCTGTAAACAGTTTAACAGCCTCTCCTTCTCCTCCAACAGCCTCCTTTTCTCTCATAAAGGCTAGAATAGACTTCCACCAGCTCCCAAAAACGTTTTTTTTACTTGTATGGGCAAGTTTTGCCAAGTGGCAAACCTTCTAATCCCATTTTTCAGTATTATCTAGCTTATTAAATTAATTTGCAAATTAATTTAAGAATTATTCTAGTGCTAAAAAATTAATTTCACTAGCCAATCAATAAATTGGCTAGGTTAATTCGTCTCCCAAGCATATCTAAGTAATTATTGATCCTTAGATTGACATTAATTTATTATTTAATGTCTAGTCTTTGATACCACAACTGACATTAGTGGCCAATAAATTGGTCTAGGTCCAGATGACTATAGGTATCGCCTAGTAGTTGTTAAGTATAACTTATTACAACTTTTGCCTTTAGCAGTAAATGATATGTTGGGGTTGTGGGTATTCACATTGTGAAATAGTTAACTTGCATCTCACATATGTAAGTCACAAATGCACATTTGATTAACTTTTAATCAAATGCTAAGCAAAGCAATAAAATTTCATATTCTCATAACAAAATGCCCCTACCTATGAAAAGGAGTTGATGGCCATCATTCAAGCTTTAAAAGATTGGAGGCATTGTCTTCAAGTGGAGTAATTCTTTTCAAAATCCACCATGACAATTTGAGACATTTGCTTAATCAACTGAAGTGAAAAGCATACTTGATGGGCCAACTATTTAGCCCAATTTAACTTTTAGATATTAATATTCCTAGGAAGCAAAACAAGATAGCTGATCCCTTGTTAAAAAGACCTCATATTTATGCAATGTCTATGATTTATCATAGAGATTTCACTAGTATGAGAGACATGTATGCTTTTAATGAAGATTTTAGAACAATTCGAAAAAGTCTACAACTTCGAAAAAAATGTAAACTTGTATGTTATCAAAGATGGATTTATTTTGATGAAGAATAAATTGTGTGTCACAAAAGGCTTTAGGCCTAAAGTAATGAAAGAATATCATGTTGCTTCCTACATGGCTCATCATAGTATTTTAACCACAACCCAAGTGCTTGCGATATATTTCTTTTGGCCAAGCATTTGAAGAGATATTGAGCGACTTGTTAAAGAATGACTTGTTTTTCAAATGATAAAGTTTGATGACCAAAAGCATGCAAGGCTTTTGCAGCCATTACCAATTCCAAGCTAACCTTGGAAAAGCATTGCCATTGATTTTATCTTTGGCTTTATCCAAGTCTTAACATATGGGTTAAATATTTATTCAATGAATCTTCAAGCATGGGTTACCACAATTCATCATGGATGATTAGAGATCCACGGGCCACTAGTCTCTTTAGTGAGCTCTCTTTGAAAATTTAAGGACTAAGCTCACTTGTTTCTTTCTCTTATCATCCTTAAACACTTAGTCAAATCGAGACAACCAATCTCACAATATTGGATGCACTAAAGTAGTATTGCCATAAAGTCAACCAACAATGGAAAAAGTATTTGCCTGGGTGAGTATACGTATAACAATATAGTTCAAAAAAAACATCCTTTGAGCATTACATGATTTGCATGCCAAGAAATATAAGTTTGTTAAGGGCCAATAGGTCATGTGCTATGATGCACATCATGAGCTATTACTAGGAAAGTTGGAACCCAAGTGGAATGGCCCTTATAAAACTGTTTGTTTAGGGAAGAATGACTCTATAGCCCTTTTAGCAGACTTGCAAGAGGTAGAGTTTAAAACTAAAGTAAACTTCAATAAGTTGAAGCCTTTTCATGTGTAGGGGTAAAACTTGGTGCCTTTGCAGGTCTTCTAGGATCCAACTTAAACTTGCAAAGTGTACTAAGGTTATTGGATGGGAAAAGTCATTCCTTATATTGAGTATCCATACTTAGAGTAGGATATCACTCTTACTACCTATTCTCAAAACAAAGGACAAGACATATCATGCCAATGAGGTCATGCATAATATGGATACCACTTTTTTCCAAGTTAGACAAGTTATTCAAAGTTCTTAAGAAAAACAAAAGAAAGCGCCAAATAAGCATAGAAGGTATTTTGTTTTACAAGAAAGAGATGAGATGTGGTTGAAATTTGATAAGGGTCGTTTAAGAAACTCTAACAAGTCTTCATCGCAAGTCATTTAGCTTGCAATATAATTTTTTGGTCCATTTCAAGTCTGTAAAAAGATTAATGGTGTTTGTTATATGTTGGAACTTCCAAAGCATTGGAGAATTTACAATGCTTTTCATATTCATCCTTTGAACCCTTATGAAGGGCCTTTACCCTTCGAACTTGTAATAGAGGAGTCACCTAAAGTAGATGAACAATAAGAGATAATCTCAATGAGAGCAAATATTACATTCGAAATGGATGCCAAAAGAGCATTTTAATTACTATTCAAAAACACTTGCATCTTATGAGGAAGTTGTAGAGCCAAAAGTGCTTAAAGCAATGTCTTGAGGACAAGGCATATTTCAAGAGGGAGAGATGTAACCAATCTTTCGTATATAAACTATTGTCAAGATGTATTGACTCAATGAATCAAATTAATTCGATACTCATAAACCTTGAAAGATGATTTGTATTTTATTTGAGCATTTTAAATATTCATCTTTTCATTCAAGGGCGGCCAATGGCCAAAACACCCTATGATAGCATTTGGATTGTTGTTAATGTGATACCCAAGAGGAATAAAAAGTTTAGTTATTGGATACTTAGATTGATGAGATAGCAGAAATGATTAACATTTTTTCACTTGGGTGGTTACATTGACTAGAAGTCAGCATAGTGAGTATTTTCAAAAAGGGAAACTAGATGCTCATAATGAAAAACAAAAACCATGAACTGGTGAACCTATACAATTAACCTCTCTAGAATCCAAATTTGGCTACTCCTTTACTATTTTTGGATTTTATTCCCATGAAAATTTTGTTTGCGTCAAAGGCTTTAGAATGTTGCAAGGAATAATTTTGTCTTTAGTAGCTATCTCAAATTCCTAACCATTTGAGATATTTTTAGAGTAGAAGGTTTAAAAGCTTCTTCCTCTAGAAAATTGATTTGTGGCATCTAGAATTGGGACATGTCATTTTGAAAGTGACAACCATCTCCACACTTGTCATTTGACTCCCCAAATCTATATATTAGAGGTCTCTCTCTTCATTTTCAACAAGCTTTAATGCTGAAATTTCAATCACATGCTTTGTACTCTTATCTACTAGCACTTATCTAAGAAGCTCTTTCTACTCAACTTAAACACATCAAAGCATAAAAGAAGAAATCATCTTGCTACCTAGTGTATGGAGAAGTTAGGGTTTCAAAGCCCTAATTCTCAGATTTGCAGCAAATCAGCCTCATTGTATATGGTTCGGGCACTCCATGCTAGGGGTTTGTTTCAATAAAATCCTATCCAAGGGAAGGGGCCAGTTTTGCTCTCATAGTGGTGTCTTTTTTGTCTTCTCTCTCTCTCTCTCTCTCTCTCTCTCTCTCTCTTTATATTTCTCTCTCTCACTCCCTCTATCTTTTGATTTTCATGGTAATAATCGATCAAGTCGATTAAGGTCAAAGTGCTTTTTTTAAAACACTTATGCTGCATTCATCAATCTCAATTTTTTGGTTCAGCTATGAAATTCTACAAAAATTAGGGTTTCTATTTTGTCTTGGGAAGCATCCCATCAAAATCTCAACCATGCATGGAGGGGATTTGCTGGAAAATTAAAGTTTTTCAGCAGATCTAAGAAGAATTGCTCATGCACAACAAGGGTGACTTGAATGCAAGTGGAGAAGATGGAATTTGTATCCTCACGCACTTCAAATATAAGTGGAAAATTTAGGGGTTTTGTTGTTGGTCATTTTGGATAGCCATATTTTCTAGATTTTGTAAGATGATTGGTTCGATCAATAGAGGAAGTGGAGACTCGAGGGTGTATCTCTTAAGTTCGTAGCAAAGCCTTCCATCTTCCTTGGGATTTGAACCTATTCTTAGTTGTACTACAAGATTTTTGGAATACTCTTAAAGAAATATTGCAAAGGGTGCTAGTTTTGGGGCCAATCTAGTGTCGATTATCTATCTTGAAGTAATGAACTACTAATTTCAATTTATATTCAATTCTTGCTTTTGTAATTTGCTAAAAATTAGGGGAATTACCTGTTAGCAGAGTATTTGTCAGCTCATGTGTGAGTCTGAGCTTGATCTGGGCTGGGCATTTTTATTAGGTATTTTAGGTATTTTTCTAGTGTGGCATTTTATGCCATTGGGGCATTTTATGCACCAGTCGGCCAGCATTAAATGCTGTCCGACCAGCATTATTGCTCCCCACTTTTTCAGCCTATTTATACTCAGTGGCTCCTCCTCAGTCAGTCACTTCATCTTCACCATCTGCAGACTCTGTGGAGAGAGGAGCCAGAGCCAGTGCCAGTGCCCACGCAGCCAGTGACTCACTGTTGTATGCGACTGTCTCGTGTTCAGATATATGGATTCCATTTCCCGTGCATACATCTGAGTTCTCATCTGTATCGTGTTCTTTTCTTTTTCTCTTTTTGTCTTGTGTTTCAGCAGTTTATTTCAGCACATGTTTATGCTTCCACCGCTGCTCCACTTCTGACATGGTATCAGTTTTCAGGATTTGTGTTTCTGCTGTGTTTTCTTGCTGATTTCAGGACTGTTTTGTACCCCTGCTGATCAGACGACTGCAGTTGCAGCCAGGCGACCTGTTTTGGGGCTGTTTTCAGCCTGCGTTTTTTGCAGTTTTGCCATCGCCTGCTGCCTCCGCACCCTCTGCTGCCTGCGTTTTTCATCTGCAGCTGCTGGCGACAGTTTTCTACCTGTTTTCTCCAGTTTACAGCCTGCGTTTTGCTGATTCAGCATCTCTCGTGGCTGGGTGACTGTTACTTCAGGCCGTTTTCTCTGTTTTTGGCAGTTTTTGACTGATTTTTTGACTTTCTGCAGCAGATTTTGTCTTCTATTGATCAGATTTTGGGTTATATTGCATGTGAACTCTCTTTTTCTGTAGTCTGTGCTTGTGTTTTGGCTGTGTTTCCTCTCTAAATTCCATCTCTTCTCTACTTCTCTTCTTATCCTCTCCATATGGCTCCTCCGTGCACTTCCACTGATGATAAGTTACATGGACCTGATTATCTCACATGGAGTGCTGTCATGAAAGCTTGGTTTGTGCAGAAGCGGTTATGGTACATCGTCTGTGGAGCTACTCCTCGTCCTCTCCGTCCTTTTCCTCTTCCTGAAGATTTTGATGAGGACAACCATGCGACATCCTTGAGATTACAGGGGCGGCTTCCGGCACATTATGGAGGTGAGGCTTATGTAGCTTCAGAGAGGGGTGACGGGAAGAAGAAGTCGAAGGCCCAGTGTTACCACTGTGGCAAGAAGGGACATTTGCGGAAGGACTGCAAGAAGTTAGCGGCTTCCAGGAAGAAGGAGCAGAAGACGAAGCGGGATGCTGACTCTACCGATGACTCCTCTCCTTCATCAGACTCCGACTCCGATCCTCCGACCAAGGTGAAGTCCAAGGGGCGGAAGGGATCCTCTTCTTCAGATCGCGGGAAGGGCTTGGTGGCCCCTTCCTCGGCTGCTTTCTAGTGGTGGTGATGAGGTCATCCCTCACGACTCTCTTGTGCCAGAGAGGGAGTGTGAGCGGGTGTTCAGATGGGGCAGCCGCGCCTCATCTATACTTTTATACAGGTGCACAGGTTCCAGAGAGGGACGTCCCTGACGTATCGACTTCAGTCTGGCGGAATCAAATCCTGGAGCTGGGATTGACATCCAGGTTCATGCTGAGCTGGTTATCTGACAGAGAGCGGGAGGCTTTCGTCTGGAGCTCACATGAGGGGACACTTTGGCGGTCTGGCCAAAGGCGGGGACTCCATGGTCACATATGTTCAGAGGCATTTTTGACAGGATGGTCTTGTATGCTACTGCGAGACATTGGTGATGGACACAGAGACATGCTATGATCTTCTCTATTTTCAGGTGTTTGGTACGATCGACATCGACATCAGGTTCTCTCCGAGGCACCTTGGTGGTGGCTTGATCACCCACTCCTTGGGTATCCATGGTTCTACTTGGTGGTTCTATGTTATATAGTTTCTGATCCCTTTTCATTGTACTATTGTATTGTATCAGATCACTCATGATCTGAGAGAGGGTGTTAGCAGAGTATTTGTCAGCTCATGTGTGAGTCTGAGCTTGATCTGGGCTGGGCATTTTTATTAGGTATTTTAGGTATTTTTCTAGTGTGGCATTTTATGCCATTGGGGCATTTTATGCACCAGTCGGCCAGCATTAAATGCTGTCCGACCAGCATTATTGCTCCCCACTTTTTCAGCCTATTTATACTCAGTGGCTCCTCCTCAGTCAGTCACTTCATCTTCACCATCTGCAGACTCTGTGGAGAGAGGAGCCAGAGCCAGTGCCAGTGCCCACGCAGCCAGTGACTCACTGTTGTATGCGACTGTCTCGTGTTCAGATATATGGATTCCATTTCCCGTGCATACATCTGAGTTCTCATCTGTATCGTGTTCTTTTCTTTTTCTCTTTTTGTCTTGTGTTTCAGCAGTTTATTTCAGCACATGTTTATGCTTCCACCGCTGCTCCACTTCTGACATTACCATCCTCTCCATCAAGGAAGATTGGTTTCACCATTTGTTGCTCAATTTTGTGTTCTTGGTTGCATGGTTTATACATTGATACTTGTGTACCATTGCAAAAAATTGGATCACAATGTTGTGAAATGCATCTTTGTAGGTTATAGTTTTAAAAGTAAAGGTTGTAGATTATATCATCCACAAACTAAGCATATTTTGATTAGTCATAATGTCATCTTTGTGGAACATGTTGCACAATTTTTTAAAAAAATGTACCAAGGAGATATTTATACATTCATAAGACACATATGTTATAGTGTTTACGTCTTTTAGTGGTGGATAGTGAAATATAGCACATGTTTTTTTCAGCCTATGTAGGTTTCTAATGAATCTACAAATCTTCTTATGCAGACGTGGATGATGCACTTGTTGATAAGAGAGCAAAGATTGAAGTCTAAGACTACGCCCAAATGACTAGTGCAGAGGTTATGTGATAGTAAATTGGATGCACTTTTGTCTAGTTGTACTCATTTTGGCTCTCATAGTACATCTTATACATTAGATTGTTATGCATTGGCTATTTCCAATATATGTGATAAGGATATGTCTATTTCTTTTGAAGAGGCATCAAACTTAAAAAATTGGATGGTTGGTATGTAATTTGAGTACAATACTATTATTAAGAACGACACTTAATTCTTATGTGACTTACGTTGTGGCAAAAAGACCATTGGTACTAAGTGGGTTTACGAGTTGAAACGTAAGCTAGATGGTAGTGTTGATAGCTATAAGGTTAGAGTTGTTACAACAAAGGACATTGACTTTGATAAGATCTTTGCTTTCACTTGTTATATAACAACAATTTGTAGCATTTGTGCATTAAGAAATTATAATGGTTGGCATCTGCATCAAGTGGATATCAAAATTGCACTATTGAATATTGATTTGCATAAGAAAGTATATGAATTTTGGCCTGGTGGTTTTTTATTTAAAAAGGGAAGAAAACAAAGTGTGCAAAATGAAGAAGGCATTGCATAAGCAAGCACCTTGGGCTTGGTATACAAAAATATATGCATACTTGGCTACACATGGTTTTTAGAATATTTACAATTAAGAGTACATTTTATGCTCGGCATGAGGGTGTTGCGCCTCTAATCATTGTGGTCTATATCGATGTTGTGTTGCTTATTATTTTGACGTTTAGATTAATGAGTGTGATAGTGGCATTGCTTTGTACTAGTGTGTTGAGAAATTGTTATAAACATTTTGACTTGAAAGCCCATTGTGGAAACTTCTAGTTGTGAAGTTGAGTATATAGCATATTTCACACCTACGATTATGTGTGTTTTCTTTAGACGCCTTTTAGTTGATTTAGATGTTGGATAGCAAATTGTCAGAATCATCTTCGCTGATACTTAGAGCGTAGTGGCAATTTCATGGAACATAGTGTTTTATGCTCGTACCAATTCACATCGAGGTGCATTATAATTATGTCAGCGAGAGAGAGTCTATGAGAGAGATCAATTTGGCTTGTCAAACATATGATAACCTTGAAAATCTTTTCACAAAGGCTTTGCCTCGTGAGAAATTCGAAGCTCTTCGCAAAGCTTTGGGCTTACTGTCCTTTTTTTATTGATCATAGTGCACCATGCTTGACTCTTACCTATCAACTTTGGTTCAATGCATCACTCCCAAGGGCAATTTGTTAGTATATTTTGAAAGTGATGTGTGTGAGCACACTTAGGACTGCCAAGGTACTTTTTCCCTATCTAGGAGATCTTTTTCCTCAACCTTGTATATATGCCAATTCTCTTTAGGGAAAATGTAGTCTAATATATATTCTACATTGCTTTTTCTTAATGTAGTTTGTGTTGTGTTCTCTCAATCTTCTTCTCCAAGCTATATGTGTGCTTTGTTGGAACCCTAAATCCAACATTGCAAAGATTGCCTCAGCTCTTTATGTTTTGCCCAAAAAAAAACATTGTGCATACTTTAGATAGGTTGGAAAAGAAATTGCAGCTTTTTAAAAGTTGAAAGAAATCCAAAATTTTCCATTGGGATATTTTAGGTTACAAAGGAACAAACCAAATAGTTGATTCAATATATAGTGCATTCAATTTGGGTATGGAGGATCCTTTATTAGATGTATTTGGTGGTCATGGATACGAAGAAGGTTACTACAAAATCATTTTCCAATGGAACAAAACCTTGATTGGATCCCTAGTTTTATTAAGGAAGAGAAATATTTGCCTTCCTCATTACTCATAGACCAGAAATTGTTTTGCATACGTCCATCATGAAAATCATCCATACCAATAGGAGAAAGGGAAATCATCATTAATAGAATCTGAAATGATAGACATACATGGCATCGGAGAGAATAAGTATGAAGGCAATGGAGTGTACTCTATGCCAGTTTCTTTGGATCCAATGTTGATCTTGCCACATTTTAAAAAGGCTTTAGTATAATGTATGTGGAAACAACATTGGTGCAACTATTATGCAAGAGCGGTATATCGAGGCTTATGAGAGTAGAGTTTTTTAGGGTGTAGAAAATAACTTGCAGATCTATGAGAAAGAGCAATTGGTTATTATTTGAGCTCGTTCTACTTGGAAATACTACTTGCTTGGAGCCGATTTTACTATACAAATAGATCATCAAACTTTGTGATACTTCCTAACATAGACTACTTTGGCTGTGATATGAAGTATTACCAACTTCTTATCCATGTTTCACTTTTAGATAGTGCATACGCAAGGTAAAAAAATATTTTGTGGTTCAATGTAATGTCAATGAAATCACAGGTTTCTATAGTGTCTTTCATATTATCATGAGCCAAATGAAATAAAGGCACAATATGCAAAGGATGGGGATTTTGTAAGAGTATATAATCAATTGTGTGATGGTTTGCAACACAATCATACTCTTAGGCATGGCTTTCTTATGTTGCATGATTGCTTGTGTCACAAAGTAGTTGAGGGCACATGTAATACTAAAAGTTATGGTTCATTGTATGCTAGGCATAGGGTTTAGACATTATAGTTCAGCTAGTGAAACAATTTTTTTATTTGCAGTTTTGAGATGTTACACTAATAACTTTGTGGGGACATTCATCATTTGTTAGAGGGTCAAGCTTGATTTATTCTTGAGCTTAATGATTGGTTGATCTTCGAGGAGAATAGGTATGTTAGGAAACTCAAGAGCCTACATTTTGACAAGGGAGGGGAGTTTGTCTCCAACAAGCTAGCCAAGTTTCGTGCAGATCATGGCATTCACCAAGAGTTTGTCAATACAAACACACCTCAAGAGATCAAGATGGCATAGACTATGATGGAGCATCGAGTAGACACGTTAGTGTGTATGGTTCAAAGCAATGGCCATTGCTGTCCACATCTTTAATCGATCCCTTGCATTGGCCGTGGTTGATATAACACCTTTTGAGGCGTACTTTGGTCAAAAGCCTGATGTGTCATATTTTAGGGTATTTGGGTGTGATGCCTATCTTCACATTTGAAAGAAACAAAGGGACGAGTTTAAGCCAGCTTTCAAAAGACAAGTGTTGGCGGATCATAGCTTGGAGTCCCAAGGATATATGATTCATGATTGCGTTTCACGAGAGATATACGCGAGTCAAGATATTTGGTTGGTATTCCCAGCTATAGAGGGGGATGTTGACCATTGCGTCCTTGGAGATCCAGGTGCCGGTTGGGCACCTAAGCCAGTGCCTTTGGAGCCTATGCCTCTTGAGGCTCAACGGAGAAGGAGATTGCTTTACCACTAGATTCACTCATTGAGTCAGTATGAGTGAATGCTCCAACTTTCAGAGACTACATCAAAGCAAGGTGGCGAGGGGAGTATTGGTCTCCTCCTCGTTGGGCATGTGATACACTTTGCGATGTTGGGATTGAGGGAGTTCTTGAGAAGTGAAAGTTGCAAGATGGCCCGTGTGAGCTTGTTTATACTAATTGTTGCTTGATATCTCATGGCATAGAGGATAGGGAGACCGCCTTTGTGAAGGAGGCTTTGCAATCACAACATTTGGAGAAGGCTATTGTGTAGAAATTAGATGTAGTTGAGCAGAATGTCACTTGGGATCTTGTGCCTCGACCTTCATAGGAAGATGATCGAAATCAAGTGGGTCTTCAAGTTCAAGTAAATGGTAGTCTAGATAAGCATAAGATATGGTTTGTTGCTAAAGGATTCGCACAACTGCTCAGGGTGGATTTCCATGATGCCTTTGCACATATAGCTTGGATGCTACCATTAGAGTTGTTCTTGCCTTAACCAGTCCTAGGAGATGGCTTGTTTATCAGCTTGGTGTGAAGACTGCATTCCTTAATGGAGATTTGAAGGAGGAGATATATGTTGAGTAAGCTTTTCCTCATCAAATGGCAAAGTGTACAAGTTAAGGAAGACCCTTTACGACCTCAAATATGCTCCGCATACTTGGAATGAGAAGATAGATTCGTTCTTCCAAGGTAAGTGAAACCGGTCTATGACTCACATAAAACGGTCGTTTCTTCAATTAATACTTGGTCTTTTCACACACACACATAAACAGAGACCTCACTCCCTCGCTCAACACTAGATTGGCCCTGAAGACCAGCGCCCCTCTCAGTATTTCTTTATCAATTAAAAGATGGAAAGTTACAAAAATAAAATGTTCCAAAATACATAACCTGTGAATAGTTGGTTTTCATCCTTTTTGAGTAAATCCCAATTGCATAAGGATAGTCTAGCATGATCAAAACAATATCCCTTTTAGGAAAGCATTTTCTGTGACCATAACTCAATGATTCATGTGCAGAATTGCAATCTGCAGAACTCTGTATTTACTGTTCTCACTGTCCAGCATATCCAGAACATCTCTTTTAGGAAAGCATTTTTTGTGACCATAACTCAATGATTCATGTGCAGAATTGCAGACTGCAGAACTCTGTATTTACTGTTCTTACTGTCCAGCATATCCAGAACAACATCCCTTTTAGGTTGGCATCATTCCAACAGTAAAAGATTCCCACAAATAGCACTAAATCAGAGCTGAAAAACCCTGTTCCTGTGTGGCATGGTCATCACTTTCTTTAGTTCCTGCATTGGAGAAGCCAACTGCTCCTGAACTGGGACAATGAGGCTCTTGCCTCAACAGAAGTGCAAAGAGAACACAGAACGGTACCTTCGATGGAATCAGCCCATCATGCAGAGCATTTCCTCTAAGAATAGAGAGAGAGTTGACCAGAGGGAGCAAGCTCTACCTTCGTACATGAGTCAGAGACGAAGAAGTACTCTCCATAGCTGATAAACTTGTAGCAATTTGCCCTCAGCTCCTCCAAACTTCATTTTCAGATCTGCCCCTCATGCCTATTACGTTTTTTTTAAAAAAATGCTCTCTCTCTCTCTCTCTCTCTCTCTCTCTCAGGAATTTATGCTACATGACATACGTGTAATAATTTTCCCGTTTGAACCGTCCGGTCTAAAATTCTCCATGATTGGTGCAAAGTTTGATCTCGGCACAGATCAGAGAATTAATCCTAGTGCAAAAACAAAGATAATGACACGAACAAATTTTGGGGTTCAAAAATAGTAACTTCCTAAATTTTAGGGATGGTGATCCCTGCATTTCTCAAGTTGTTCTGAGCAACTTTTATCATTGCAACCACATCAAAAAGTGTAATATGGCTCAGTTACAATGACTTTTATTCCGTGGGCATTCTCACATGTGCATCTTTTGTCTTGGCCAGGCTCATTGTCCTGCACCATCTCCAGTGGCTAAGCACATAGTTTCAAACCACTGGCATTCTATTCTTTAGTGCCCATTCAATATGAAATCGGTCCTAAGGCTCAAAGAAACCATTAGTCCAATTTGTCCCAATGGCTGCCTCTTCTGGCCATGCAAAGATCTTGGCTTAATCCAACAGAACTCTTGGGGTAAAAAGCAAGAGCAACTAAAGAAAAGAAAAATAAAATATTTATGTAAGTAAATAAGAAAAGCAACTGCAAAAAATATCACCACCTGGTGACATACCTCTCTCTTGAAAGAAGCAAGCGACCTCGATTGCATGCCACACATGTTAACGGATGACACAAGATGATAACACGATTCTCCATGTTATTAGTGCCATCACATGTATCACTTGCTAATAGATGACATGGGGCGATGGTAGGAGTTTCCCCACTACCATTTGTGTCATTGCAAGTTCAAGTCTCACATAGGTGGAGAATCACATCCTATATCCAACTATGATTACTAGGAGCTGTTCTAATATACATGTTTTCGGATGCAACACAGGGCAATAGCACGTATCCCCGAACTATTAGTGTCACAACATGTATAATCATTCAACTGAAGTGTAACAAATACGACTTCAAAGCACTGAGATTTCATTCAATGATACACATGTTAATGCTAAGTATAAACCATACATTGTGCATTATTCAATGAGATGCAGTATTCAACTGTACAATAGAGAATGTACATTGCTTCAAAAAGCATTCTAAGTCACTGTAGATTCCAATAAGAAAGCTTCTCGGTAAAGTTGCAATAACTGAGGCGAATCTGCCAATTTAGCCTCTTCCATTCATTTGGCATCCATTGGTGAATAGTTCTTGAACTTCACCAAAAATCTTCTTATAACTCTACCTTTGACTTTCCTATCCTTATGTGCTAAGATTTGCTCAGGAACTAGAATCTCATCTAATTTCTCTACTTTAGGCTCTTCCTCTTGAATCATATTTTCTGGCACTTCACCAATAAAAGGCCTCAATAGGCTCACATGAAATGCATTATGAATTTACAAATTCTCTGGCAATTTCAGCCTATATACCATGTCATTGATCTTCTCTGAGACTTGAAAAGGGCCATAGTAACGCATACTCAGTTTTGGAAACAAATGTTCCTTAGGCGCATTATCAGCATTCATTTCACCTGTCTTAGCTGCCATATACCCACTAGGCTGAAAAAAACTAGCCGTTGCATTTTGTACTCCAGGCATCAAATAAGGACTCTACAAAGTTTGATAACCGGGCTGTAGATCAATATTAGCATAAAGTGGGTTCACTATCTCAATAGGCATCATTCCTAGTGGCCCTCCAGGCAAGTATCCCTTATAACCCGTGGGTAATCCAGCCATTGCTTGAAAAACTGACCCACCCCCAAAGTAACCAAGATAAGTAGCAAACTGAGGAGGAATAGTTTGTTGTGCCACTTGTGCATAACTGCCCTGACCATTTACTCCATTATCCTGTGCTTGTGCTTCTTGTTGCACTGGACTTGTCTCCATGTTCGGTATCTTTTCCACATGCTCCGTACATTAGAGGTTTGCCTTTTTGAGCGCTCCATCGTATGATGTGATGACTCAGCCTAAGAATCCTCATTATGTGACTTCAAAATTTTTTGCATTCGAGGATTCTTTACAAGCTGTTGGAAAGAGCCAACCATATTGAGGAGTTGTGCCATAAACAAGTTCTCCTGTTTTTGCTCCTTATCCTGTGGTTCAATGTCGGTTCTAGAAGATGTTAACACTTGTGCACCAATACTCTCTCTTTGGTGTTTGTGAGTAGAAGAAGAACTCTCTTCTTCATGAGGGAGTTTTTCTTTTGCTTTGTCCATGTCTGTCATCTCTCTAGTCCGGTAATCTTTGTAAAACTTGTGTGTATGGCCTTTTCACCTAAAATTGTCCGAGCTCAAATTCTTATAGAAAAGAATTCAAATCCCGGCAATGAAACCATGAAACCGGTCTATGATTGATAGATGACGGAGAGACAGATCAACCAAAACGATGAAAAGCACGAGTATCCTTTACCTCCCAACCACGCCTAGATAAGTGCTGGCCTTCTACCCGGATTCCTTTGCCAGCCGTCAACTTCCTGAAGTCCCACTATTCCTGGACTCCCTTACTCTCTAGGCTCCCCTTAACCCCGTTCGGGCGCCCAAGAGCCCGGACGGTCATTCTCGTGCATGTTTCCCTAGATTTACCTTAATGTGACATTAAATGTCACTTTTAATGTCACATTCCATATTTATGACCTTAATGTGACATTAAATATCACTTTTAATGTCACATTAATGTCACATTTCCTTCCCCTTAAGAATCGGTTTCGTCCTCGAAAACGATATTTGGAAGGTCCAAGTGTAAATCGGGAAACCTTTTCTTTAAAGTACTTACTCGCTCCCATGTTGAGCTTTCTTCTGAACAATCTTTCCACTTAACCAAACATTCTTGATAAATAGTATTCCTCGTTCGTCTATTACGAACATTTAATATTTTTTGTGGTTCATGTGGATTAGATTGGTCATAGAATAACTCCTCAATGTCATCATTTAAGATTAGATTATCCAAATCACCCAGCTTCTTCCTTAGTTTACTTACATGAAAAACTGGATGTATTTTACTACCAGCAGGTAGTTGGAGCTTGTAAGCCAATTCTCCCACCCTTTTAAGTATTATGAAAGGACCACAATACCTTGGTGAAAGCTTTGGACAATGTCCCTTTTTCATAGTTTTAGTTTGTTCAGGCACCTTAAGATAGACCAATTCTCCTTCTTCAAAGGAGATGTCTCTTCGGTGAGGATCTGCATATGCTCTAGCTCTATTTTGAGCTTTTTTAACATTTTCTTGAGCAAATTTTAACATACTATTCATATCCTCCAAAAAGTCTTTAGCTGCCTGAACCTTTTCCTTATGCAGTCCTACTGCAAAAGGAGCTCTGGGCTGAAACCCATACATTAACATAAATGGACTATATCCAGTGGAAGAGTGCTTGGCACTGTTATATGCAAACTCTGCTATCGATAAATACTCTTCCCAATTAGTTTGCCTTTTACTTACATATGCCCTAAGCATATCTTCAAGAATTTGGTTAACCCTTTCAGTTTGCCCATCTGTTTGCGGATGATCCGCCGTACTCATGCTAAGTTTAGTATCCAATTTCTGAAATACCGCACGCCAAAAATGGCTATCAAATTTTCTATCCCGATCAGAAACTATATTTGCCGGAAGGCCATACAATCGGTATATGTTCTCTACGAACAATCTAGCCAATTCTGGTGTTTTAACATCAGTTGAAGTTGGAATAAACCTAGCCATTTTGGTTAATCTATCCACAATCACCCACACAGAGTCGTGCCCCCTCTGTGTTCTAGGTAGAGCAACAATAAAGTCCATGGAGATACTCTCCCATTTTCCCGAAGGAATTTCTAATGGATGGAGAAGTCCTCCCATTTTTAATTTTTCAGCTTTATTAACCTGGCATTTATTACATTTGACCACATAGTCAAGGACGTCCTTATTCATTCCAGGCCAATAGAACTGCCTTTTAATAAGACTATAAGTCTTATTAACTCCTGGATGTCCCGCACTAGGGGTATCATGACACTCAAAGAGTATCTGGCGCCTTATTTCTATATCTTTCGGGACACATACCCTACCCTTGTAGAGTAAATAACCATTATCAATGGTAAAATTCTTCCACTTGAATCCAATTTGAGCAACCCCTGATGCTCCATTTCCTTGTTGAACATCCTCAGATATTCCTTCCTCAGTAGAAGCACTTTCAGTTGGATCCCCATTTTTTATTGCTTCCCATATGTTGGAATATACCGGATCAACCTGGCATTTCCCTTTTAAAGATTCAAGTAAGTTGGAAGTGAACTGAGTAAAACTCAATTCATTAATGATGGGCATTCTGCTGAGTGCATCAGCTACTATATTATACTTTCCTTTTCTATATCTGATCTCATAGTCGAACTCTTGGAGGAGTTCGGCCCATCTGGCTTTACGCCCGTGTAAATCTGGTTGATCATTAAGCCACGTAATGCTTTCATGATCCGATAAAATCAAAAGTTTGGCACCATACAAATAGTGCCTCCATTTTTTCATTGCATGTACTATTGCATACAGCTCCCTCTCATAAACAGAATAATTCTGTTTTGCACGATCTAATTTCTTGCTTTCAAAAGCAACTGGTCGACCTTCTTGTAATAAGACCGCGCCTATTGCCTTATCACTGGCATCAGCTTCAACCACAAATGGTTTGTTGGGATCCACTATTAATAATACTGGAGCTGTAGCAATAGCTACCTTAAGTTTTTGAAAACTTTCATTTTGGTCTGTTCCCCAATTAAAACCTTTCCCTTTCCCTTTAAGTTGGTCTATCATTGGAACAACTATTTTGGCATAATCTCCAATGAATCTACGATAAAATCCAGATAAACCTAGGAAGATCTGCAGCTCTTCCAGGTTCCTTGGAGGTGGCCATTCAATAATTGCCCTTACTTTTTCTGGATCCATGTTGATTCCCTCTTTCGAGATAATATGCCCTAGATATTTGACCTCTTGTGCAAAGAATTCACATTTAGTTTTCTTCGCATAAAGGGAATGTGTTCTTAACAGTTGGAATACTAATTGTAAGTGTTCCAAATGTTCTTCTCTTGATTTACTAAAGATCAAGATATCATCCAAAAAGACTACTACAAAATGTCCTAGATAGGGCCGTAAAACACTATTCATCAGCTTCATAAAGGTAGCTGGTGCATTAGTGAGGCCAAAAGGCATCACCAAAAAATCATAATGCCCATATCTAGTACGAAATGCCGTCTTGGAAACATCTTATGCCTTAATTCTTATTTGGTGATAGCCTGATCTTAAATCTATCTTTGTGAAGAATTTTGCCCCTTGCAATTGATCAAAAAGATCTTCCATTCTGGGCATACGAAATTTATTCTTCACCGTTATTTTATTAAGTGCTCTATAGTCAACACAAAGTCGCATAGAACCATCTTTTTTCTTTACCAATAAAATTGGTGAAGCCCAAGGTGAATTACTGGGTTGAATAAACCCTTTATCCAGGTAATCCTTAATTTGTCTTTCAACTTCTTGATGCTGTGTTTCACTTAACCTATACGGTGGTTTTGAAATTGGGTGTGTATCCTTATTTATGTCAATTGGGTGATTTATATCACCCCTATCTGGTGGAAGGCCACTTGGTAAATCAGAAGGAAACACATCTTTAAAATCATCTAACAAACTGTTCAATTCATTATTAACATTCAACTCACAAACATAAGAAAATTGTTGCTTTATATTACAGAAAGTAAAAGTATTCTGTACAGGAAGAGACCATAACATATATACCTCACAAATTTCCTTCTTTATCAGCTTTTGAACTTCAGTAGAACACAGCAAAGGATTATCAGATACTTCATGTTCACCTTGAATAACAAAAGTCTTACCATCCCTTTCAAATTCCAGTGTATTATGATGATAGCTACGTTTTAAGGATGGTTCGAATCCCCATAGCCACTCCCTCCCTAGAGCAATATCAGCTCTTTCCATGTTCATTATTTGGAAATCAAGCTTATCTTTATATCCTTGAATCTCAATTTTCAAATTGGATACCATTGTATCCCATATTTTATTGTCTTGGCCTTGCATCATACGAACAACATATTGATGCTCACTGTTTTGTTGGGGAAGTTTCAATTTTTTGACAAGTGCATAATTTATAAAATTATGTGTGGCAGAGTCATCAATCATGACTCTAACCCGTTTTCCAGCTATCAATCCATGTACTCAAAGTAAATCATGTGGCCCAAAAGTAGGCTGCCACATAGAAGTTGACATACAACACTTATGTTGTACATCCATGTGCAAGACCTCTAAAGATTTATACTTTTCATGGCCCTTTAATTCTAAGGTCTGCACTACATGGATTTGTTTTTCTTTTCCCTTGCCCTTGTCCTTTCCTTTGTCTTCCCCCTTTTTCTTTTGAGGGCAATTCCAAGTAGCATGGTTAGGGGATAGGCAATTAAAAGACAATTTTTCTTTTTTGGCCTTATCAAAGTCATCAGGACTTAACTTTGGCCTCATATATAGTTTCTTTTCAGAAGGTTGTTTTTTACCCTTGAAAAATGGCATTTTCCTTTTAAATTTGCCCACAAATTTTGAGGTTTCCAATTCCTTAGACTTGGGCTCCGTATCAGTGAGACTAGTGAGTGTCCCTGGACGCGTACTATCTTCATAGATTAATGCAAATTTAATTGCCTCTTCCAGCGTCTTAGGTAAACTCCGTTTTACTTCCTTTTTACAGGCTTTATCCAGTCCCCTAATGAATCCTCTTGTTTTTTGGAATTCATCAATTCCTTCCAGTTTGAGGATTATCTCACGATATTCCTCCAGATATGTCAGTAGGGGTCGTCCCTTTTGTCTGACATAATCCCAATCTTCCCAATTTCTTTCCATTTCATTTTCAGGAAGAAATTCTTTTAAAAAGACGGATTCAAATTGAGCCCAAGTTTCAGGTATTTTATTCGCCTCCTTTAAAGTTCGCCACCACTTATATGCTTTGGGCCCCAAAGTTAAACTAGCCTCCAGTGCTTGGAGATGTGGTGGGGTATTTTTCAATTTATGTAAATCTTCCCATTTTTGGAGGAAATTAAAGATTGTGTCTTTATTCCTATCTTTTTCCTCCCCGTAAAATTGAGGTGGTTTCATATCCTTTAAAACTGGATTATCCCTCAATTTATGGTAAGTCTGGGGTTCCTTAGGATCTCGCATAGTCACATCTAAATCTTTCGATGAAGATGGGACATCCGAGGTTTCTATCTTATTTTTATCTCTTTCCAACAATAAAGTTAATTGAGATTTTATTTCAGTAAGTGTTTGGGTTAAAAATTCCATTTGAACCCCCTGAGTTTGCACACGAGCAGTAAGATCATCGAATTGCTCTCGCGTGGCAAAAAATTCTTCCCATTGTTCTTCTTGTATGTCTGGTTCATGGGGATCTACCATAGGTTGATCCCCGGAACTAGAACTTTCCATTACCCTTTCTTTCCCTTTTTCTGCCATTAATACACTGGAATTGGAAAGTAAAAATAAGAAATTTGCATACAAGATAAAGTACTTCCCTGGTTTTTAATGGCAGGCTGTGGTTGCTGGTTTGGAAAGAAATCCGAAAAGTAAGAAACAGATTGTATCTTCCCGGATTAGAACAGTGAAGTTATCATGCTGGAAATTCAATTTCCTGACTTCAGTTGTATATGACATTCTTCTGTCCCTCTCACAGCAGTCGCAGTCATATCCGTCTCAGGAGCAGTCACAATTGCCCGTCAGCAGTAATCGTGACAGAATCACGTTTTTATTTTTTTATTTTTATGACCCACGTCTGATGCTGGTGGCTCCTCGCCTGATCTGGTTCTCGCCTGGTCTGGTCCTCGCGAGATGACGGATTTCTTTTTCTTTTTCTCTGCCCGTAACGAAACGGGTTACATTAATGTGACGTGGCGCTGCGCTTCTCCGTTTCGCTTTTCTTCACGGCGCCTGGTAGAATGTGACGTGGCGCTGCGCTTCTTAGACGTGACGTGATGTGACGTGGCGCTGCGCTTCTAATGTGACGTGACGTTTCTCTTCCTCATTTTTCTTCACGGCCATGATAGATGACGGAGAGACAGATCAACCAAAACGATGAAAAGCACGAGTATCCTTTACCTCCCAACCACGCCTAGATAAGTGCTGGCCTTCTACCCGGATTCCTTTGCCAGCCGTCAACTTCCTGAAGTCCTACTATTCCTGGACTCCCTTACTCTCTAGGCTCCCCTTAACCCCGTTCGGGCGCCCAAGAGCCCGGATGGTCATTCTCGTGCATGTTCCCCTAGATTTACCTTAATGTGACATTAAATGTCACTTTTAATGTCACATTCCATATTTATGACCTTAATGTGACATTAAATATCACTTTTAATGTCACATTAATGTCACAATGACTCACATAAAGCGATAGTTCCTTCAATTAACACCTGGTCTTTTCACACATAGACAAACACAAACAGAGACCTCACTCCCTCACTCAACACTAGATTGGCCCTGAAGACCGGAGCCCCTCTCCGTATTTCTTTATTAATTAAAAGATGGAAAGTAACAAAAATGAAATGTTTCGAAATTCATAACCTGTGAACAATTGGTTTTCATCTTTTCTAAGTAAATCCCAGTTGCATAAGGACAGTACAACGTGACCAGAACAACATCCCTTTTAGGAAAGCATTTTATGTGATCATAACTCAATGATTCATGTGCAGAATTGCAGTCTGCAGAACTCTGTATTTACTGTTCTCACTGTCCAACATATCCAGAACAACATCCCTTTTAGGAAAGCATTTTTTGTGACCATAACTCAATGATTCATGTGCAGAATTGCAGTCTGCAGAACTCTGTATTTACTGTTCTTACTGTCCAGCATATCCAGAATGACATCCCTTTTAGACTGGCATCATTCCAGCAGTAAAAGAGTTCCACAAACAGCACTAAATCAGAGATGAAAAACCCTGTTCCTGTGTGGCATGGTCATCACTTTCTTTAGTTCTTGCATTGGAGAAGCCAACTGCTCCTGAACCGGGACAATGAGGCTCTTGTCTCAACGGAAGTGCAAAGAGAACACATAACTGTACCTTCGATGGAATCAGCCCATCATGCAAAGCATTTCCTTTGAGAATAGAGAGAGAGTTGACCAGAGGGAGCAAGCTCTACCGTCGTACATGAGTGAGAGACGAAGAAGTACTTTCCATAGCTGATAAACTTGCAGCAATTTGCCCTTAGCTCCTCCAAACTTCATTCTCAGATCTGCCCCTCATGCCTATTACATTTTTAAAAAAAATGTTCTCTCTCTCTCTCTCTCTCTCTCTCTCTTTTGGGAATTTATGCCACATAGCATACGTATAACAATTTTCCCGTTTAAACCTTCCAGTCTAAAATTCTCCATGATCGGTGCAAAATTTGACCTCGGCATAGATCAGAGAATTAATCCTTGTGTAAAAACAAAGATAATGATGCGAACAAATTCTAGGGTTCAAAAATAGTAACTCCCTAAATTTTTAGGGATGGTGACCCCTGCATTTCTCAAGTTGTTCTGAGCAACTTTTATTATTGCAACCACATCAAAAAGTATAATGTGGCTTAGTTACGGTGACTTTTATCCCGTGGGCATTCTCACATGTGCATCTTCTGTCTTGGCTAGGCTCATTGTCCTGCACCATCTCCAGTGGCTAAGCATACAGTTCCAAACCATTGGCATTCTATTCGTCAGTGCCCATTCAATATAGAACTGGTCTTAAGGCTCAGACAAACCATTAGTCCAATTTGTTCCAATGGCTGCCTCTTCTGACCATGCCAAGATCCCGGCTTAATCCAAGAGAACTCTGGGGATAAAAAGCAACAACAAAGAAAGAAAATAAAAATAAAATATTTATACAAGTAAATAAGGAAAGCAATTGCAAAAAGTATCACCACTTGGTGATAGTAAGTTAGGGTATTGATGTTCTTATGTTGATCCCTACTTGTATGTCCACACCTGAGCCAAAGGGCAGCGTTATTCATGTTTTATGTGGATGATCTCATTTTGATAGGTGACCATGCTTAGAAGATCAAGTAGACAAAGAAGGCACTACATGAGATGTTTGAGATGACAGATATGGGCCTTATCCACTTCGTTCTAGGTCATGAGATTTGGCAAACTTTGAGGGGGATTCTCATCTCTCAACAGACATATGTGTAGGAGCTTTTATTGACTTTTAAGCTAGAGGGGTGCAAGGCTATTTCTATTCCCTTGGATCTAAATTGAAAGGCTACGACTCATGTAGATTCATTGGTGGCAAATGCTACCCACTACAGGCAATTTATTGGATGGTTGATACGCCTTCTTAATACTCAAGTTCATGTGTGTTTTCTTGTAGGTGTCCTTGCAAGGTTCATGAGTGAACCTCTCATGAACCTAAGCTAGTTCATTAGTAGGTTGCTATGAGGATTTTACTTTTCCTGAGAGGGACCTCGACTTAGGTATTTATTATCTAGCAGGTACAAGAGATTCAGCCTTGGTTCTACAAGATTGGATGGATTCCAATTGGGCTTTATATGATATTCCTTTACTTTGGGTGTAGGTGCTATATCTTGGAGTAGCAAGAAGTAGCCCACAATTGTCTATCATCTATAAAGGCAGAGTAAAGAGCGGCGTCTTTTACCACATGTGAGATATTGTGGCTTCGATGGTTGTTAGGAGAGCTTGGCTATCTTAGACAGGTCCTACTACATTACATTGCAACAATGAGAGTTACATTGCTTTGGCATGAAATTGCGTATTCCATACTAGATCGAAGCACATTGAGATCCAGTACCATTTCATTTGGGAGAAAATCTTGAATGAGACTATTGATATGGTGTATTTCAAGATGTAGGATAACTTGGTAGGTTTGTTTACGAAGGCTCTTTCTCAAGCCATTCTTTGATAACACTCCAAATTCTCAAGCCTTATGCCCCATCTAGGATTTGAGAGGGGTTGTTAGAGATTTATTGATACCCTAGATAGGCATTGGTAGTATATTGTTGTACAATTAGCACTCTCGGGCACAATTATAAATTTCTTGGATATAGTTTTGGTAGTTTTCTAGTGTTTTCTAGCATAATAGAAAGATACGTTAGAAACATTTAGAAATGAAATGTTAGAAACATGTTTCATAAGTTTCTTTCAAGAGAGGGCAAAATAAGAAATATGGTTTTTATATAGGGATTTTTAAATAGTTTTAACTAGGGAAAGAGGTTTCAAACCTCTATGGAATTCTCTCTTAAACAAAGAAAGGTCAATCAAGCTTGAGTGATAATACATGAGAGTCAATTGAGAATAATATGTTACATATCCATGATTTATTATTGCCTGATATCAAAGTTAGTCTTTAGACAAGCTATACTATGGTTCAGACCTCAAAATACATATCACACAGAAAATTGAAATAAACACGTAAATAGCTCATGTACAATATGGATCAAGTCAAGTTGCAACATCATGATTCTCATTCCAAAACAAATTGACAAAATGTCAAAATTCAGAATGAATCGCTAAAAATGCATTAGCTTTACTTAAACAGCCCCAAAACATGCTTAATTAATAAAGAAACCTTGTTTATTTAAAAGAAGCACGATATTAGAGAGTTTCTGTGTCCCACATGCACAAATCCTTTTGGGAGGGCCCAAACTTTTTATAAATAGGTATGCTGCCCTCCATTCAGCCCTAATCTCGTTTTTGCAGGTTTCATGTCATCTAGCTTTACTGCCCCCACCCCGTTCACGGAGGACATCTTAGCACAAGCTGCCCCTTGTTGTCTACTGTCATCTGGCACCCGATTCCACCCTCCTCCACCTTCTATAGCCATCGCCAGTGCCTGGGAGCTATCGCCATCATCCACAAGCTTGCGTTTGCTGCATCAAAGGCCTCCATCATCTGTTGCCATCATTTTGTAGCTGTCGCCATCATTTTGTAGTTGTCGCCATCATCATCCAACTGTCGCCAATCTCCAGAGTGCTTGCATTTTGTTGATTTTCTCTAGAGGGCTTGCGTTTCGGGTCTCCTGTTGCCGTTTGTCACTCCTTGTCAGTTTTCTATATCTTGCACACTGTCGCCTACTGTGTCCTAGCTTGCGTTTGCATCAGACAAGCTTTTGCTACTCCATCAGGTACTGCAAGCTTTGTGTTTGCATCTTTCTGCTCTTCTGCATTGCCATCTGCATCAGGTCCAGCCTCCTTTGGCTGCGTTTACTGGTGTTCGACTCACAGAGGCTGCCTTGCTGCAATTCGGTATTCGTTCGGCGTACGACACACTCTCCAACTCATTACCCCTGCCCTGATCCTTGAGATACAGGACTTCGAGGTTCAGTATTCATTCACTGCATACTGTGTTTGCTGCATGAGCATCGTATATTCAGTAGTCATATCACTTCATTCATTTATTGTGTTCATTGTCTTTGAGTTACCCTAACCCTAACTGTGTTTTTTAATCAGTCTGTGCTTTGTCGTACGGCTTTTGATTATGTTTTTGTGTTAGGGTATTTCTTTACAAAGAATAGATACTAGATTAATAGAGCCCAATAACTAAACAAAATCCCAAAAAGTTAAGTTAGTCATCCAAAATCTTGAGTCCTCATGAGTCATTTTTCATTATTATGATCATATTTAATATTGACTAGCAATTTTTGTGAAAAAACCCATGTTTTTGGATCCACCCTTAAAAGATAAAACATTGTTTTTTATTGTCAGAAGCGTTTCTTACTTTAAGAAATGTTCCGTAAGTTTCGAAATCAAAGAGGGGTGTTTCTTTGCTGCTATGTTTTCCAGCATTGCTGGACAGTACAGGCTGTGTAAATGCCATGTGGCATAGGCTGAAAAGCATAGCATTATTTTATTATTACTTGTTGCTGCAATTTCTTATTTGCAGTAGTTGGTCTGTTTTAACTGGCCAACCTGATTATTTTAATGTCTTTTTCTTGCCTATTTATAGGTTGGACAGCCTCTGGTCATCTCCACTTTGGTTTTTTTGGTGGGAGAGAGATTACCTTGGGGGGACACATTCGATAGCCCATTTACATTCATTTGCTGCAGATTTTTTTGTTCTACTATCTCTTTTCTCTGTTCATGTTCGTTTTCTTTCAATCCGGTCATACGCTTCCACATTCATTGCACTGTGAGAGTAGAACATCTTTAAGTATCATGGCATGACTACTTTGTTTTAGAGGGGCATTTTGGGGAAGATGGACACTACACTGAGGCTCTTATCTTCTTGTTAGCTATGAACTGATGGTGAGTTTGAAGCAGCTAACTCTACTATCTTAGACCTGAAATGCCATATGTTTGAGAATAAAACAAAATGGGAACTCTATTTGCCACTAACAGAGTCTGCTGACAACAACATTGTGTATCCTTTCATAGGCAAGGCGCCATTTGAGATGGTGGAAGGGGGAAAGAAGTCCTACCCATTTCACATATAAAGGATAAGATCTTTGAGGCCAACAATTAGCAAAAAGCTTTGGACAGCATGGATTTGCATGTATCCACATGTTAGAATATTTTTGAGACAGTAGCCTCTGGAAACCCCAAAGCACTGCCTTTGGTCATGTGAGGAGGCACAGGTCGTGTGGAGAGGAGCATGCCGCATCCTTTGCCATATAGCACCCAGCCTTGGATATATCTCATGGGGAGCTTTCTGTTGGCAGGCAGTCATCCAGGGCCGTCACCTTCTGTATGAGGCTGGGATGTAGGACACGATATTCATTATCGAGACAGGGTCGTGCGCAGTGGTTGATTTGGAGGTTCTACCCATCCGCTAGGTACTGGAGCCCACAATAGACTGCTCGGAGGTATGGGAGATCATAGGGAGTCTTACTGGATGGCATATTTGGACGGCGCAGTGTCAGGAGGCTTTCGACGGAGAGAGACTTTCAGTACAGACGACCTTAGCAGAGCTTTGGACCTCCATCATCCACTCCCTCCGCGGCCAATGGGATCAGGTGCAGGGTGACTCCAGGGCTTGTCAGGAGCTCCGTTCTCATTACACGCGCACTTGGGGCGGCCAGGACCTGTTTTTTGTGATGCAGGCAAGGACCCCCATTTGGTGATCCCCCCCCCCCCCCCCCCCCCCCCCCCCCCAACAAAAAAAAAAGGCTTCTTGCCCCCATGCCCCCAAGACCGCCTTGAGAGGCTTGTATACATGATGCATTTGTGACTTTGCATCAGCTCTAGCTAGTCTGTTGAGCATGAGCACTCTGTTGTAATCAGTTTTTTTTTAGTAATATAATCAGCCACATTTTACTTGCAAAAAAAAGAAGAAGAATATTTTTGGGACAGTTTTGTTGTGCACAATTGCCATAGTTGGTGAGAGCATTTTAGTGCAAAGAGCTAATAGGCAAAGCTAGAGCCTTGATTGTTTGAAGAGCTGATGTCGGAAGATCATTGGCTGATTGAAAGGTGGTTTGTGGCAAGAGGGATCGGATTTCTTGGTGTCTTGAGGAGGGTTCATCATAGATAGTACACCTTGGAATCCTTAATCCATGGCTGCATATCCTGATCTATGTACCACTCTTAAAAAGGATGAAATTCTGAAAGGGGTCCCAACCTTTAGGGCCAATTTGTGTCTTGGTTCTCAAGCAAGAGCATTCTAGTTCCTTGTGGCTGCAGGTTCTTTTGTTGATTTGTTGATTTATTCACATGTGTATGCTAAAGTAATATTTACTGCCCTATAGTTAATTCTATAGGCTGGTTTTATACAGTTATGAGCTGATACTATTGATGACCATGGGACTTAAAGAGAAAGTACAACCCATAGCCTCCTTCCTGCATGACATGCGGAAAATATTAGTGATTTCTAGCCATCTCTATAATCCTCGTGGTTTCTTGATGGTGTTGTGGATGAGGTAAATGTACCAAAAGACCTCGATATGATGCACACTGACAAAGAAAGCAATGTAGCCTCTTAGCTAGATTTGCCTTTGAATATCTGTGTTGGGGAAATAAACCTCTTCTTATTACCTAAATAACTAGCATAGCCTCTCAGTTAGATTTGCCATCAAATATCTATGTTCATCTTCTGTCCCATTTATGCCATTTGAAGGAATGCTTGGTGCAAGGTGAATTGATTATTATGATTGAGAGAGTCCTTGACCTTGTTGATATGATTTGTTATGTTCCACTTGAACTTGAATTGATTCTTGGTGGTAGGATTAACAAGTCCCATTGATTTGATCAAGTGCAAGAACCACTAGAGGCGGCGCTTACATGGAAGTTGGTGTGGCTACTTCAAGTTGCCTTTAGTCTTTTTTTGATATTGTCCCTGTGCATATTGTTGAGGACAACAATCATTCAAAATCCTTGGACACCTTGGATGGGCGCTCATAGCATTGACCATGGATCACTTACTGTTAGGTCACACTACAAGTGAACGTGCCTTGAGGCTAGGGTAGTTAAGGGGTCTTGTACTGTGAACAGGCCCTACGGCTAGGTTAGTGAAGGGGTCTTGAACTGTGAACAGGCCTCCAAGGTCAGCATTTTGGCTCTTTAGACCCTTAGGCACTCCCATCCACATGCTAGGGTGGTGTGGGTTTATAGCTGGGAGGTATGTCTTGAGTGCTTGACAGTGAGCTTGTATGGCTATGCCATGTCATGTCCTCTCATCAGACTATTTGCCTTTGGATGATTCTGACTACTAGTGGTCGTAGTACATACTGCACCTGCTTTTCATGCTATGGACTTGGAAGAGGTGGTCTTCACACCAAGGCAAGTAGAGGATTTTGAGACTCCCTACCTAGACTGCTTATGTGTCTCTCAATCATCCTGTCCCTTGATATGCCTTGTGCCATACCAGGTTTGTAGGTTAGGATCTATGGCAATTCATGAGGGTGGTTTGAACTTTTAAAGAAAAGTTCTCTTTCCTATGAACTCGATTCTGGAAGTAGGATGTCAGCTGACTGCCCTTGTATGATGCCGACTACCACCACATTGTCATCCCACACCTACTTTTTGTGCTAGGACTACGGAAAAGGTGGTCTTCACACTAGTGCAAGAAGAGGGTTTTAAGACACCCTACATAGCCTGCACTTGTGTACATGCATGCCTCCGTTATCCTCTCCCTTGCTGGATTCCAATTCTGTCAAGTCACTGCTTCTCATCTTTGGTGTTTCTTTGGACAATATTAGTTATGACTTTCCCTTTGCATCACCAGCTGCATTTCTTTCTTGCAAGTGCTGTGATGGAACACTTGTACTGGTCACCTTTTCTGTTTCATCATAGTCAATGTTGTATATGGCTTCTTTTGGAAATTAAACAGGAATTCTTTTGCTTTGAGTAACTTCCATATCTTTACAAAGATCTTAATGCAGATATGCCATTTCAACTTGAGAGGAGACTTTTAGTTACCCCTTTGTGAATTTATTCAATGTCTAACAGTTTCAATCTTAACTTTTATATCTTTACAAAGATCTTGATGCAGAGCTAACAGTTCAAGTTAAGGAGACCCCTTTGTGAATTTCACCTCCATGTCTGACAGTTTCAGTCTTTTATTCTAATGTGCTTGAGGGACATGTTCCAGTGGTTGCATTCCTCGGCGAAGCTATTCTGCAATATTTGCGAGATCTATGTAGCTCATAATCTCTGATCTCCCGGGACATGACAAACCTCTCAGGCATGATACACATGTGCTGAACAGCTAAGATATTGCGATATCAATGACTGGTTAGCTTCACCAAAAGGAGTTACTCTTAGTTAGCGGTTTAGCGGGTAACTTGTGGGGATGGACACCACCTATGAGATGACAACCTAGCTGGGTATGGCACTCTCTTTGCAGGAACCAGTCGGGAGGGGATTTTTAGTGGGTGAAACCCCCACAGTACCTGGTTTCGCTTCGGGGTGACCTGGTCCCTGGTACGCCCCTCTGTCTTGGACAAGGGTCTTCCAGAATCTACCCAGAGGGAGGTGATTCTCCCTTTTTCCCTAAGAAAGTTGCAAAAGGTGCACTGGGGCGGCCTATATTGCACATAATAATCAATTACCAAAAGGTTTTGATCCCTTTGAGCTTTGCCTATGCAAGTTACAGTGTTTGAATGATGAGCATTTAGCTTATGCAAGTTCCTCCACTGTAACCTGCACCCAACTCGAAAAAAATTGTAAAAAAGATTTAATTGGATGTTCTATAGTGTGCTGTGATGAAACTTGGTGTATGTTGTAGAGAATGAAGATCCTATTTCTCTACAACGTACACCAAGTTTCATCGCAACATACACCAACTCTGAATAGAATGAAAAGTTTGTGATTCGTTTATGCTGATGAAGATACAGTTAACTTACCTGAGAGACTGAGGCCTTTGGACAAGAACACATTGTTAAGGTGTCCACATTCTACACTTCTATTTACATGTGGTTGGGATAAACGTTAATGTCACAGTTTACCATTCTCTAGTTGGTGTACTTTCATGTTTTGGTTTGATCCTCGTGACATAATGTTCATAGATACAGCTGAATTTGTCCAACTCCTAGGGTGGGGTTTCTGGAAATGCTTATCATTCATGCATAGTGAGCATCCTTTTGAGTTCTTGGCATGTTGTCTTAACTATTGCCTTTAGTTCTGAACATTCAGGGCTATAGCTCTGCTGTTCTGGTATTTTGACACTATGTATGTTTGTACACCTCTTCTCATAGTCACTGACTTGGATTGCTCATTCAAAATACTTCAGGCATATGAGACTGAATGAAGCTGAAGCATTTTCATGGAGTCGCTGAGGACACCTACCAGTTGCCTGGTTACTATAGAGCATCTTCCCTTGATATGAAAAGAGTTATTGGTATGACATATGCTCTATGTTAGGGTATAGGAGTTTTAAAAATGCCAAAAGAGGTGTAGTAAGCTTTAATTTAACTCGTTGGATGTGTCCAACTTCAGGGTTGAAGCAAAACAAGGCAAAATCTTATGCTGAGGTGAGAAACCTTGGTCTCCCAAGTTCAGATACAAAACAAAAACATGGACTACCTGTGTGAAGAGCTCAGCAGATCTTCCCCAGCTGTGCCAGAAAAAAGGGTTTTCTACCTCTTCCTCAACATTCCTGAAGGGATGAAAAGTGATTCTTTCATCTCTTCACTCTGCATTCTTGGATGAAGGATACATCAGGAAGATGAGTGACAATGGCATTTTGCACTCACAAAAGCAAGGTTCTAACAAAGGATTATTCACAAGAATTTACATGGTAATCCCATCTGGAAAAATAGTTTGTCATTGTTGTGAGCAACAGGTGTAATGAAATTTAATCCTTGTTTTGTATGCAGTTGTGACTTGTGGGGGTGTTGTACCTCTTCATTTTATATTTCTTATAGCTTAATGTTATCTTTGCAAGTCCTTCGGTCTATCTTGTTTCTGCTTGCTTACTTTTTGAGTTTGGACTCCTCAAAATTGGATGTCTGAACCTCATCTCAACAAGTCAGGTACATGATAAAATTGATACAGTGTTGGGTGGATAATTGCCTTAGAAATTAATAAGAATGGTGATGACACATGTATGATCACAATATCCTTGTGGCATTCGTCAAGCTAAGCTTATCATAATCTAGTAACTTGTGTACTGGTGCGTGCTTACAAGTTATGTTGGTAGAAGTTTTTATAGTCTGCAAGTTACTTTCACTTGTGCGATTGCATTGTATGCAAGTCATCCACTAAGGCAGCCAAGCCATCTTTGGAGACTTGCAAGAACTCAATAGATATTACCAAATCTAAGTTAGTGTTCTAGAACATGGTACTTCTATGTATATTCATCTAGATATTGCTGTTACCAAACAAATCAACACGCACCTGGAAGATTATACTTCTTTATGCATTCATAAATATGAACATAGACAAAGTGATGAGAGCTGGGTTGGGATACGGAGGGGAGTTGACATTTTATGCGTTCCAATCATTTTGTTCTGAAAGTAATCTGCCCCTCCTATCTGGGTATGTGTGAGGTGCAACCCACAATCTGCTTTGCAACATTGATTGCTTCAAGCTTTGAGGCTTGCTTCAAAGCCTTTCGACATGGCTTCATAAAGTTCTTTAATTATCAACCTCTAGAACTTTGGTGTGCGTCCCAAATCTTGGAGCTCTTACTAATTTGCCTTAATCAGAAATGTTAGTGTGGCATCTAGTAGTGAAAGTAGAAAGAGTTTCGAGTTTTAATGTAACATCAAATAAGATTGATGATTGGTTAATAGCACAACCAGTAATGTTTTTTAGCATTTTAACAATGAGTGTTCATGGAAAGTAAGGTCTGCTAGGGAGATGCTTCATAGAAACAATTATCCTCATAATATGTATTTGTACTTAGTAGTTGGTTTCTATATACTTTAGCGTGATTTTGTCACCTAACTTGATGGAATAGTTGAACATTTTTTCATGACTGGGGAACTGAAGCATGGTTGTAAAGACGAATGATATTGGATTTTCCAAATTGTAATATTGAGTTATTTATTTTTTCTTGAGAAGTGGTATTGAAACCATATCCTAAGATGCTTCTAGTTTTCATGGTTGTCTATGGCTAGACTTGTTTCTTTGCACTTTAATGCCATTGTATTATTCCCCATGGGTCAAGCGTGCTAGTTAGAAAATAGTCACAAATTGTTATAAGCTTAAAATATGTGCTTGATCAATGATGGTACATCCAATACTGGTAGCTGAAATGTTAGTGTCCACAAAGTATCAAAGATTGTGTACGCTTTATGTTACACATGTCTCTCAAAGTGTGCTAGCATGTTTTGTAAAGGCATGATGTTGAAAAGGTTGAAGTGTTCCAATGGCTCTTGGTTAAATCACTAATGTGGGTTGAAGTTTTAGATAAAGCAAGGCCGCAACACTTTTTCATGGTTCTTTTTTTGCTTTGTTTTTAATTGTGTTTGTTTTTTCCTCTCATTCTTTTGTAGTGTTTTTGAAAGGCGCAAGTAAAAACCCAACACAACCATTTTAAAAGAATTGTTACAAGGCAATGCTCCAAGACAACAACTTTGCCCTTGTTCCAATTTATGTGTGCATATATTTTAAATTGAAATACAAATTTCAAAATTTCACATTAAGGGAGTGTGCTTTTAATCTTTGTTATTTTGATTTATGTTATCTTTTAATGTGTTCACTTCCCCAAAGGTTTGTAAGAGTGTGAGGGTATGCTTTTGTAATACTTGGAAGGGCCACAATGAATCTTAATTGAATTACTTCATGCATCAACTCTTTGTGTAGGTTTTCTTCCTTGTCTTTTCCATATTTCTTGTATTTTTCTCTCTTGTCTGTGTGTTTTTTTGGAGGCCTCAATAGAAATACATTGCTACCTTTAGAAAAGAGCTCATACTACAACAATGTAGTAATGTAGCTAAGTAAGATGCCTTGCTTTGGTTGCAATATGCTTTGGATTTAGTAATTAGTTTGGAAGTTTACATCAAAGGCAAGATGATTTTGTGAATGAATCCTTCGCTCATGTCCTATTGATAGGAAAGCATGTGAAGTTTAAGTTGAAGGCTCGCACCCAACTTACATGTTTGAAGACCCTCTTTGAAGTTCCATCGTGGTAGTGAGTTTCATGTGTTTCGATTTAGTTTTGGACCTTGGTTTTGAAAAGGAATTGGGGGCTTAAGTTCTTGAGACTTTTTTGGATTATGACATGTCAACTTTGCTTTTGGTTGGCCTTGATATTCAAATTTATTTTGGGCAAGCCATTTTTGTAATTTTCAATACATTTCTTGAAGTATCTTTGATGCAACCTTTCCATTTGTTGGATGTATTCCTCTAAAAACAACAAATTCTTTGTTTATTTGCATGTCTTTAGGACTTGTTGGCCGGCTTGATTTAAGCTAGATATTTTTGGTTTCAGATAGACATTTTTGAACTAATGGATCAATATCAAACGATAACTTCATTTTTAATTCTTTGAAACCTCTAAACTTACTTCCTTACCTATTCCACGATTGCTTTGTAAAATAGAGGTAAAATGATATTTTAATGATGGAATGCCATTTTAACTATACTAGCTAGCCTAGCCAACGTCACCAATTAGCTCCCTAATTGTGATTTGTGTGGTTTGCATAGTTGGGAAGCTCACCTCACTCGCTTCGCATTTTTGGTGACCAAAGGGAAGCAACCAAGTGATATTAGTTGATGCACTATCCACCCTAAAGATAACCTGTATTATAAAATGGTGCAACATTTTAATATACTTTAGCCTTCCATACAATCTTGAATGAACATGAAGGCATAACTTTGACAATGGGAAAACAAATTACATTTCAAAGAATACAATTGTAGATACTATCAAAGAATCGTCTATTCGAGAATATAGATGGATTGCAATCATACAAAGCTGAATGTAAAAAGTACTAAGACATTAAGTAGACTCTTGCAAAGCATTAAAAAAGCTTCATCATATTTATACAAATCAATAAGTCATTCAAAAAGTCTTTTTTTTTTTGCAAATGGGCTTTGTTAGTCCACATTCGAGCATCCACCACATGGTGATACTTGCATTGTTTTTTTTTTAAAAACACGAATAATTGCTACCATTCATTTTTGTAAACTTTTGTTTACCCAAAAAGCCACATGAAATAATTATTAGTAGGAGATTTGTGTTAAAAGAGATGAAGTTGAGGATAATGAATTCACACTCACTAGATTGGGTAAAGGTACGTCAATCTCAATTTCATTTGCCATGATTCATCATGCAACTACTGATGCACCCTAGCCAAGGATGATTGATCCATGAATTCATGATGTTCCCAAAACCAAACAGTGTGCAAAGAATGGGTTTTTTGTATCGTAAACATATCCAAAGGGGCCTACATGTGAAAGCATTTGATGTAAGTTGTATACTGCACATCTAAAATGTTCAAATGATCTAAGTACGAGAGTGTAAGAAGGTGCTTGACAACTAAGCAAGGCTCCTACATATGATTGGATCTATCAATAGGGATGAGAATTGTTCCTGCAAATGCAACCAATTTACTGAAACCTGATAATATGCATATGTGGAGGTAGACATCTAAAAAAGGAATTGCAAAAGGAAAGATCTTGAATGATGTAAAAGAGCAAGAAATGTCAAATTGAAAGAGAGTCGACCTATATATATGCATAAATATCAATGGTTTTATAAGCCGGTTTATAGAAAACTCCATAACACACAATGTAACAACTAAACTATCAAATTTCCAAAAAACATGTAAGTCATCATGACATTTCAACACAATACTATTTGTTGAAATCAATCACCAAGTAAAGGCACTCTTAGTCCTGCAAAGCAAATAAAAAGAGAGAGAGCGTTTTTATTAGTATTCTTGAATTCAATAATCAAGTAAAGATAATCTTAACCCTACAAGTAAAAAAAGAAAAACAAATTGAATAACAAACTTTTAGTATGATAAGAGTCCCAATGTAGTTACACAAAGAAAAGTACTTGGCCTTTCAATTAGTAGAAAGTAAAACTAATTATAAAAGCATTTCTTGAGAAGCCTACATCTCAAGTGAGACCCATTTGTATCAACAAACCATTAAATCTTAGCCCAGCCATCTTTAGAGGCAACAATTCCTTTTGCATAAATGACACTTTAACAAATCTAGAAAAAGACATTATGTCATCTTCCATTGAATCTAATGTGTTACTCTCATTCTCCGTTCCACGAAAGAAATCCTAATTTCCTTTATGACGACATCTATTAATCACCTTGTTTCATATATAGCCTTTGTTACACCTTTCACTTTGTAACACAACATGTTAATGATATTGTGTAAGGCAACCCGTGCAATCTTTATTTCTTGAGCAATATAATGTAGAATGTGTTTCCATTTCCCTGGAAAAAACGTTAATGGTATTGCAAACATGACTCAATGCTTTGGATTCAACATCAAGAGAGTAGTGCAATGGTTATGGAAAAGTTAGGGAGAGCTTAGCACATCCTAATTTTCCAAAAAATGTACACAACATGTCGAATACACCATACCTTCTTGAGTGATACCAAGAAGGCAATTGTCGAGATGTAATGTTGTTATCTTTCATATTTCACATATTCATTGGATTCAGAGATGTGGTAAGCATTGTATTTGAAATGACCATAGAAACTTTTTGGTGATAGGATTCTCCACATCCTATCACCATGTGGAAGTTAACTCAACACGACATTTCTCTTTTCCAACAAAACTTCGACAGAATTGGCAAACTTAACATGACAATGCAACATAAAGTTAGCTGTGGTGGGAGACCACTGGTGGCATGAGATAGAAGCCAGATAGGTCAATGCCTAATGTTGAGACTTGTTATTCATTGCAAAAGCAAAGTGAATGGAGAATTGTCTTCTTCTTATAATGAATGCTAATCCTACTAACACTGGAATGAAGAGAAAATATTACCAATATATCCACAAAGAGTCACCAATGGGATAGAAGAAGTCGAAATATCACTTTTTGAATCTTTGATCAATCATGTTTGAGAGTGGATCAACATCAATGAAAAATAGAAGGGGGGGCAACTGCCAACAATACATTCACCGATTGGTGTAGATGGGAGTTGTATCATAGGCCCATTGATGAAGGTAGAAGATGAAGCATTCATAAAGACGGCACCAACCATTTTGGAAAATTCAGATGAAGAACCAAGGTTGAGCATGGTTACTATTATGAAGTCCCACGTGATATAGTAATATATCTTATCTAGGTCCACAATGGTTGGGAAAAATTGGTCACCTCTCTCCATAGCATACTCAATGGACATCACAAGTTTAAGGATAGTGTCATGTATATTGCATCCAAACAGGAATCTATATTTCCTTTTGTTAACCTCAGTTCAAGATGGCAGAAAAATGAAGCAAAAGTGAAAAAAGAACAGAAAAAGAGCAAAGGTGTAGAGGCAGCTCCTAAAAGCTAAGCTGAGGCAAAAGCGCAATTTTAAATAGAAGGCGCCTAAAAAAAATCTTGTAAAAGAGCGCCAGGCTCCCTCCTGTGCCATTTGTAAAGGATAGACGGGTGTAGGCTCAAGGCATGAGGCAAGAAAAGGGAAATAGGAAAAAGAACCTTGCCACAAAGGTCAATCATGTAAAAAGGGATGGGCGCCCATGGAAATCTAGGGCTTGCATATACAGTTCAAAAAGTGAATGGAAGCTCATTCTTTGGTGTGTGGGTAACAAGAGACCTCTCTTCTTCTCTTCTCTTTGTTTGTGTGTGTGCTCTTGAGAGAGGGAGTGTGAGAGTGTGAGGGAGTGAGTGTGTGGGAGTGAGGGATCAAGAGGGTGAGGGAGTGAGTGAGTGTGAGGGAGTGTGTGAGTGTGAGGGAGTGAGTGTGTGGGAGTGAGGGATCAAGAGGGTGAAGCTCTTCACCATCTCCTCTTCTCTTCTTCTCTTCTCTTCTCTTCTCTTTTCTTGCGTGCGCACGACTATGGTGGATGGAGCTTGATGGAGGAGGCTTGAGGATGCTTGAATTAGCATCTAGGATCGTGGAGCTACCAGTGTGTGCGAAGGAGGAGTCAACTCATTTTGGCATCGAGGTAAGCTCACTACATTCATAGGTTCGAAGGCACATCGGCTATGTGAGAGGTAGCCATTAGAGCTTACTTGGAACGCTTGAAACAATAAGTGGTCCATGGGTCTTGGCGGTTGAGCGAGAGCTCCCACACCTTTGATGTAATATGCTACATAATAGGCCTTGGAAATAATTTTATACGAGACATTTAGCATTGTAAGTGGCATGGCTTGACTATATTGACAAACTTAGGAATGAGGTTTATGAGGTCTTCATTATTGAAGGGAGGCATCTCTCTCATACTTCTACAATTGTTGGTAAATGTGCAAATATATCTACAATGATCCCACCATGCATCATAGACCTCAATTAATAAATCCCATTTGGCTCTAGTTTTTTTCCTAGTTTATTCTCTTAAGCACAAATATTTTCTCTTCCTCTACAAAGGACTACAATAACAACACAGATGCCTCATTATATTAACCTTCCTTGAAGGTCTAAGGAAATCCCACCTTCTGCTTATAGTATGGGCCAATGAGTGGTTGGGAGTGTAAAATAGTAGAGAGGTGTTCGAGAAACACATGTACATTCAACCAATAATAATTTTGTAGGACACCATACTCATCCTCTATGATAGTAATAATGTCCTATTTTTACTTGCTATTGAGAGATTAAAAACAAAGGGGAGATGCAACATCCCCCTCCAACATTCATTTTCCTTTGCCTTGAATTACATTCTAAAGCCTAGCCCTTTCTTGAGTTTCAATGAAATCTTAATCCTGTAAGATCAATTGAAGAATACAATCATTAGTATAAAAAGAAATAGCATTGAGCACACATCTTGGCATTTGTAACCTCCATATATATTCTTCCTCTTAGAAAGAGCCTAAGAATAACAACACTTCTTTGTTGCCACCATCACAACTTTAAGACAATCTTGGAGCTAGGGGGTCATCCTAAAGCATCCTAGCTTCCTCCAAGGCCTTTGTACGTAAGTGCACATGCATTTAATCATTCACAAAAGAGGTGTAAAATTTGAAAGATGGCAAGTCATAGTTGGTCTAATTGGGCCTAAAGGCCACTTCCAAATGGCTAGGATTAGATTCAATGATGTCTCCTAATACTCTAAATTTTGGGGAGGCAGCCATCCACCATGCACCCTACCTTGTACAACTCCTATTCAACCTAGTGGTCATCCACAAGATGTCGTTGTGTTGATAATGCTAGGGAAAGGCCTCATCTTTTGAATGACCAAAAGAATGCAAAGGTTTGACCAAATAGTATTTAGAGTAGAGAGCATTCCAACTTGTCCTTTTATCCACTACCATAGTGCTACAAGCATACAACCTATTGACTCCATCCGTAGTCATATTCTAGTTGCCCACAAGCAAGGTATATTCATGAAATTATTTTGCATGAAGCAAATCCCACGTGTAGAAAGGGCACATCAATATACCAAAATGATTATTGCTTTGATACACTCCACCATGGCCATTGTCTCAATGATGTGACCATCTTCATCTTTCCATTTGATTATATGTCTTTCTTTGAGAAGCACTAGAGTCTACCCTTGACCCACAAAGGGGACATATCTAGGGAATGGATGAACCTTGGATAATTACTAAGATTTGTAGCCAAAATGTTTTACATGTTCATACAAGGTGCCTTTGCATGGATGTTGTATATTTGATCACATCCATGTCAATCATTTTCTCTCAAAGATACCTATGCATGGATGTGTATATGCCTCCATGTCCATCTAAACCTCTCTCTCCCACCTCATGGCTACAAAACATGCAAGATCAAAAGCTTGATTAAGGGAGGAGGTTCTTTATACTTCCTTATGCACAAAATGCTCTTCGTAATAACTAGTGTAGAGACACTAAAGTCAAAGAACTTAGAAAGAAGAAGTTTTGTGATATCAATGCATATTGTGTTATACAAGATGAAACTTACAATCATGGTTACAAATAACACTTTCCTTCATATCTTGAAACAACAAGAGAACAAAGTAAAGCATTGATTCATAACCTTGAAATTTGCATATAACACCACTTAGAAGACATAAGCCACTCAAAGACAACATCCCAGAAGTCCTCGAAGTCCAACACTTGAAATGTACATACCAATCCACTAAGAAGACAACATCTAAGAAGTCCTCAAAGAATTTCTTGGAAAGTACTATGCAAACTGGGACAAGTTTGTTATGAAAATAAGTCCAATGAGAAATTTGTTTTCATTTACCTTGCCAAAACTACAACTCAAACGGGTTCTATTCTATCATCTATTTTATAGAAGTTGCTAGCCCAAACCATCCAATCCATTCGCATACACCTTTTGGAGATTTCCAATGACAAAGGGGACTTTTTGTTTATGATTTCCCACATAGTAAGCCTTGCATGAGTGCTAATGTAAAGTGTGCAATGTGGTTGGAGAAGGAAACTAAGATGCCATGTGAAGTGAGTTCACCAATGGAGATTAAATATTGTTGTAGTCCTAGCACATAGTAGACTTTGTCTTATATTGATTTGGTGCCATTAGAAGGAACATTGTGACTTTTCCATATATGTGAGCATGTTGTGCATGGTGATCCCCCATAAGAACATCAAAAGAATAGTCAATATTTTGATAAGAAATGAATAAACCAAAGTGACATGCCATGTGACGTGTATTTGTTGTGTCTAAATACCATATGTAATTATTACCTTTAAGCATAGAAGTGCCCATAAACCACCTTAGAGTAGTGTGGATGTCCTCAATAAGATATGCGGAAAAAGTGGATAATGTGCTTGTGCTTTGTGATGAGATCTTTGGGAGCTACTATAGATTTTGTCTCTTGAGTGACAACCTTTTACAATATGCCCATACCTATGGAAATAATTGCATTAAACACTCCAAGTACCTTGTAGTGTTTGAGTAATGAGAACCACTTTTTCTATGAAAATTCATGTGACTGGCAAGAGTCATTGGTTAGGAACCATTTGAATTATCCCTTAGGGCCTCCTCTTGTTGGATTTTAATGACCAATCTTTGAAGTTGGAGGTTTGATATAGCCTAGGTGGTAGTGAAGGGCCTCCATGATGATAGAGAATTACATGAAACTTGAAAGCACTTCTAGGCTTTCTTGTGAAGATGAGGAAGAAATGTTATGCCCCACAAAGAGGTGAAGGCTTGAATAAGCAAAAGCACTTGTTAGCTCAAGAAGAGACGAATGGTGGATAGAGTGAGGATGCTTAGGTGATGCTTTGAGCTTGCTTCAACTCTAATACCTTGTGAGCTCATAAGCATAGAGAGAGAGAGAGAGAGAGAGAGAGAGAGAGAGAGAGAGAGAGAGAGAGAGAGAGAGAGAGAGAGAGAGAGAGAGAGAGAGAGAGAGAGAGAGAGAGAGAGAGAGAACACGATGAAAAGAAGCACTCAAATTTGAACTTAACTATAACGCAATCCTAGTTACAATGCATCCCTTAAATAAATGGATATGCCTCAAAGGTAGCCATTGGCTTAGGCTATTACTAAGTGTGATTTGTGGTTATGAGATGGAATTTGGCTTCCAGTGAGACTAGGATGGCTACTATTGATACATTCTAAGGTGGAATCTTGTTTGACTTTTCACAAATCCATGGCTAACCAAATGGAGGTGCTACAAGGTGAAACTATTGTTGGCCATATTAACATGACCTTAAAGTTGAAAGGTGGTGGTGTCACCCTCATGCATGGAGTCTCAATACTAGGTCCTAGGATGGCATACATGGCTAGTTTCCTAAATCCCATTTCACTTGCAAATTCCAACATGCAAACATACTCATATATGGGATGATATGCTAGCATTTGCATCTAAAAACTTGGAATCCACTTCAAGATGTTGCCATTGAGAGTGCACTATGAAGATCCATTCAATCAAAGTATTTGGTTAACTTTCTAGTGACCTTAGGTTTTGTAGCACTCATGTTCCTATAGTGCCTCTTCTACTCCTTGACAAACCTTGGCCATTATGCATGTTCCTACTAGTATGTTGAGCACAAATTTGCTGGCAAGATTGACACAACCAAGCATCCACTTGCACGCATAGCACAAGTCAATTGATAATTTTTGTGTTCCACTATGAAGTGGCTAGCTTGATGAGTGCCTTGCCACTATCCTAACAATCTTATAGGATTTTTAGTAAGGCCATGTTACACGTCCTCTTCATACTTGGGTATAAACAATGTGTCAATTGGGCCCACTTCCCCTTAGACGTGTAAATATGCACACCACAAGGTTCTTCGTCTAAAACTAATAATTCACATATCAAGTATCATATAGAATGGTGAATAATAAAGAAAATTGAGATTCAACAATAACTTTCAATTTGGCTTATTCATGATGGGACTATTTCTTAACTTGTAGCATGGTAGGTCATAGTACTAGGCAACCACTCCCACGAGCTAATAATGTTGCTAGTCCACAAGAGATGTGGACAAAAGTACTCTCAAGATGCATGAAACTTGTGCCAACCCCCATTGCTATGTCTCTAAGGTTTGCACTCCATTGGTTCAAATGTGGAACATCTAGAGAACTTTTGCAAGGTGGTGCTGCTTGGCACATTTTCCCACACCAATTGGTACCCTTGGCAACAATTGGTCTCCGACTCACCAAACACAAATTGTGATGCAAATCCTCCAAATTGTGCCATAAGTATATGAGAGATTTTATGGAAAGCTCGAAAGAAAATCAATACCTCACCATGAGTGCAAGTTATATCATTTGTGCTGGCAACATCATGTTGTTTGGTTATGTAATGATTGTATTGGGCCTTTCTACCCTTGCTTTCCCTTGTTTCATCAGATGATCAAAAACACATGACACAAAAGTAGGCGTACCTAATCAAAGAAAAAAGTTGACTAATGATAGCTCAAGCAAAAATACATTTTTGAATTCAATAAACATGGTCAACATCTTGTGCCTACATGGTAAAATCCCAAAGACAATGAACCATTTGCCTTAATCCCATTGCAAGTCTCCTTATGTTCCTTCCCTAAATCACTGATTCTTGCCAATACAAGGGTTTAAAATCGTTTGCACGTTTCCTTGATATCCTTTCAGTTGTTTGTTATGGAAAATAGATATGTTTCATCAATATTATTTCACATTAAGGTAATGTTGATCATGCAATGCCCTATGATCTTCTCAACTACCTTCGTCTCTTGCAATTGAAAAGCATTGCACAATTGCATATCCATGCCACAATGAAACCCCATATAAAGTCAAAGGCGGCAAATTCAATTTAGGGATTGGCATTTTGCTACACAACCAATTTGAAATTGTTTTTGAATTGCAACATTTACAATACTCTTCTCCGAAATGTCTAAACATGTAATCCTTACTCACACTTGGAGAGTGAGAAGTTGAACCATTCACATGCATATGATAAATATGCTTTGAATCAACCCCTTCAATCTAGGGAAATGTAGATATATGAGGCGTTTGAGGTATAGGCTTGGCATATTCCAAGAAGTAGCAAAAAGAATTGAGAAGGCAATCTCCACGAATGCAAGTATAATGAAGGTGCTTGTTGTTGAAGATGGCAAGCATGAAGCATTCAAAGTGATGTTCAACAAAGATATCACAAATGTTGCTACTCGATCCCCTACTATCCTAATCAGGATGGAAAAGGGAGATTGTACCTAGCATGCAAGCACTTCTACATTATGTTCTCATGAACTTTTTAGCCTCCACCAAATGAAAAATGTATATATACCAACCAATGCTGACACCAGTAAACTTGTAGCATTGCATCCAAAGAAGAAGAACCTATCCCTAACCTTTGTAATGAGTTGGGCTCTTTGAAACGTAAGCATTCATTTCGTGTCCACAATAGGTAAAGTCTACATGTCCCTTAAGTGCCATTGTTTTGTGCAAACAAGTTGTATTAACGTTCCTTCACACCCCCTCCTCCCCAAACAAACAAAATCCACGTGCCCACCCACACACAGGGAACCACATAAATGACTCTCTCAAACATGCACACCCATGTACAAGCACACAAATGACACGGGGAGAATTTAACCCCTCATGCACAAGAGCACATGCACCAATCATGAAGTCTACACAAACGCATACATGCACGATCGCCAAAAACCAATGTCTCACAGTCCACGCCCCCTCCTCCATTCCTTTATTTATCGTTCTTGTTTCAACTCTTCCCCATCCATGCCTCTGGACGTAGGTAAATATTGCCCCCCCGCCCCACCTGCAAACCCCCCATACCCTTCCTCCCTTAGCTCCCTCTATTTCTCTTTATCTCAACTATCCGCTTCTATATCCCTGTCCATGCCTTTACACAAGCCATATCTCCACCCCCCTTCCCCCTTACAAACCCACCACTGTGAACCCTAAACCATAACCCTCTATCCGTCGGTTCCGTACCATGACATATCATGCCTCCATTCCCCTTGCTTACCCTTCCGCTCTACCTAACCCAACGGTCACCTTTTTCCACAAGTATTTTCACCCAATTGGTTACATTGAAAAACCTTGACAAGGTCATGCTAACTTGGCAAGTTTTATTTACATGGCTTTGTGTTTTAGGCACTCGGATTCATCAAAATGGTTCTACGAAAGAATTTCAACTGTTCAACCACCGGTTGTAATATGTATGGTCTTGTAACCATTAAATGCTGATAAAAGCCTTAAAATGCCCAATCAGTTGTCTTAAACATATCCCAAACTTGTTTTTAACCACCTAAACAATGTGATCGTCTGTGTTCTTAGGCTGCTTTTTGAAGCATGCATGCTACTTTGTATCTAGCAACAGCTAAACATGACATATGACATGGACATGAAACATATAATGATGAACGATCATGTCATTTCTCAAAAATAAATTCTGGTTTATTGCATTGAGGCTCCCAGTCCTATTCCAGATTGAGAGCCTTCCTTACCTGGTGATTAACCATATCTTTCCAGGAAAAACCAGCGTGTCAGCCATTATTGATGGTGAAATTTTTTGCTGGAAGTTTGAATTTAGTACTGCCGTTATAATCAAATTAGGTGAACTACACAACTTTTCATCTCATCTATTTTTGGGAAAATCCAATCATGCGATCATTAAGTACACCAGTGGTTCAGATAAAGGTCAGAAAAAACCAAAAATGCTTGGCTTGACCTGTGTTCGTTGCCATCTCAACCGGTTTCTCTGCTTTAGACCTGTAAGACGGTTCCCATGATTGACCTCCCATCATTCTGTATTTTCGGGAGCTTGCGTATATACAGCCCCCATTGCAGAGCTCTCTTTGTTTTGGGAACGTACTTTCTCAGTGGAGTATCAAGTTTAGCTTGCATCTGTATGGCCCGTCCCCTATGTCACGTCTTACAGTATGTCACATGCTTTAGTTGCGGTGCTTTGATGCTTCACATCTAACAAGATCCACCAATGAAGTTAAATCTTGATGAGCAAATCATCGCATAAATACCAATATCTTCCACTCAATTCTCAGCTGAAATTCGTCCATATTGCAGATTCAAGCTCTGCTCTATTCTCTCTCAAGGATATTTCTGATCTATGCATGAGAGAAACCGTGGAAGGCTTCCAAACTCTTTTAGCAGTGCAGTTAAGTTCCATGCTCCTGTACCAATTCGAGAGCTCCGTTTCTTTACTTCCGACCAATGTGCTTGTCAAGGAATCCTTGATTTAACACTGCATTTGCAGGATTCAGCATATCCATGGCAACTTTTGTGATACAAGCAGAAGACACATGGAGCCCTGGTATAATACTACATAAGCACAGAAGACACATGGAGCACTTCTATAATACTGCCAACTTTGCAACACATGAGCACTCTTCACCATAATGCCCCACATCGACATGTAGATGCAACTGCTGCATGTTACAAACAGCTTGGACTAATGTTTCAGATGCGAACGGAACCAATCTGCATGTTTCAATGAAAGGTTAACACAATGGCATTGGCTTCAAGATCATCGAGGCCTTACCTTTGGCCATCTCATGTAATAGTTTGCAATTTTCAGAACATTACCTTAGTCAAATGAAGGAGAACCTTTGCAACAAAAGAATCTGCATACACGCCACCTCCACCGCCGTCGAATGTACCTTTTGTCTGGTTGGGCCATCTTAACTGGACTGCTATTCCATTCAAATGGTAGGCTGAAAATCCATGCACACAAAACTCCCACAATGAGTAAGAACTCATAAAATAGTAACCACACTGAATCCGATTACCTGGCTACCAATATGTACCCGGCTGAGGGGCTTACATAAGAATACATCTATATGATTGGTAGCATACTATATGACTCAAATGGTAACAAAACTACATTGTACATGTAAGACTTACATTGGAAATGCAAAGGAACGAGTGCTGGCAGTGCTGCTGTCAGAACGGTGGGAGAGGCTTCCAGAGTAAGGGATGTGATTTGAATGACCAATGTATGATATGGGTCCAGAGAGTGGAATTGGCCCAGAAAATGTTGCTGATACTGAGCCCACATCAGCATCATCAGACCATTTCTCTGAGCATCCGACACTGTTAATAATGGCTGGTACCAAAGCCCCATTGCAACCTTCAGCTTTGAAACAAGCAGGAACCTCTGATCCATGAGTCTCAGGTTGGTCATCAGACATCAGTGACTTACTCCCAGAAAGTCCTATGACCGATTTAGTTCTCCCAGCATCCAGCTCTCTGTAACACTCTGATCTTAGTTTCATTCCCATAAGAAGATGTTGATGGTCTCCTTCGAAGGCCCTGAAGAATTCGCTGATCTCAAATGCTAACTCATCCACTGAACCTGTCGACATCCTCACTATTTCACCAGTTTCATCCATAGAACTTGTTGATATCCGGTACTCACAGGCCTCATAGAGTTCTGTATACTCTGAGGGCATTCTGAATGAGACATCTACTAAATCTGAAGTAGAAGCTAGATTAGGTGCAGCCAATTGTTCAGGTCTATTACTGGTCCTCTCCTCCCCATTGTCACTGATGTTTTGCACCACTGAATTGTCATTGCCGAAACTTTCCACATTCATTACTTCTATATTGTGATCACTGTTGTCGACCAAGCTGATCCGACTACTGTTAGTGCCATCAGGAAGTTTCTGGATCTGGAAATTTTTATTGGTAACATTTGAGGTAGAGGTGGAAAGCTCTGGTACATTATGTGTCCCATTTGATTGGACATAAGATAATTTCCCATGGGCTTCAGGCAAAAAGCACAAAAAAGAAGGTGGCACATTAGATGCTGACATTTCTGTCCTTATAATATCACTCTTAGTTGCACTGGATGTTGCATCAGTGTAGGTCTGGCAGAGAGTATAAGAGCTAATCAAAATCTATAAGTGAACCATAATAACAATCTGCCAATACAAGACCTATGAAACACTGAACATAAGTCCAACACCATCTGGAATTGAAGTATGGTTGCAGTCTGCCAACACCAAATCTATGAAACAGTGAACGTGTTACTTCCCCAGACATAATCTGTCAGGTAAGTATGGTAATAATCTACCCGTAATGTTGCACAACTGCTATCCCAGTTACTGTAAACGCTTACAAAGGGCCTGACAGAAGGTCATCAAGAACAAAATAATACTGCATGCTCTCCAGTTGCCCCTATACTTGGATACACAGGGTGTAGCTATAATTAATGAATTCCTTGTGTATCCCTAGAACCATATATCCTGCACAAAATGTACATTAAGTAAGAGAAACAAAAAAGCACGCTTGTATATACATTACTAGTAGACACCAACCAACTAAGTAAGATCATTTTCAGGTGACCAAGTGCATCCAACTGACTCCTATCTTTCTCTGATGGAACATTGCAATTCTCATTTTGATTGTAGAACCTGTAGCTCATAGAGCTTAGGCGGTACAGATGCCCATAAGCGGGCTACTGAAAGAAAGATAGTGCAAAAGTACTCCATCAATACACACATTAGATCCCTGCTCCAGCATTCAACTATGTTAACTGCTAGGTTAAGGAAGAAGCCAAGATAGATTTAGATGACCCATAATATGAGGCATTGAGATGCCCAAAGGATTGCTCTGAAAGCTTTCAATTGTAAAACTAAGCACAACTTCAAGCATGTCAAAAACTAACATCTTGTTCTTCGTAAAAAAAATTGTGTGTATAAAGCTCTCAGAAACATTGTTTTTAATCATCATAATGATTTGCTTAAGAATTTAGTGATTTTGAGTTGAAAATCAAATTTGAAGTAAGATTTCCAATTACTAGGTGTTTTTAAATACTTTTCTGAGCCATCAGAGTAATTATATGAAACCCTTAACAATTTAGTGATTTTGAGTTGAAAAACAGATTTGATGCAAGATTTCAGATTAATAGGTGTTTCTAAATACTTTTCTGAGCCATCAGTATAATTTATATGAAAGTTTATATATAAATAACTTATAATGCAACTACCTCCAGTTTAAATAGCTGGCTGCCAGGGTGCCCATTTGATGAATGGTCTGCACCATGCATTCAAAGCGACTATCCAGAAAATTTTGATTTAAATTGTTGGATTAAATAGGTAATTTATTATTTTTCTGAGCGGGTCCGCACTCATGCATTGAGGACACCGTCAAGACAATTTTCATCAAAGAGAATATTGCATCTGGACATGCTGGCACACCAATCAAGGCAACAATCTTGAACCTTACCTCAAGAAGCGTGCTCGCTGTGTGGGGCACTATGCTAAAGATACCTCAAGTGCCACATGGATGATTGTATAACCTGGTGGGCATACTTTTCTCTCACCCCCCCCCCCCCCCCCCCTAATTGGGAGCCTACAAGTACAAGACCTCACCCCCCACCCCCCCCAAGAACAACGTACCACCTCAACATTCTGTAGGATGCACATAGTACAAGCTACCATTATGCCACTGCTGCTCCAACGGGCCAGCACCACCCTCTTGACAGCCCACCGGTTGTACCACCATCTCATCTGAACATCCCCTCTCCATTCACTTGATAGCCCCAAAATCTCGTAAAAAACACTCACCAGAGTCCACTCCCAAACTGCCCGAATTTTCCCCCTCTCGAGTGGAAGCCAGCATCCAGATGATCAGGGCAGCAACAGCAGATGGTCACAAGAGCAGCTGGAGTGGTATGTCAAAAGATGATGTACCAGCGAGACAATAGGGTTTGCAAGGAGGAACACGGAGTGAACTCCACCTTAGTCGTTGACAAAACATGCAAAACATTATGCATGCATGAAAAGGAAAAATAGGAAGAAAAGAAAAATCATCCAATTAGTCCATTTCTAACTAAAAGCCAAAGAGTAGTTAACTAAAAGAGAGAAAGAGTTCAATTGTAAGTAGGACTTTACAAGAGAGAATGACACCTAGTGAGAGAGAGTTAAACAATGATTCGAAAGAGTGTGTACTTTTTCTCCCATCTCTTGCCACACTCTTGCCACATAAGTACTCATTCCCTTATTTTTCCAACTATCATATAATTTTTTTTAGAAAAATCCTAGTACTTTTAAACCTCCACAAGACACCTCATTTCTCATATCCTAATTTAGAATGCGAAACCCTAAACACAAAATGCAGAACACAAAGTGCATGTGAAGGGTTCTCTCAACACGGAGCCCCTCTCATGCCCAAAAAGGGAAAGAAGAAAAGAGTGAGGTGGAGATGGAATTCTACGGGCTGAAGAATGCTCATGCAGGCAGGTGCCACTTGGACAGTGTCCCTCGTGGGAAAATTATTCACTTGCCCAAGCGCCCTAGTACAAAGATGATGAAATCATGCAATGCATAGGAGGAATGTCGGACTTTGTGTGGTGCCGAGAACCATAAGAATATGCCCGTACTCGATCTCGAGAGTTGGCTCCATGTTGACCAAGTGACCAAGGCAAGAAGAAGAGGAGGAAGAAGATGTAGAAGATCCCTAAGATCCAAGATTTCCACCTGAACATAACCTGCAATAAAGAATAGTAGGCAGAGTGAATTGGAGAACCCGAAACTCAACCTTGAGAGAGAAGCCACTAGCTCCGTGCATCCATGCAAGAAGGAATACAAAGGCCTTGTCACCAAGTTGTGGCTGAACCTCCAAGGCCCCAATCTGGGTAGATCTTCGAGATCCTGGGTATCAATAGGTGAGACGACCGTTGGAAGGAAGCCACCCCATCCAAGGGTAAAAGAAGAAGGTAAAAGGTCTCTGCCAAGGTGTGCGAAGGATTGAGCGGGGGCTGGGAACCCCCTTTGAAACTGGAGGAATAGGAGTCCCCTCTGAAGTTGTAGTAGATGTAGATGCCCCCTTGAAGGGCAAAGAAAGACCATCCCCCTTTGAATCCCCCTCTGAGGTAGATAGGAAATCCAAAAACTCATGGATCACGGACTCTGAAATGTTTGAGGATGAAGGAAGTGCCGCCGGTCGTGCTGAAGAAGATACCTAGGGTGGTGAAGAACTCCCAGAGATGGCCTGTTGAACCTAAGTAGGCAAGGGTGAACGGTGGGGCTCAAACTGAGCGGCAACAATCGCTGCTTCTTAAGGGAGCGCATCTCGAAGCCGAAGAAGAGGGAGTCGAACAACCACTGTCTCTCCAAGGAGCGGACTGACGAGGAGACAGCATCAAACAATCACTGTCTCTCGATGGAGCGGATTGCAGAACCACGGGCCGTGGCAACTACTGTACCTGAAAATAGGTGGGAGAAAACTGCTACTAGCATTGGGACGATCTCCAAGAGGTCATAGTGCCAATCGATCCTCCATGTGCTCGAAAGGACTGAGTGCGCATCAGATGCATCTTATTGCCTTGAGCATAGTACTCTGATAGCCAATGCAGAACGATCTCTGTGGCCCAGAAAGGAGAGGTGGCACAAGGAGTGCCTGGTGGAGAATGCATATATTCCAAGGGGGTGAGGAGCAAAGTTTGAAGTTGGCAAGTATTGGTGGTGTATCCGGTGATGCCATAGTAGGAACACCCAATAGTTTGGTCATCTATTGGCAAAGAAGCCATGGGTACCAATGCGTCTTGCTAAAGAAGAAAGAGATCAACCACACTTCAATGTCTGCCTCAAGGGGTGTGAGAGCAGTGCAAAGCACGAACTGCAATGTCCACCTCAAGGGGTGGGAGGGTAGTGGAGGGATTGGAAGTGAACTCCCAGTTTGGGAGGAGGATGCGACCAGTAGTAAGAGGTTGCAACCAACAGAAAAACACACGTGAGGAGAGAGAAAGACTAAAAACGCAGGCTGCAAGAGAGAGAAAATAGCAAACACAGGCAGTGGAGAGAGAAAATCTGCTTGCGACAGGCTGAGGAGAGAGAAAAATAGTAGCGATAGCAGGGAGGAGAGAAAATCTACTACGACAGGCTAAGGAGGGAGAAAATCTGCAACTAGGTTATAGAGAACAGCTGCCAGTAGCAAGGAGGAGCCGCCTGTAATAGGGAGATGGAGATGGCAGCTGTCATGAGAACATGTATTTTTGAAACCAGCCTTCCTTCCGTGGATGGGCGGTAAATCCCTGATTACAACTTAATTACAACAGTAAATAATTAGTGCAAATCAGATTAAAGACTTCCTCGTGATTTTGAACAGCAAGGCGAAGTATCAAGAATTCTCCATCAGTAATGGACTTGTCTACTTTAGGACTAGATTATGTATCCCTGCAAGCCAAACTCTCAAGCAGAAGATACTTTGGGAAGCCCATGACTCCCCTTTCTTAGGACATCCAGGTTATACCAAGACCCTTAATATGGTTAGAAAGAGCTATTTTTGGAAAAGGCTCAAGGGAGACATACTCAAATATGTCACAAAATGTTTGTCTTGTCAACGCATTAAGGTAGAGCATGTTAAAATGCCTGGGAAATTGCAACCACTTGACATTCCCCAAATGAAATGGGAGTTCATTAGTATGGACTTCATTGTTGGCTTACCCCAAGTTCAGGGAGGATATAACTCTATTATGGTTGTAGTAGATACCAATTTTTGGGCCAATCGGGTATGCATTGTCCAAGATTCGTAGGTAAATTTGTATTTTCAAATTTGCATTAATTGTTTGCTGCTGTAATTAAGTTGTACCACCCATCCGCGGAAGGAAGACTGGTTTCATATGGCACAATTATTTTTGCAGCACATCTTTAAGTATCATGGTATGCCAGAGTCGATCATTAGTGATTGAGACCCCCGAATGACTAGTTTATTTTGAAAGGGCTTGTTTGAGAATATGGATACCATGCTGAAACTCTCATCATCCTTCCATCGGTAGATACATGGTCAATCTAAGGAAGCAAATTTCACAGTGTTAGATCTTTTGAGGTGCTATGTTTCAAACCACAAGACACAGTGGGAGCAGTATTTGCCCTTGGTTGAGTTTGCTTACAATAATACAGTGCATAGTTCTACGAATAAAGCTCCATTTGAAGTGGTTGAGAGTGGCAAGAAGATACCACCTATTCTGCAAACTAAAGGATAAGATCTTTGAGGCTGATCGTTATGTGGAAAACTCGGATGTAGCCTATGCAAAGATAAAATATACACTTCAGAGATCACAAGAAAAGCAAAAGAGCGCAACTAATTGCCACAGACGTGCTTTGCAGTTTGCAGAGGGTGATTATGTATTGTTGCGTTTTGAAAAGGCAAGGCTGAAAAAGATGAAAGGAAGAGAAAGATTGAATCCGAAGTTGAGTATGAGATACTCTAGGCCCTTCCAGGTGTTGGAGAAGATCAGCGGTGTGGCATCTCGGCTGAAATTACCTCCACATTGACGGATACACAATGCCTTTTATGTCAATTTGTTGAGGCCTTTTCCATGGTGATGTGCCAGAGGATATGTCTACTGAAATTCAGACTGAGGTTGAGGAGATGAGATTTTGGTACCTGAGCAAATTTTGGCACATAAGGAAAGAGAGGTCAAAGGTAAAGTTTCCAAGAGATACTTGGTGAAATTTCAAAATTATTCACCAATGGATGCCAAATGGATAGAAGAGGATGACTTGGCAAACCATCCTCAGTTGTTGCAGCTTTACCTAGATACCCTTCAATTAGAACCGACTTTAGTTTGGGCTCCGTCAAGTTCAGCAGAGCAAGGGTCTAGAGTATTGCCTGATGCTTAAGGGGGAGGTAGCACTTCCCCTCCTCTAGTTATGGACAACTCTTGTATATAGTGGATCTTGGATGTATTCAGCATGCATCCAAGGTATTGCGCTAACAGCATGTTTGCCATGAGATCACTACTTAGTCTACTAGTCACTGTGAGATGTATCCAGATGAGTATGAGTTTCATCCGTGCACTGGAACTATACTTTTGCATCAGCTTATGATCATTTTAGCATGAATTTGCCTCAATTTTGAGACAAAAATTCTGATCAGTTTCAGCTCAGTTTTTTATCAACTTGAGAACAGTTTATGATCACTTTTTGGATCAGTTGTGCATCAGTTTTTGCACTGATTGTTGGTCAATTTTTGCAATGAGTTTGTGATCAGTTTGGGGTCACATTTGCAGCAGTTTGTGATCAGTTCTCAAATCAGCAGGTGATCAGTTCTCAAATCAGTAGGTGATCAATTTATGATCAAATTATGCTCAGTTTTCAATGGTTTACAACTAGTTCCATGGACAACAGCATATGTTATGATGCCATTGATGTTTTAGCCATGGTGTATGCTTGGTTTTCCCTATACCATGGTTTGGTTTTGCCAGATGAGTTGAGCTCATGAGAAATGGACATCTCACATGATAATCTGGCAATGTTTTTGAGATTCTTTGTGAGTCTTATGCTATGTTATGTTGGCTGGTAATTTTCAGCATATGTTGGGCATAGGAATGGTTGAACAGCAATGCGCAATGTTATATTACTATGATGCCCTATGGAAATTCCAGTGTAGTACTTTTCTTTTGATGCATTTAGCAGTGCAATCGAGAACGATTGCAAGGATTTCAAGGGGGAGGGCTGTCATGAGGACATGTATTTTTGAAACCAGCCTTCCTTCTGTGGATGGGTGGTAAATCCCTGATTACAACTTAATTACAGCAGCAAACAATTAATGCAAATCAAATTAAAGACTTGCTGGTGATTTTGAACAGCAAGGGGAGTTGGAATACCGAAAGGGATTAGGAGAATCCCATTGTAAATCAACTTCTTTTTCAATAAAGCTAAAGAAATACCGAAAGAGACGCCAATTTTGGAGCCAATCGGGTGTGCATTGTCCAAGATCAGTAGGTAAATTTATATTTTCAGATTTGCATTGTTTGCTACTGTAATTAAGTTGTAATCAGGGATTTACCACTCATCCATGGAGGGAAGGTTGGTTTTAGCAGCAACAGCCCTGAATGCAGACTAGAAAACAGCAAACACACGAAGGAGCAGCCGCAAGTTAGGATGTTGATGCAGAAGAAGAAGAAGAGAAGTGGATGCCGAACCCGCCACCGGTCTTTGCCTTCATTGGAGTGGAGGATCTTTGCTGCTATTTGAGAAGATCCAACTCTAATACCATGTAAAAAAAATGGCGTATCAGCGAGACAGTAGGGTTTGCGAAGAGGAACACGGAGTGAACTCGACAAACATGGAGAAGAGAAGAGAAGAGAGAAGAAACTTTGATGAATGGAATGAAGTTCTGAATCATGGAGTGAATGTGATACAAGGAAACAAGGGTGTCGTAGCACAAGGAAGATGATGAAGACAACCACGAACCGCAATGTCCTCCTGAAGGGGTGTGAGGATAGTAGAGAGGCTGGAGAGAAGAGATGACGAACTGAATGCATCAACCGTAAAGAATGAGTGACAGAGGCAACCTATAAATAGACAAGAGACTGTCTAGGGTTGCGCCCGGAGGGAGGGCATCACAGTTGTCTAGGGTGGCGCCACACTGTGGGCGCCCAGTCCTTTTTTGGGGCTGTACACTGTGAAACCCTAAATGCAAAACGCAGAGAACACAAACTGCATGTGAAGGGTTTCTCAACATGGTAGACTGAAAGATTGCAATGGCAAAAAGGGATGAAATTGAACTTGTACGCTCTCTATTTATAGAGATTGAAAGGAACCAACCAAAGTTTAGGTCTTTTCTTATAGGACACTGAAGCACACTAAGTGCATTGACCTTTGGGGTTGTTTAGTGAGGTAATATGAACCTTTTTAGATTAACAAGGTTCCTTGATCATGATACTCAGTTCATCCTACCTCAAGCATTCTTTCAAATGGCTTGCTTACATGGGACACCAAATGACATGCATATCCAAACGTAAATCCAAGAAAAAAGATACTCACAAATCTTCTTGGTAATTTGGACTAATCTGTAGTACCATGAAGTATTGTACAATACATGTCGGTATGCATTAAGTTAGACTTCTTTGGTACACTCAAGTACATGCACATGCTTTCAAGCATTTCTAGCATATAGTATAGAACGTAAAGTATGGATTGTGTAGAAAGGGGTTTCATTTGAGATATAAAAAAGTATGAAAGTTTTTGTGTGTGTGTATGTGTGTGTGTGACTCATGTAACGTAAAAACACAAATTGATATTTATTCATTATTCTATACATTGCAAATGGACATTCAACATAGCATCAATATTTTCATGCATCATGGTCCACTATCCATACCCAACATCAACTTTAGTTTTTAAAGGAGCCATCGATATATGCAATCATCATGGATAATACGCAAAACAAAACTCCAACAATTAATACCAATATCCATGTCAACGTGTTAAGTAAATCCATGATAAATGATGATTACAAAAGTCCCAAGACATTTAGGGTTTGGCATCTGTGAAAATTTAAAATACATATTTCATGCATTTATGAAACGCCTAGGTATGAAACGAGTTTCCTAACTTTATGAAATGGGTTTTTTGGCAGCTATAGACAAGAAGGGCAACAAGAAGAAGAAAACTACAAAGGACTAGAGAGCAATGGCTACTCCTTCATTGGCCGCCTTCCTCCATTTGGACGTGATTCAGAATACTCCAACGGCCTTTGATGCAGCAATGTTGGTCCCCCAACCTCGTGAGTGAATTGTGGATAGTGGCACTTACCACCACATGACTCCTTCTTCACATGGTATTGCATGTATGCATCCGATGCATGGGTAAATTCAACTATTCTATTCCTATCAAAGGCAAAGGTTATATGCAACTCATTCCGGATGGGCAAGGTGGTGACCACACATTAGAAGTTCTCTATGTGCCGAGTTTGGGATATCATCTTCTTTCCATGAGCAAGATTTGTGCTCTTGGTCTTATGGTCGAGTTTGATAAGGATTCTTTCTAAGTTCTTGATGCAACTCATGAGGGGCACCTTATCCAATGTCTTTGAAGCCTATGTCTCTTAAGGCTCCAACCTCAATGAAGAAGGAGATTGCTTCACCATGGGATTCACTCGTTGAGCCGACCGCAGTGGACATTCTAGAGACTTCAGCAAAGGCTAAGCGGCAAGGAGAGTATCAACCTTCTTCTTGTTGGACACATGATACACTTCATGATGCAAGGATTCATGGAGTTTCTGAGAAGTGGCAACCACAAGATGGTCCACCGCCATCTCAAAGAAACCAAGCACACTCCCCTGAGCTTGTTTTTACTTGTCACAAGAATATGAAATTTTATTGCTTTGCTGAGCATTTGATAGAAAGTTAATCAAATGTGCTATTGCGACTTGCACATGTGAGCTGCAAGTTAATTATTTCACAGTGTGAGACACAACAAAAGTTGTAATACGTTATGTCTAATAGATACTACGTGGTAGTAGTGTCATATTTGGGGCTAACCTAATTTATTAGCCACAATGCTAATGGTGACATTAGAGACTAGGACATTAATTAATGTCAGACTAGGACATTAATTAATGTCAGTCTAGGGGTCAATAACTACTCAAGGACACTTGGGAGACAAATTGACCTAACCAATTTAATTATTGACTGGTGGAATATTTTTTTTGGACACTAGAATAATTACTCAATTAATTTTCAGAATATTAATGCTAGAAATTCATTTGATAAGTCGGATAATGCTGAAAAATGGGATTAGAAGGCTGCCACTTGGCAAAACTTACCCATGCAAGTGGGAAAAACTTTTTTGGGGACTGATGGAAGTTTATTCCAACCAACGTGAGAGAGAGGGAGATTATTAGAGAGCTCTGTGATTTACAACCACTAGGGACCATTCCTACAACATGTGACAGCCCTCCAAAAGCAGGTAATACTAGCTCAAGATCCTTCTAATGTAAATGACAGCATACAAGAGGGGACAATAGTCTTTCTAGTCGTCCTAAGCTGTAGGTGATAGTCTCCATGGTTGTTTGAGTAGGGTAGTAGTAGTTTTTCAACGTTTCTCACAATGAAACACTGAAATTTCTCTCTTTACAACATTCTCTCTCTTCCCCCAACCATCTCTCAAGTTATTTGTATTAGAATTTGCCGATTCTAGGGGCAATGCCCAATGTAATTTGTGCGTGGACACATATTGTAAACGCCCCGAACAATGTAGTATGCTTAACAATTATGATATTCGCTTGCTTTCGAGATTTAATATAAAAGAGAATGATCACTTAAAGCTGAAAATGAAAATTACTCACAAAAATTACAGCCATGAAAATGTAAAAGTAATGGAGCCTCGAATTAGCCAAGTAATTTTTCCAAAATTACTTGACAGCAAAAGTTACTTGACAGCAAAAGTTTTTCCACTTGGCAATTTTGGAAAAATGTAAAAGTAATGGAGCCTCGAATTAGCCAAGTGGAAAATGTAAAAATTACAGCCATGAAAATGGGACGATGTCCAAAGCTTTCACCCAGGTATTGTGGTCCTTTCACAATACTTAAAAGGGTGGGAGAACAGGCTTACAAGCTCCAACTACCTGCTAGTAGTAAAATACATCTAGTTTTTCATGTAAGTAAGCTAAGGAAGAAGCTAGGTGATTTGGATAATCTAATCTTTAATGATAACATTGAGAAGCTATTAGATGACCAATCTAATCCACATGAACCAGAAAGAATATTAAATGTTCGTAACAGACGAATAAGGAATACTATTTATCAAGAATGTTTGGTCAAATGGAAAGATTGTTCAGAAGAAAGCTCAACATGAGAGCGAGTAAGTACTTTAAGAAAAAGGTTTCCCAATTTACAGTTGGACCTTCTAAGTATCGTTTTCGAGGACGAAACCGATTCTTAAGGGGAAGGAAATGTTACATTACTAAATGTAACTTATGGGAGACAGGCGCGAGAGATGACCGTCCGGGGGCCTTGGGCACCCGAACGAGGTCAAGGGGAGCCTAGAGAGTAAGAGAGTCCAAGAATAGTAGCACTCACCTCAAGCGGACGGCTGGCAAAGGAAACGGGGAGAGAGGAGCCAGCACTCATCTAGGCGAGGTTGGGAGGACAGATAGACTGTCGTCAGGAGTTTGGCTACTACCGCTACTACCCGTCATATTATCTGACTTGTCATACCTGTCATAGGCAAGAAGAATAAATGTGGGACAACCAATCATCTACAACAAGCAGGACCAAATATCTACAATAAAAAACTTCTCAAAGTATGAGGAAGCGGGAAGGAGTAAGAAAAGTAGGATGAAGTGAGAACAAGAAGCAAGAAGTAGGAAGAAGAAGAAGCAGGACAAGAAGAAAGCAGGAGGAAGAAGAAGAAGGTGAGCAGGTGGCAGCTCCAGTTTATGCACAATAGGTAACAACTTCCTCCCCATGTGTTTCACATGCATAACAAGTAGACAGTTAAATTCCTACGTGCTTGTCACATTTTGTCACATGTAACCCATTTGTGGACCACAAGGCATCAGCCCAAGATGTTTGGAGGAGAGCCATCCAGATACTTGCTACTTGGAGAGGAGTAGCATGATCACTGACAGGGAAGGCATGTGTGGCTATGCGGATACTTAGAGGAGCATCTCTAAGATCATCTCAAGCCAGGAACCAAGGGTGATGTAGACTTCTAACACCTCAGGAATCAGTAGACTGCAGGACATAGTCATAGGGGGGAGTTATTATTAGCATTATTGCATGGTATATCTGGATGGCCAGATCCAGAAAGGCTATAGATCATCAGGCTACCTCCACCGCAGAGATGCTGTCTCAAAATTAGATGGTTGAAGAGAGTGTGTAGAGGAGACCGGAGCCATTATTTTCTCACGTGTCTTGGTAGTCTACTCCTAAAATGGATCTTCGTTGAACCCTTGTGCAGGACTTTCTCTCTTGTGAGTGGCCAGCCAAGTTTCTGCCTTGTGAGTGGCCAGCTTAGGAGTTTGATTTTTTTCCTCCTGTACTTTTATTTTTTCCCTCCTGTATTTTTATTTGTTGATGTATACAACACCTGCCTTGTAATTTAACTTAACTGCAGTTTTACAGGCAGGAGGAGACTTTCTATTCTGCCCAGAAAATTACACTGTTTCATGGCACTGGGTTATCTTTAACTGACACAGAAGAGCATTGGTACCTCCACAATGGTGTTGGTGCTTCTAAGCACATACCTTGTAGGCTGTTTCTAAGCACAGCATGTCTATGTGAGCATGAAAGACCGTCTGAAGCATGGTAGGGGCATAAGTCAAATTGACTCCCACATTCACACTTTTGTACACATGTTCCTACATTCCTACACAACAATGTCATTAACTCTAAGATAAGGCAATTAAGGCATTTACATTGGATACAAACAAGAAGGCAAATGTAAACGCCCCGAACAACGTAGTATGCTTAACAATTATGATATTCGCTTGTTTTCGAGATTTAATTATAAAAGAGAATGAACACTTAAAGCTGAAAATGAAAATTACTCACAAAATTACAGCCATGAAAATGTAAAAGTAATGGAGACAAGATTGAGGGTTGAAGATGGGCAACCCCCCTCCCCCCCGAACGAATATATTTCTGCTCAACCCAAGTCCCTTAGGGAAGAGCTTAGTTACAATCAACCTAAGAGTGAGGAAAAGTAATTCTCACTCTCACAAGATCATGCAAAGATGTACAAACACACATGCATTATCTATTATGCAATGATAAAAACTGAGTTATTTACAATATGAGAGAAGAAATAGGGGAAATCAGCCTTTCTCCATCGTTGATCGGCAGTACATGGATAGGGCTTGCTTCTTGTTGCTAAAATGGAAGAAAGAGCTCGAGAAGGAGGTGCTATAATGAATTTACAGGCTTGCTGTCCTGTAAAACAGCAGTGATAGAAGAGGGAATATGGAGGAATTTGATAATGGAGAAGTGGTGGATGATGATGGGGATGGATGGGGCCAGTTTCTGGCTATCTGTGGGTGCTGTACATGAGTTTACAGCAAAGAAAAATGATGCTGAATGAAGAAAAACGAGCTCTTATTTATAGGAGAGGGAAGAGCTAGTACAAAAGGGGAAAGTGGAGTAGCACAAGACAAGTGTCCAGCCACATGTCATGAGATGTGACAAGTGGTGGGACACTTGGAAACTTGTGTGACAAGTGTCTTGACACTTGTCTCTTCTCTATGGCCTTCCTTTTTGGGCTGAATACTGTCAAGAATAGAAACAACCAAATTTAGTAAGCACAGTCAGAGTACAGAATTTACTATTTTTAGAATGACATCACTATTTTTTAGGACTAGCATTTTTAGGCTAATTCGAGGCTCCTAAAATTTAGGGACCCCCCAATATGGGTGTCATATGAAAGCTTTTTCCGTGTACATCGCAAAAACGGTATCAGAATCTTCATGTGACTTTCCTATGCAAAGAAATGTGCATTTCAAGCTTTCAGCCCACACATACACATTGTACAAGCATTTCATGATCATGCCATCTTGTTGATTGTAATTGTCTGTTCTGGCAGATCTAGCCCACACTTCAAGGCATCAATCCTTTCTGTGTGCGAGTCTAACCCTGATATGCGTGAGTTCTGGTCACAGGCGCCCAATCGGGCCATATAGGTGGAAGTGTGAACTATCTTTTCTCTAACCCACCGTGTGGGTCCACCATAACCTGTGACCACTCATCAGTGGCCAGCTCCAATGCACTTTTCTTTATATCTAATTAGTGCAAAGGAAACAAATTTAATAAATCATTATATAGATAAATTAATGAAAAAGAATACAAATTTTGTTTCTATAGAGTTGTGACAGCCCTCTGGCTTTTATTCAGCTGTCCGCAACTGAAAAGCTTCTTGATATGGCTGAAGAATGTCTCGGTAATCCTTCATGATTTTTTCATCTACCCACTGTGCATCTGATGTGGGTAGATTCTTGAATTTTAGTAAGGATTTTCGTGTCACAAGGCCACTTCTCGTGGTTCAATCCTTGTGAAACAAAATCTGTTCAGGTTCCAATAGTTGCTCTGTTTCTTGAACTTCTGGGGGATCTTCAGTAATGGGTTCCTTTGGTTCTGGTCCTATGTAAGGTTTTAGCAAACTTACATGAAAAGCATTGTGTATTTTCCAATGAGCAGGAAGCTCAAGTCGATAAGAAACTTCATTTATTTTCTCAATCACTTTGAAGGGTCCAAAGTATCTACTGGAGAGCTTTGGAAAAGATGAATTTTGACCGGAACCTTGTTTGAGCCTGCTTTTATCAAACTTTAGCAAGACATTGACATTTTTCAAAAGCCAAAGGTCTTCTTCGTTTATCTGCTTGCTTCTTTTGTCGCTCTTGGGCAACTTTGATAGTGGCTCGAACTTCATCCATTGCTGTTTTTAAATCTGAAGCAAACTCATCAGCAGTAAAAATCTTATCTTTAGTGTGAATAATTGGAGGAGGAATCACTTTACCCTGTACTATTTCATTTGGAGCTTTCCCTGTGGATGAATGCACTGTATTGTTGTAAGCAAACTCCAATAATGGAAGATATTTCTTCCATTGTGACTTATGTTCACTAACATAAGCTTTCAACATATCCAAAAGAGTGAGATTCATCACCTCGTTTGGCCGTCAGTTTGAGAATGAAAAGCTGAGGAGAACTTTAAAGTGGTTCCCAAATTCTCAAATAAAGCACGCCAAAAGTTACTTGTGAATTTGGAGTCTCTATCTGAAATTATCTCAAAAGGCATACCATGTAATTTGAAGATATGTTGAATGAAAAGTCTTGCAGCTTGTGCGGATTTCAATGTTTTATGACATGGAATAAAATGTGATTGCTTGTTGAATCGATCAATTATGACCCAAATCATATCATGACCTTGCGGTGTTCTTGGAATACCTGAGATGAAATCCATTGTGATAGATTCCCATGGATCTGTCAGAGTGCAGCGGTGCGGAAGTGTAGGACTGAGAGAGAGAGAACGCAGAGAGAGAAGGGAGAGAAAGAGACAGTGGACGATGAAGATCTGCTGTATAAAGAATGCTGAATACAAAGATATACACGGGCGCAGTGCGCTGGACTGCGTGTCTCCACCTCGACGATGCGACCTGCTGTCCACCTCGAAGTCTGCTGCAGTCTGCACTGTCTGCTGTCTGAAATCTGTGAACAGAGACAGAGACTGCGCGTCACCGGTCTGTAATCTGCGTCAAAGAAGAAGTGTATAGACTGCTGAAAGTGTCGACTATTAAATAGTCGAAATCTGCCACAAACTGGGGCGCCAGAAACAGGGCGCAGCCTGGAAACAATGCAGCCGACTGGGCTGCAGACAGTCGGACTGCCACGTGGCAGTCCGACTGCACAGTCCGACTGACTGTGCAGGCTATGATCTCTAACACCCCCTCTCAGAGCCTGGACAGGGCAGAAGCCTGAGGGATCTGGAATGTTGCCGAAGTAGAGCCTGAGGAAGCGCCTTCGTAAACAAATCCGCAAGATTGTCCTCCGTCTTGCAATACTCCACAGTGATGGTCGCATCCAGAAGCTTTTCTCGGATGAAGTGGTACTGAATCTCAATGTGCTTCGTCCGGGCATGAAAAACAGGGTTCCTTGCCAAGGCAATGCAACTTTCATTGTCACATCGCAGCAATTTAGGACGAGTCTGGGGGCACCCAAGCTCCTCCAACAATCTCCGAAGCCACACAACCTCGCATATGGTGGAAGACGCGGCCCGATACTCCGCCTCAGTAGACGAAAGGGCTACCGTGGGCTGCTTCTTGCTACTCCATGAAATAACACATGCACCCAAAGTAAAGCAGTAACCTGTAGTAGACCGCCTGTGGTCCACATCACCGGCCCAATCCGAGTCGCTCCAACCTGCAAGTACAAGATCTGACCCATCTGTCCCTGCGGGGTAATGAATCCCTAAATCAGACGTCCCCCTCAGATACCGAAGTATCCTCTGAGCAGCCTGCCAATGCACCGTCTTAGGTTCACTCATGAACCCTGCCAAGAGCCCAACAGCAAAACATAGATCAACCCTCGTGTTGAGAAGCCAAATCAAAGACCCAATCAACTGTCGATAGCGGGACGCATCCGCCAAAGGAGAAGCTGAATGGGAAGTGGCCTTCCAGTTCGGATCCATAGGAGTAGAGAGGGCCCGACAGTCTTCCATCTCAAAAGACACCAAGAGCTCCTGTACATATCTCTGTTGAGAGATAAAGATCCCCCTCTGAGACTGATAAATCTCATGGCCCAAAAAGAAATGGAGTAGCCCCAAATCCGTCATCTCGAACGTCCGATGTAAAGCTGACTTTGTCTCCTAGACCTGCTGTGCATCATCACCTGTGACAATCAAATCATCAACATATAATACAAACAAAACACAACCATCCTCGGAAGTGTGAACATACAGCTACGGATCGGCCTTGGACCGCCGATATCCCAACTGAGACTGGAGGAACGAATCAATTTTCTCGTTCCAAGCTCGCGGGGCCTGCTTAAGGCCATACAGGGCCTTCTTCAACCTGTAGACTTTCCCATCGGAAGAACCAAAGCCTGGAGGCTGCTCAACGTAGATCTCCTCCTTCAAATCACCATTCAGGAAGGCCGACTTCACATCCAACTGATAAACAGGCCATCTCCTATTCCCAGCCAAAGCAAGAACAGCTCTAATGGTTGCCATACGAGCTGTGGGGGCAAAGGTGTCATGACAGTCAATCCCTGGGCGCTGTGCAAAACCCTTAGCAACAAGGCGAGCCTTGTGCTTATCCAAAGTACCATCACTGAGATATTTGGTCTTGAAAACCCACTTGACTCCAATCACCTTCTTCTTCGGGGGGCGTGGGACAAGTGACCAAGTGCCATTCCTCTCAATAGCCTCCAACTCAGCTTCCATAGCTTTCTTCCATGGGGCGGACTGTAAAGCCTCCTTCACGGAGGTGGACTCTCGATCCTGCATAAGACGGGACATCAAACAATAGTTGGAGCAAACAAGCTCCGAAGAATGCGCCTGGTGCCTCCGTGACCGCCGCGGACCATCCTGCGGTTCCCACTCCTCAGGAACCCCCTCGATCCCTGAATCACGGAGTGTGTCACGGGCCCAGCGAGGAGGAGGCCGAACCTCCCCTCGTCGTTCTCCATCAGCAAAAAACTCTGGAATATTCACCGGTGGTAACTCCTCAGAGGGGTCCGGTGGAACAGTAGACTCTGTGTCAGAAACAGAATCATAATCAAAAGGCACGGGCTCCAGTGGAACTGTAGAAGGAGTCCAACTCTCCCCTGGATCTCCAAGACCGGGATGCTCCTCACCCGTTGAAGTAGCCGGAACCTCCACAAACCGCACATCACGGCTAGTATATACATCCCGCTTGACGCGATCATACAATCGGTAGCCTTGGGACTGGGAGCTGTAGCCAACAAATACCTGTTTTCGAGAAGCCGCTTCAAATTTATCACGGTGAGCCTTGGGAATATGAACATAGGCATCACACCCAAAGACCCAAAAGTAAGAAACATCTGGCTTCGTCCCAAAATAAGCCTCAAATGGAGTCATCCCTTCCACGGCCGAAGTAGGGGATCGATTAAGGATGTAGACTGCAGTAGCCACAGCCTCGGCCCACAGAACCTGAGGGGTCTGTCGGTGCTCCATCATGGTGCGCGCCATCTCGATCACACTGCGGTTCTTCCGTTCAAGAATACCATTTTCTTGAGGAGTATTGATATTGGCAAACTCCTGGTGAATGTCTCTATCTGCACAAAACCAAGCAAACTCATTAGACACAAATTCATCTCCCTTGTCGGATCGCAAGGTCTTCAACTTCCGGCCTGATCGGTTCTCCTCAAAGAGAAGCCAATCCTTGAAGTGCGAGAAAGCTTCTGACTTGAGCGCCAAAAAATAGGCCCATGTCATCCTGCTATAGTCATCCACGATCAGCATGAAGTACGAGCTCCCACGCAGGGACTCATTCCTCATAGGGCCACATAGATCCGTAGATACTAGCTCCATCGGGGAAGTAGACCGCCGCGAAGCTGTGTGGGAAATGGCATCCCTATGCTGCTTCCCCCGTATGCAGGAGACGCATTGCTGCTGGCTCACCACTATATCCGGCAACCCTCGAACAAGCTGTCCACGCGATGCCTTCCGAAGATAGTCATAGTTCAGGTGACCAAACCTAGCATGCCATAACTCTGACTCTGACTGTGAGGTAAGAAGAAGAGTAGAGAGGGCGGTGGAAGACTTCAATTTGTAAATGCCGTTCTCCTCATATCCAGATGATAGAACCTTCCTCGATTCACGATCAAGGACTCGCACTGTAGTACTGTCAAACTCCACCAGAAGACCAAGGGAGCAAATCTTATGAACTGAAAGGAGATGGTACCCTAGACCTGGTACATGCAAAACCTCTGAGGTATGGGTACCACCTCGTCCTTCCGGAATAAGCTGCATCTTACCCCGACCTGCAACAGAAACTGAAGAGCTGTCGCCAATGAGAACCTGCCCACGCGAGGGTCGCAACTGGGCAACACCATCTGATGAAGGAGTCATGTGCCGTGAGGCACCACTATCAACAATCCACTCTCGAGCCTGGGGGGCCGTCATCGCAGCATCAGAAGCATTCGGTAAAGCGTCCTCAATGACAGCTAGATGAAGAAATGCAGCTGATGAGGGTGCAGCCACTGCTCCAGAATCCTTGGTTTCCTTCTTCTTGGTGTCCTTCGTGTCTTTGTCAGGGCAATCCTTCTTCCAATGGCCAGTCTTTTCACAAATATGGCATGTGGAATCTTTGTCCTTGTCCTTCTTGGACTTGTTATCCCCCTTCTTCTTCTTTTGGTCCTTCCCCTTCTTCTGAGAGGCTTGACCTGTCAGCGCCTCCGACTTGGAAGCATTCTGTCCCTTTAACTGTTCCTCTTGGTCCAAGACCATAGGAACCAACTCTTCCCACCGAAGAGTAGACTCTCGCCCAGAAGCAATGAGGGCAGAGTAAAATGTACCGAATCGTGGCGGCAACTGGGACAGTAGTGTGATCGCCATGTCTTCGGAGGAGATCGGCTTCCCCGCATTCTGAACCTGCATCTGTAGCTGCCTTAGCTTGTTAATGTGCTCTACGGACAAAGTCCGCATCTGTACCTCCAAAGAAACCCTCTTCATTAAGGTCATCCGATTGTACATTTGATCAAGCTCCAGCCATATCTCACGAGCCACCGTCAAGTGCTCGATGTGAGCGATCACGGCTGTAGTGCATGATAGAAAGAGAAAGGATCGAATCCTGGCATTCAGTTTGTCCCAATGAGACTGGGCCTTGGCCAACTCCGCACGAGCTTCGGAAGAGAGTTTGGACTCATCTCTTACCGAGGGCCGGTCAATCTCCTCCTGTACCAACTCCGCCAAATCATAGGACTCTAGAATGGCCAACATCATGACGCGCCAAATGCGGTAGTTGTCGCCGTCGAGCTTCTGATTTGTAGGAAGAGCCGGTAAGACAGGCACCTTCCGGTCCATAATCGCCTGGAACTCCAAGTCAATCTCTGTAGACATCTTCACCTGCAATGCCTTCACAAACGCAAAAGCAGCCCCCTCTGACTGGGAAAACTCAGCCTGCTAAGGCTCTTCCGCGTCCTGAACCTTCTTCACCCGCCGGAGGCGATGAAAAAGCAAAACCTGCACTTATAGGCTGAAAACTCAAACTTCCTCCGCGTCAAACAGCAGTAAACAGCAGCAAATCCACCACCTGTACTCCTTTCCTGTGCGCCCACACTCGTTTCAGCCTTGTTCCAAGGCGCAGCCCTCCTGTCTGCCCTTAAACGCAAAAAACGCAAATTTGTGTCGCGATGGAAACTCCTCTTCAGGTTGATTCTGCGCTCAGTCAGCCCTTAAACACTGCTCTGATACCATGTCAGAGTGCAGCGGTGCGGAAGCGTAGGACTGAGAGAGAGAGAACGCAGAGAGAGAAGGGAGAGAAAGAGACAGTGGACGATGAAGATCTGCTGTATAAAGAATGCTGAATACAAAGATATACACGGGCGCAGTGCGCTGGACTGCGTGTCTCCACCTCGACGATGCGACCTGCTGTCCACCTCGAAGTCTGCTGCAGTTTGCACTGTCTGCTGTCTGAAATCTGTGAACAGAGACAGAGATTGCGCGTCACCGGTCTGTAATCTGCGTCAGAGAAAAAGTGTATAGACTGCTGAAAGTGTCGACTATTAAATAGTCGAAATCTGCCACGAACTGGGGCGCCAGAAACAGGGCGCAGCCTGGAAACAAGTCGGCTGCATTAAATGCAGCCGACTGGGCTGCAGACAGTCGGACTGCCACGTGGCAGTCCGACTGCACAGTCCGACTGACTGTGCAAGCTATGATCTCTAACAGGATCTTTGGGCACTGGAAAAGGTTGCAACAATCTTGGAGTCTTCTGCCAATCATACTTGGATTTTTAGCATACTAGACAAGCCTCAATGAAGTTATGTGTATCTCTTCGTAATGTTGGCCAATAAAAGTAGCGCTCAATTGTACTTAGAGTGGCTGCCCTCCCTCTATGCCCTGCATAAGGGGGTTCATGACTTTCTTTAAGCACCTTTTGTCGAACAGGAAGAGTGACACAAAGGCGATTGTTCATGAGAAAGTAATCGTCTTTGATGGAATAATCTGGATGAGAACCTCCTTGCTGTAAATTTGACCAAATTGCTGCGAAATCAATATCTTCATCATAAGTATTCTTCATCGTTTGAAAATCTTCATGATGAGCCACTGTAATAGTTGCAATGCGAGGCACTCTAGAAAGTGCATCAGCAACTACATTTTGTTTCCCTGGAGTGTACATAATTTGAAAATGAAACATAGACAAGAAATTTTCCCATCTTGCATGTTTCTCCTGCAAATGCTTTTGAGTCTTGAAATACTTCAAGCTCTGATGATCAGCTTTAATAAGGAATTCATTGCCTAAAAGATAATGTTTCCATATCTTCAAAGCATGAACCACTGCTAAGAGCTCCTTTTCATAAATGTTATACCTTTTCTCCACATCATTTAGACAGCGGCTTTCAAAAGCTACGGCATGGCCTTCTTGATTTAGCACTGCACCAATACAATCACCGCAAGCATCTGCTTCCACCACAAATGGTTTTACCAAGTCTGGAATGATAAGAACAGGTCCAGAAGTAAGAGCTGTTTTCAGCCTTGTGAAGGCTGCCTTCTCTTTTTCCTTCCATTGGAAAGAGGTCTTCTTCTTTGTAAGGTCATGAAGTGGAGAAGCCATATGTGCAAAATGCTTGATGAAGCGGCGGTAATAAGAGCATAAGCCAAGAAACGATCGCACCTCATGTACATCATGAAGATGAGGCCATTCTTGGATTATCTTGATCTTTTCAAGATCCATCTGAATCCCTTCAGAAGAGATGACATGCCCAAGGTAATTTATTTTATCCATGAAAAATTCACTCTTTTTACCATTTACCAAGAGTTGATTTTGTTGAAGTAATTGTAGAACAATCTCCAAGTGCTGATGATGCTCCTCTTCATTCTTGCTAAAAACAAGAATATCATCAAAGAAAGTACCAACATATTGTCGATGCTCTCTAAAGATGCGCTCCATCATTCGATTAAAGGTGGCTGGTGCATTGGTTAATCCGAAAGGAACCACCAAGAATTCATAAAGACCGTATGAAGTGCGGAAAGCAGTTTTGTGTACATCTTGTGGTATTACCCTAATTTGATGATAACCACTCTTTAGATCAATGCGGTTCAGCCTCCTAGACGATCCAAAATGTCGTCAATTCTGGGAATAGGAAACCGATTCTTCACAGTGATTTTGTTGAGGACTCGATAATCAATGCACATCCTGAATGTGTCATCTTTCTTTTGAACAAGAAGAACCAGTGAACAAAATGGTGAGCTACTTGGCCTAATTAGCCCACGATTGAGTAGGTCTTCGACTTGCTTTCTGATTTCTTCTTGTTGAGGACGGCTCACACGGTATGGTGCTATATTAGGAGGAGAACTGCCCGGAATAATATCAATATGATGGTCTTCTGGCCTTTCTGGGGGAAGCTAATAAGGAAGATCTTCCGAAAAACAATCTTTATACTTTTCCAAGAGCTGAAGTCGCTCTTGGTTTTCAGCATTCATATTATCTTTTACATCAGTGGCATAAAGCAAACAACATTGAACACAATTCTTAATTGCTCTAGAGACTTGCATATGGCTTACCATAGGTATGGTGTCTCCAGAAACTCCAGCTTGGATCTCGTACTTCTTGCCTTTGTTGGTGAGTTCTACCTTCTTTTTCTGAGAGAAGATGGTTGAATCTACTCTATGATTCCAGGGCATGCCAAGAATCACATCGCAACCATCAAGGTCTCCGATACAGAAGGTATCTTTGTCACTGTAGCCTTGAATTTGAAACTTGAGCTTGCCAATGTAGGGTGTCACAGTCTTCACTGTGTCACCTTCATCAGCATTTAAAGCTTGGCGAACTTCTGCCGGAGTGTCCATCTCTTCATTCTTTAATCCAAGCTCTTTAGCTAATTGCAAGGAAATGACATTTTCATTCGCCCCAAGATCTATCAAGAATAGTGCTTGCTTACCTTGCAACTATCCCCAAGCTTTTAATAATTTGCACATCTCTGGAGTGTGAGTTGTGTTTGCAACTACATCACTGATAGCATTGATTTTCACTAGCGATTTAGGCTTGTTGTCAGAAACCTTGCTTTGTCCTTTGTTTGGACATTGCTTCGCTATGTGGCCTGTTTGTCCACATTTAAAGCACTTCTCTTCTTTCATGAAGCGCTGCTTTTCTTCTTCGGAAAGTTGCTTTGCTTGTGGGTATAGATTGGAGCGAAATTGAGGAGCATTAGGAGGTGCATAGGGCTTCATCTTCTTTTGATTTGATGACTGCTTTTGCCGCTGTTTTTGTCCTTCATTTGGGGCTGAATACTCCTCATCATCAGCTACTCTCTTCTTATCATTCTTTTGGAATGATTTGTTGCCATTGTGCTACATTTCCCATGTCTCAGCATGGTCAATGAGTTCCCTAAGACTAGAACAATGATAATGATTAAGAGCACTACGAAGTTTAAAATGCAAACCTCCTTGAAACTTCCTAAGCTTTTCTAAACTGCTGATCTTCTTGAAATGTTGGACCTTCAAAAGTAGCTCCCAAAATCTCTTGGTATAGCCACCAAGTGACTCATTTTTCCTTTGCCAAAGCCGATCCCATTCCATTTTTACATCTCTTTTGAAATGAACAGGAAGAAATTGGCTTTATATCATGCGAACAAAGGACCGCCATGATTTTGGGGCAGATGATCATATTCCAACCCCGTCCACCAAGTATGGGCTAAGTCAATCAAATGTAAAGCTGCAAACTTAATCTTTTCTTTTTCTTTATACTTATCACGACCATACAAAATTTGAAATTGACGAATAAACTTCAGAAGAAGATCAGGATTTCGGGAACCATCATACATACTGAACTTGATCTTCTTTTCAAGTTGAGATAGTAACTTAGTCTTCTTCTTCTTCTTATGCCTTCGTCCATGCCCGGATCTTGAGGTTGAAGATGATGAAGTGCTTGATGGGGATGAAGATGGAGACGAGGGTGAAGAATGTCGATTACTTCTCCTCACTCTCAGGTTGATTGTAACTGAGCTCTTCCCTAAGGGACTTGGGTGGAGCAGAAATACATTCCTTCGGGGAGGGGGGGAGGGGGGTTTACCTATCTTCAACCCTCAATCTTATCTCCATTACTTTTACATTTTCATGGCTGTAATTTTGTGAGTAATTTTCATTTTCAGCTTTAAGTGATCATTCTCTTTTATATTAAATCTCGAAAGCAAGCGAATATCATAATTGTTAAGCATACTACGTTGTTCGGGGCGTTTACAGTGGTATCAGAGCTTTGGCTCGGTCCTCACCCCAACACTGGTAGTGCTTACAATTATAAGTTTGTTTGTTTTCAGCCCTTGCATTGAGTGCTTGAGCATATTTTTCTTAGAGTCTCAATGGATCAGTCGAGTGCTATCCTTCAAGCCATTCAAAGTCTTAGAGAGGAGAATCAGCAAATTCGTGAGCAACTTCTCAAACTAGAAAAAGTTGAGAATCCCAAAGAATTCAAGGAAAGAAGCCCATCTGCTTCAAGGAGACAAAGCCATACCAATGAAAGGAGCCGATCAAGAAGTCCAACTACTTCTAAGAGGCAGTCCCATTCTACTTCAAGACAAAGAAAGAGATCGCGTCGAACCTCATCCTCTTCTTTCATACTGTAAAGAAATCAGTTCTTATCATTGCATAATAGATAGGGGAAATCAGTCTTTCTCCATCGTTGATCAGCAGTACATGGATAGGGCTTGCTTCTTGTTGCTAAAATGAAAGAAAGAGCTCGAGAAGGAGGTGCTGTAATGAATTTACAGGCTTGCTGTCCTGTAAAACAACAGTGATAGGAGAGGGAATATGGAGGAATTTGATAATGGAGAAGTGGGGGATGATGATGGGGATGGATGGGGACAGTTTCTGGCTATCTATGGGTGCTATACATGAGTTTACAGCAAAGAAAAATTATGCTGAATGAAGAAAAACGAGCTCTTATTTATAGGAGAGGGAAGAGCTAGTACAAAAGGGAAAAGTGGAGTAGCACAAGACAAGTGTCCAGCCACATGTCATGAGATGTGACAAGTGGTGGGACACTTGGAAACTTGTGTGACAAGTGTCTTGACACTTGTCTCTTCTCTATGGCCTTCCTTTTTGGGCTGAATACTGTCAAGAATAGAAACAACAAAATTTAGTAAGCACAGTCAGAGTACAGAATTTACTATTTTTAGAATGACATCACTATTTTTTAGGACTAGCATTTTTAGGCTAATTCGAGGCTCCTAAAATTTAGGGACCTCCCAATATGGGTGTCATATGAAAGCTTTTTCCGTGTACATCGCAAAAACGGTATCAAAATCTTCATGTGACTTTCCTATGCAAAGAAATGTGCATTTCAAGCTTTCAGCCCACACATGCACATTGTACAAGCATTTCATAATCATGCCATCTTGTTGATTGTAACTGTCTGTTCTGGAGGATCTAGCCCACACTTCAAGGCATCAATCATTTCTGTGTGCGAGTCTAACCCTGATATGCGTGAGTTCTGGTCACAGGCACCCAATCGGGCCATATAGGTGAAAGTGTGAACTATCTTTTCTCTAACCCACTGCGTGGGTCCACCATAACCTGTGACCACTCATCAATGGCCAGCTCCAATGCACTTTTCTTTATATCTAATTAGTGCAAAGAAAACAAATTTAATAAATCATTATATAGACAAATTAATGAAAAAGGATACAAATTCTGTTTCTATAGAGTTGTGACACATATTAAAGTGTCAATGTAAGGTGTGTACACCTAGTGTCTTAGAAACTTAAACTAGTGACACTAGGCTCTAGAGTAAAATAAACCTAACTCTAGTTAGTTAGTGGAAGGCTGGTTAGGTCAACCCTTGACCTAAACATAAGTTGTACTTTCACTCTATCTTTCATTCTAGCAAGTACACTCTTCTCTTTTTACTTCAGCTCACTCTTGCTGTCATTGTCTCTTCTCTCTCTCTCCATAGCTGGCTGCCATTTTCCAACAGTTGGTATCAAAGCAGCTCGTATGCATGGATTCCGTTCAGCCACCATCAGCCGGTGCCATCCCACCCAAGGTCCTACTGCTGCCAACTCGGTTCTCAGCTCAAGGAAGAGTTTTCAGTTGCTGTGAGGTGTTGCTAAAGTGGAGGAGGAGCTGTAGCTGAGCCGTCTCTTGTCTACTCCAGATCTGTCCAGTTCAGCCATCAGCTCCAAATCTGTCCATTTGCTCCAGATCTGTCCAGCTCAGTCATCTGCTCCAGATCTGTTGTATTCAGCCTGCATGCAGTCCAACACGCCTGCACGCAGTCCAACGCGCAATCCCACACGCAGCCCTGCACGCAGCCCGAGGAACTGCTGTTTTGGAAGAGCTGCTACTGTTTTCAGCTCTGCCCGCCAATTTCTGCAAACCCTAAAAAGTGCAAAAACCCAATTTGGGGTTTTCTCGAAATATCTGGAATTTCCAATCTATTTCAGCCATCTCTTCTTGAATCTCGACTTGTTCTGCCAAAAAATTTGGGGCTTTTGCTAATTTTTACTCCCGGAGTTTGAATTGACAACCAATTCAAAGAAATTTCTCAATTTCTTGGACATTCCCACCAAAAATTTGGGGCTTTTGCCCGATTGGAGGCCCTTTGCGCAAATTGTTACCAAACGCATAGACATTGCGCAATTTCTTCCACATTGGCTCAAGAAAATTTGGGGCTTTTGCTCGGCACGCACTCCAAGGCAAGCAACAAGCAGTACAGCAACATTTAATTGCTGCTACAATCAGATTGGGCAGAGGATTTTGGGAAAATTCAGTAAATTTTAGTAAGAGTCAAGCATTAAGTTGCTGTATTTTGTACTTTTCTCGGCACACATTTCGAGGCGGGTGTGGTACAACAATATAGTGCTGTAATTTCCTAGCTGAGTGTTGATTTGGGTGGCATTGTGCACACTTTGGCATTTGAGTGACATTTTGGTACTTGTTTCTTAATCCCGTGAGGGATTTTGGTACTCTGAGGACTATACTCTATACTTCAGCATTGAAGTATTTGGCTGCAGATTTTTGTCTATCATTGACAACATGGCACATCAAGGGAATAATGATCAGAGCAACATCCTTGGTGTCCTCACTCAAGAGGACAAACTTAATGGCTCAAACTACTCACTGTGGAGTTTTATGGTCCATAACCTTCTTGTGGCAAAGGACTTGTGGGACTATGTTACAAGTGATTTGCAACGACCAGGAGGTCTTGCACCTCAGACACCTCAGCATAATGCTCGAGGACAGGTTGTTGGTGCTGCTGGTGGTGGTATTGGTGCTGCTACTGCTATTGCCCCTCCCCTCCCTCCTACCGAGGATCAGAGGAAATGGAACTCAAAAGATACGCACGCACTTTCTTTGATTGCCTTGTTAGTGAAAAGGGCAATTATTCCACACATTCGGTCTTGTAAGACATCAAAATCAGCATGGGATGTACTTAGAGCGTATGTTTGCAGCAAGCAATGAGGCCAGGATATCCTATCTCTGCAGAGAGTTTTGGCCAATGTGACCATGGATGAAGGTGATAGCATGACAGAGCACCTTACTTACATACACGATTTACGTGAGTAGCTACTCAATGTTGATGAGGTCATTCAGAATACTGAATTGGTAAACATCACACTGAACTCTCTTCCAGAGAATTGAAAGGCCTCTTGTTGCAAGAGGAACAAACTAGGAAGAATGTGGCATTGCGTTCAAGTGATGTGGCTATGCTTTCCAAGTTCAAAGGCAAAGGAAAAGTCAAGCAAAATGTAAAAAATCAACAAAAGGGTGATGCTGGACAGCCATCAAATAAGATTGTCCGAGACACAAAAAAGACTAAAAAGAAGGGGAAATGCCATTATTGCAAGAAGCCCGGTCACTATATCGATAAATGCAGAAAGAGATTGGCCAAATACAAGAAAAAGAACTCCGGTTTGGCTGTCCAAGAAACATCCGCCAGCAAATCTACAAATGATGATACTTCAGCCAACTTTGTAGAGGAGGACTATGCATTTCTCACATGCAATTATGATTCTTCAATGGCTGATTCAGCATTTAATGCTGCTGAAACGCAGCAAACATGGTATTTTGACAGTGGGAGGTCAAAGCACATCACTTCCAGGAAGTGTTTGTTTACCTCTTTGCATTCAGCCCCTACTGGGAAGCATGTTACATGTGCGAACAGCAGCAGTTATGATGTATGTGGCATTGGGACAGTCACTATTACTGCTGCAGATGGTTGTGATTTCACGCTTCTAGATGTCTTGTTTGTACCTCGCATTACAAAGAACTTGTTGTCTATCTCTGCTTTTAATAAGCATGGCTTTCAAGTCATCTTTGAGGATGACAAATGCATTGTTAGAGACAGAGAGATGGATTATGCACTTAGGCTATCTGGCACCATGCATAAGGGTCTATTTTTGTTAGATACATATGATAGACAGTCTCATGATGCTTTAGCAGTCACTACTCTTTCGCCCACTATGCAAAATGCGGAGCTATGGCATGCCCACTATGGACACATGAGCTTTGGGAGTTTGATGACCCTTCAGAGGTGTCATATGGTAGATGCATTGCCTCCAGTGGAGACTCAACCTCTTCATGCATGTGAGGGATGTATTTTGGGCAAGATGCATAGGTTTGCCTTCAAAAAGGATGGTGCAATGCGTGCCGTCTGAAAAATGCAGCTTATTCACTTTGATGTTTGTGGTCCCATGAGGACACGTGCACTTGGAGGTCATCAGTACTTTGTTATATTTATTGATGACTACTCTCGGTATACATGGGTGTATGGGCTGAAGGCAAAATCCGATGTGTTCATGCATTTCAAACATCTTGCTGCAAAGCTTGAAGCTAAAACTGATTTAAAAGTGCAAACACTTCGCACAGATAGAGGGGGGGAGTACATGTCTCGTGCTTTTGAGACATATTTGCTTAATCATGGCATTATGCATCAAGCCACTGTTAGAATGACTTCTCAGCAAAATGGTGTTGCTGAAAGGAAGAATCGAACTCTTATGGAGATGACTCGTTGTATGCTAAAAAGCAAGGGGCTACCTCATACATTTTCGCTAGAAGGCCTTCAGTGTGCAAATCATGTGTTGAATCGTGCACCCACTAAGGCACTGAAGGCGATCACACCATTCGAAGCTTGGCATGGCAAGAAACCCAAAGTAGACTACTTTCGGGTGTTTGGTTGCATAGCCTAATGCACAGGTTCTGAAAGAACTTCGTGGGAAGCTTGATGACAACGCTGTAAAATGCATATTTATTGGCTACAGTTCAGAGAGCAAGGACTATCGCTTGTATGACCCACGCATGAAGAAAGTCTTTGTTAGTAGGGATGTCCTATTTACTGGAAATGCTGCATTTTCACATAATCAGTTTCAAATGCCAATCACCCATGACATTGGTGATGTCTTTGAGGGTCTTTTGCCACTTACTTTGGAGTTTGTGCCTGCTGTAAATGGCAGGACAAACTTAATACAACAAGTTGTTGCTGCACCATATGCTCCCGAACAACAAGGTATCGATGATGGTTTGCCACATGCAGTGGAAGAAGCAGTACAACATCATTCAATAGTGAGCTCATAAACACAGTCAAAACAGTCCCAAGATGGCTGTTACAGACTCTCCAAGAGAGTAAAATCGATGCTTCTATACCTCCATGCACTAGAAGGGCTGCCAGAAATGCAACAAATGATGCAGGGGGGGCACATTTGATTGATTTTACAGAAATAGATGATTGTGATGAGCATGTGTTTATGAGCTCACTATTGAATGATGATGAGCCTACTTCCTTGGACGAAGCTCAACAAGATGTACATTGGATGCAGGCCATGTAGGATGAGTTAGACTCTATTGCCACTAACTCTACATGAGATCTTGTGGATTTACCACCTGGCAAGAAGGCATTGGCACAAAATGGGTTTTTAAACTCAAACACAAGGCTGATGATACAATTGACAGGTACAAAGCACGGTCGGTAGCAAAAGACTATGCACAGAAGAAGGGCATAGATTATGAAAAAACTTTTGCTCCTGCATCTCATATGAGTATGGTGAGATGTGTGATTGCTATGGCTGCAAATTATGGCTGGAAAGTACATCAGTTGGACATTAAGACAGCATTCTTGAATGGGGATTTGCATGAGGATGTTTATGTGTCACAACCTCCAGGGTTTGGGTTTAAGGGGAAAGAGCACATGGTATGCAAGCTGCATAAAGCTCTTTATGGTCTCAAACAGGCTCCTCGTGCATGGTACTCCAAAATTGATGCTTATTTGGCCAGCAAAGGGTTCAAAAATAGTCCAATTGCTCCCACTCTATACATTAAGAATGAGAGGGGGGACTTGTTGATTATCATTCTTTATGTAGAGTGCTGTTCACTGGACCTACAAAAGAAAAATTTGCAGATTTAAAGCTGAATTAAAACATGCATTTGCTATGTCAAATATGGGCTACCTACACTATTATTTGGGGATTCAATTCGCCCAAGATCAGCATGGTATCATCATGTCACAGTCACAATATGTGGATAAGCTGTTACATAGGTTTAGTATGCAAGATTGCAAACCTATGTGCACTCCTATGGAGCTAGGCTTAAAGCTGTCTATGCATGATGGTGAAGAGATGTCTGATGTTGCAATTTACAGCCAAGCTATTGGCTATCTTATTTATCTTTGCAACAAACACCCTGACATTCAGTATGCGGTATCTTAGGTGAGCAAGTATATGCATAGCCCACAGACCATACATTGGCAAGCTGTTAAGCGGATCTTCAAATATTTGCAAGGTACAAAGTCACATGCATTATATAGTGACGGGTTAGGCACGGAGATCGAGACAGTCAGTCTTTACGCGCAGTGAGAGACAAAGAGAGTGAGATAGAGCAAAGTAGAGAGTGAGCACGTTTGTAGGTACAATGAGAGTGTGTACCTTTAGGTTTTTAGATAGATATATATGTGTAAGTACAAGTGCTAAGGGTGTGTTCACACCCGAGCACATTTAAAGGCACGAAGCCTTTATTCCCAACAACCTCCCACCTAAAGGCAATGTGCCTTAAGAGGAGAAAAGAATCAGCTAAGTCTAGTATGTACAAAGCTGAAATGCATATATCTATCCAACTCCCATCATCCATCGGCAATGAGCAAACCGCTCTGCTAGAAGACCCTTCGTGAGAAGGTTTGCAGGATTATCATCTGTATGCACTTTGACAAGTGCAATGCTCTTGCTGTCAAGTACATCTCTAATGAATTGATACTTCACCTGTATGTGCTTTGTCTTTGCATGAAAGATAGGATTCCGTGCTAGTATGATAGCACTCTGACTATCACAATGGAGAACAGGTAACTCTGTGATACCAAGCTCTCCCACCAGATGTGAAAGCCATAAAGCCTCCTTACATACCTCAGTGGCAGCCACATACTCTGCCTCTGTAGTAGACAATGCAACACACTTTTGTAGCCTGGAGATCCAAGAGACTGCTCCTCCTGCGAAAGTAAACACATACCCAAAAGTGGACTTTCTACAATCCGCATGACTAGCATAGTCTGCATCCGTAAAGCCAACAACAAATGCATTCTGCTTCCCAAAGCAGATGCAGAACTCCTTTGTGCCTTTGAGGTATCTCATAATACATTTCACTGCATCTCAATGCTTCTTGCCATGGGGTTGCCATGTATCTGCTAACCACTCCCACTGCAAAGGCAATGTCAAGACGTGTAGCAACCATAGCATACATCAAATTGCCAACAGCTAAAGCATATGGTATCTTAGCCATTTCAACCTTCTCATCATCAGATGTAGAGTTGTCCTCTGCAGTGAGTTTCACATATGGAGGCAATGGAACCCCAATCGTTCCCCCCCCCCCCCCCCATATTGAAATGCTGCAAAACCTTGGAGATATACTCCTGCTGAGATAGATAGAGTAAGCCTTTTGAGCTATCTCTGAGTATTCGCATGCCAAGAATGTGATTTGCATCACCAAGATCCTTCATGTCAAAGCTGCTATGAAGACTTTGCTTCAGTGAGTTCAAGGCATGAGTATCCCTGCCAGCAATCAGCATGTCATCAACATACAAAACCAAGATAATCAAGCTACCTTCCTGGTGTACAAGCAATGATCCACTTGACTTCTATGAAAGCCTTGAGACTGCATGAATGTATCAAACTTATGATACCATTCTCTTGGTACTTGTTTCAACCCATACAAACTCTTTTTGAGTTTACATGTCATCTTCTCTTTCCCTTTTTCCACAAATCCTTCAGGCTATTGCATATATATGTCTTCATGTAGATCACCATGTAAAAGTTCAATATCCTCAACTGCAACCAAGCCCAAAATGGTTCTTAATGTAGTCATCTTGACTACAAGAGAGAAAATCTCGTCAAAGTCAATTCCATGCTTCTACTTGTACCCCTTTGCAACCAATTTTGCTTTGTACTTTGGTGAGGAACCAGAAGTGACCTTCATCTTGTAAACCCATTTGCATGGAAGGGTTTTCTGCCCTTTAGGCAACTGCACCAAGTCCCAAGTGTCATTTTTCTCAAGAGATTCCATCTCTGACACCATGATTTTATACCATTTCTTGCTGTCTTGTCTATCCATTGCATCCTTGAAGAAAGACGGTTCACCACAGTCTGTCAATATGACATAATGAGCCACATTGTTTGCACCGGAAACAAATCTATCAGATTATCTAGTAGCCCTAGATGATCTCCTAACCCAATGGTCATTGTTTGCTGGCTGTTCCTGCAAAGTTCCATTTTCAGCATGCTGTCCTAGCATTTCAACCTGCAAATCAGCATTAACAGCTTGTTGTCCTGGCTGTTCCTGCACATGTAGTGGCTCATTAGCATGGGCAATAGCAGTCAAAAGGTACTTCTTCCCGGAATACAACCCTACGGACCTCCTCAGTCGTTACGGATTATTTATGCATGCGATCTTCCCGGAAGATAACGTCATTGCTGCATACTACTTTCCTTTTCTCGAGATCCCACAATTTATACCTCATTTCACCCTCGTCACCATATCCTAGGAAATTGCATTTACAAGACTTTGGCTCAAGTTTACTGCGTTTTTCTTTACGAATGTGCACAAAAGCCTCGTAGCCAAACACTTTTAGATGAGCATATGAAGGTGGCTTGCATGAACATGGTTCTTGGGGAACTTCCCTCCCCAAAAGACCTGTTTGGTGACCGATTAATTAAGCGAACGGCTGTCATAACAGCCTCTGCCCAAAAACCATGGGGTAATGCAGCATGAGACAGCATCGTACGGACCTTATCCTATATGGTCCGATTCATACGCACTGCAACTCCATTTTGGGGCGAATTATGAGGGACAATGAGCTCCCTCTTTATCCCTTTGTTGTCACAAAATGCCTAAAAGGCCTTGAACATATATTCCCCACCATTATCAGAGCAAAGACACTTAAGTGTCTTATGTATCTGATTTTCAGCCAATGCCAATAATTTTTTAAACTTGTCAAGCACTTCATCCTTGCTACGAATAGGGTAAACCCATACCTTTCGTGTAGCATCATCAACAAAGGTGACAAAATATTTCTTTCCCCCTAAAGATAATCCTGGCATTTTACATACATCCGAATGTACTAACTCTAGAGAAGAAGATTTCAAAGAAATAGACTTTTTATGAGATGTATGTGCATGTTTGCCATAAATACAATGATCACAGTGCTCAAAATCAGCATAACGAAGACAAGGCAAATAACCCAAACGAGAAAGCACTTTCATTCATGTTTGACTCATGTGTCCCAACCGGCCATGCCACAAAGAAACACATGGTTGCTCGATCACGGCAACAACATGGTCACGCACACTAGATACATGAAGTGGATACAAAGTATCACTCTTGCAAGCTCTGGCAATAACCCTAGATCCCTTACAGATCTTCCATTTTCCATTCACCAAAGGTGGTATGAAAACCATCATCATCTAGCTGCCCTGTGCTAATCAAGCTCTTCTTGAGCTAAGATACATGCCGTACATACTGAAGTGTAAAGACAGAACTATGTTGAAACTGTAACTGCACACTGCCAATACTGCAATCTCACATGCATAGTTGTTCCCAAGATGGACAACACCATATCGACCCCCTGTATAGGCGGAAAACCACTCAAGATGAGGGGTGACATGAAAGGAAGCACCTGAATCCTGAATCCAGGCGACTGATTCATTCAGTCCGTCACCTCTTCTCTCCAGCCTCTCCACTACCCTCACATCCCTTCAAGAGGGCATTGTGGTTCGTGGTTCGTGGCTGTCATCATCATCTTCCTTGTGCTATGGCACCCTTGTTCCCTTGTATCACATTCACTCCATGATTCAGGTTTTCATCATTCCATTTATCTGAGTTTCTTCTCTCTTCTCTTCTCTTCTCCATGTTTGTCGAGTTCACTCTGTGTTCCTCCCCACAAATCCTACTATCTCGCTGGTATGTCATCTTTTGACAAAGGAAATCTTTGTTGATTGGTCTCCTAGTTTTTCTTCATCAAATAGCAAGGTATATAAATTGAAAAAGGCCCTTTACAGGCTTAAACAAGCTCCACGTGCTTGGAACCAGAAGATAGACTCGTTCTTAAAATGGAAGTTAGAATATCGGCATTCCTCTTCTGATCCCCAATTGTATGTCCACACCTCAATTGGAAGGCATGCATTGTTCATGCTTTATATGGATGATCTCATCTTGACAGATAACCGTACCCAAAAGGTCAAGCAAACAAAGGAGGCACTACACCAGATATTCGAGATAACGGATATGTGCCTTCTTCACTTCTTTCTAGATCATGAGATTTGGCAAACTCTAAGGGGGATTTTCATCTCCCAACAATGGTATGTGCAAAAACTTTTGACTACATTTGAGATGGAGGGGAGTTAGGCTCTTTCTAATCCCCTAGACAGGCATTGGTAGGTTACTATTGTACAGTTAGCACTCTCGAGCATAATTATGCATTTTCTATTTATCAAGTTTGACAACTCGATGCAGTTTACAGGTCATTTTCAGCTTTACTGAGCAATTGAGCAAGCTAGGCAAGCTAAGCTAGTTGCCATGCGGCAACAACAATTTTCGTGCAACACTTTTAAGCATTATTTTATTCAATGATTTGCATATATGCAATGGTCAATCCATTTTTTCCGGCCAACCTAATTATTTTATTATTTTTTTAATGTCTATTTATAAGCAATGAAACCAACCTTCCTTCTCAGATAGGGTGTTAAATAACCTAATTTAACGCTACTTACAGTAAGCATAAAATTCATGTAAACTGAAAATGCGCACTTTACCACTTTAATCTTGGATGTTGGATACCTTGTTGGTCCCCCGTCCCTTGCGGTATTTCTTTATCTTATATTGCAAATGGAAGGAGTATAACTGAGATCCTCTAATCTCCTCCGCTAATCCAAGTGTCGCTTCTTGCCAACACTTATAAGCAAGCCTCCAAACCAATTTGCCCCTTGGTTTGCTTGGGGGTTAGCCTTTACCCTACTCCTTGAACGACAAATTCAGTCCCAAATATGTTATTGGCTAGCTAACCTCTTGAATCTCCCTAAAATTCCTCAATTCAGCTATTGGAGTTCCAATTCTAGGCCCTCACTTTTGAGCACACACCCCAAGGCGGCCATCAAAACCCTAATTTTTGCTATAAATTAGGGTTTACAACAAAGATTGACTAAAATCGCTCTCTAATGGCTCACATGCTGAAAAATGTTGAGATAATTTGAGAGATGGTTGGGAGATGAGAGAGAATGCTGTAGAGAGAAATTTCCAAGTTTCATCGCAACAAATGCTGAAAAGCTACTGCTCCCCTGCTCAAACAGCCATGAAAGCTGTCACCTATAGCTTAGGACCACCAAAAAGACTCCTCCTCTCTCACAATGGTTGGAATAGACTTTCACCAGCCCCTAGAAAGGTTTTTCCACTTGCATGGGCAAGTTTTACCAATTGGCAGCCTTCTAATCTCATTTTTCAGCATTATTCAACTTATTAAATTAATTTTTAGAATATTAATTTTAAAAATTAATTTTATAATTATTCTAGTGCTCAAAAAATTAATTTCACTAGCCAATATTGGCTAGACCAATTCGTCTTCCAAGTACCCCTGAGCAATTATTAGCCCTTAGGTCGGCATTAATTAATGGATTAATGCCTAGCCTCTAATGTCACCACTAACATTAGTGGCCAATAAATCTAACACCGAGTACCGCCTAGCATTGGTCAAGCATAACTTATTACAACTTTTGCCTTTGACACCCACTGCATCCTCGAGGTCCTTGGCTTATTACCATGAAATAATTGCCATGTGCATCACATGTGCTAAACAACCTTGCACATTTGATTAATAACTTAATCAAATGTTATCCACAAGATTAAAGCATCTTAAAATTTCACGTCCTTGTGATAGACCTCTCCCTTGGAATCCCTGCAATCCTTCTTGATTACACTGCATTGTGCCAAAAGAAAGCATACTACACTAGAATTTCCATAAGGCATCATAGTCACAACATTAATCATTGTTGTCCAACCATGCCACAAGCCCCAAACCTTACTGAAAATTTCCAGCCAGCATAAACATCATATAATACTAAGAATTAGCCCAAAATTATTGCTAGAAACCCATTAAATGCATCCATAACTCATGTTTCTCAACTGTTCTAACTTCAAAACTGTAGTAAAGCATATTCTTAACATAACCATGGCTGAAACTATCAATGGCATTTACTAACATGCTGTTGTCCATGGAACCACCTGTAATCCATTGAAAACCGAGTATCAACTGATAATTTTCTAATTTGAGAGCTAATCACAAAATGATTGCAAAAAATGATCGGTAACTAATGCAAAATCGATCTCAAAAGTGACCATGAATAATTCTCAAACTGATCAACAACTAAGCAAAAATTTATCAAAAATTTTGTCTCAAAACTGAAGCAAAAACTCATGCCAAACTTATCATAAACTAATGCAAAAGTATAGTTTTAGTGTCCGAGTGAAACTCATACTCATCTGAATACATCTCACAATGACTAATACACTGAGTAATGAGCTCATGGCAAACATATTGTTAGAACGATACCTTGGATCCATGCTGCATATATCCGAGATCCACTACATATGAGAGTTGTCCACAACTGGAGGATCTGAATACATCTCACAATGACTAGTCAGTAGTGACCTCATGGCAAACATATTGTTAGAACAATATCTTGGATGCATGCTGAATATATCCGAGATCCACTACATATGAGAGTTGTCCACAACTGGAGGAGTGGAAGTGCCCCCTCCCCCTTAAGCATCGGGCAATGCTCCGGATCCCTACTCTGTTGAGCCCGACTGAGCCCGACAGCTCTAACTAAAAGGCATCTCGGTAAAGTTGCAACAACTGAGGATGGTCTGCCAAGTTATCCGTTTCCATCCACTTTGCATCTATCCGTGAAACGATGCTGAAGCTTCACCAAGAAGCATATGGGAACTTTACCTCTAACTTACTTGCCTCAAATCTCCACTAGGTTGTGGACCTTTCTTCCCCTTAAGCATTGCGATGCTTTATACTTTCACACTACTGCAATTCCTACTTAACTAATATGCAACATTGCATCCAATTGACTAGCCCCTCATGTGTACCTAGCATGCTAGAAGTACCAGATGCATTAGAAAACATTCTTATTTGCATAGTTTGGACCATTGGATTGTGAATGGAAATTTGCATTCTACCAACCATACCAAGGTATATTTTTCCATACATTGCATGCATTACTAGCAGTATAAGAAAGTGATTGGTGTTAAATGGGTCTTCAAGACCAAATATCACAATGATGGCACCCTGAATCAGCACAAACCATGGCTCGTTGCAAATGGCTTCGCATAGCGGCCAAGGGTGGATTTCCATGACACTTTTGCACCTACCGCTAGAAAGGCTAACATTAGAGCTGTTCTTGCCTTAGCTAGCCATAGAAGATGGTCGGTTTATTAGCTTGATATAAAGTTTGCCTTCCTCAATGGTGATTTGAAGGAGGAGATCTATATTGAGAAGCCTCCTAGCTTTTCGTCCTCAAATGGATGGGTATACAAGTTGAAGAAGGCTCTTTACAACCTTAAACAAGCTCCACGTGCTTGGAATGAGAAGATTGACTCGTTTCTCCAAGGGAACTTGGGGTATCCATATTCCTCTTTTGATCCCCTATTGTATATCCACACCTCAGCTCAAGGCCATGCATTGTTTGTGTTTTATATGGATGATCTTATTCTAATAGATGACCATGCCTAGGAAGTCAAGGAGACAAAGGAGGCACTACACGAGGTGTTCGAGATGATAGGTATGGGCCTTCTCCATTTCTTTGTAGGCCATGAGATTTACCAAACTCTAAGGGGATTTTCATTTCCCAGCAATGATATATGCAAGAGCTTTTGGCCACATTTGAGATAAAAGAATGTAAGGCCATTTCTACTCCTATGGATCCGAATTGACAGGCCACAGCCCATGCAAATTTACTTTGGCAGATGCTACCCGCTACAAGCAGTTGATTGGGTCCTTGATATGGCTTTTTAACACTCATATTGATTTGTGCTTTACTGTAGGTCTACTAGCAAGGTTCATGAATGAACCTAAGATACATTGGTAGGCTACTATGTAGATTTTGCGGTTCCTAAAAGGGACCCTCAATCTAGGGATCTTCTGTCCAACAAGTACAAGGGATATAGCCTTTGTTCCTAGAGGATGGACTCATTCAGATTAGGCTAGAGATGTTGACCACAAAAGGTCGATAACAAGTTATTGCTTTACCTTGGATGCAAGTGCTATTTCATGGAGCAGTAAGATGCAACCCATAGTTTCCCTATCTTCTATTGAGGCAGAGTATAGCGTAGATTCTTCTACCACATATGAGACACTGTGGCTTCCAAGGTTATTGAAGGAGCTTGGCTGCCCACAAGAAACAAATTCTACTATACTTCATTGCAACAATGAGAGTTGCATTGCTTTGGCTCAAAATTCGGTGTTCCATGCTAGGACAAAGCACATTCAAATTCAATACCAGTTCATTCGAAAGAAGCTCTTGGATGAGACTATTGATGTTGTCAATTGAATATCTAAGGACAATCTAGCAAACTTGTTTACGAATGCGCTTCCACGGGCTTTACTTCGCCAACATTCTAGATCCCTCAACCTCATGCCACGTCTAAGATCTGAGAGGGGGTGTTAGAGAGATATGGTCATCCCCTAGACAAGCATGTGTCAGATATAGGCAATGTTCGTGCATTTCTTGTCAGACAAGGCACTCTAGAGCAATCGCCATCATGTTTTTACCTTTGTTGGGCAAGTTAGACAATTTTTGTCAATCGTGAGCAAGCGAATATGCAACGTGGCAACACATCCTGTTTTTCGTCATTTTTTGTCTACGTTTTTCACACATGTGAGTAGTCACACTGATCAACATTCTGTCGGCCAATTTTGACTAGCCAACCTGCATCATTACACGGCATATTATCAAGCTATACATAGCCCACTTACTGCCAACTCACACATTCATCTTTTGCAAACTTCAAGGTGCACAAGCGGTGAGACTGTCATGGTGGAGAGATACGTAGACATACGCATTGCGCCTATGTACATATATGCTTCCTTATTCAACATTCTTCATTGCAGATTTTTTGTGTTCTTCTATCTCTTGCTCTCTCTCTCTCTTCTCTCTATGTTCACTCTATTCTCTCAATCTGGTCATATGCTTTTGCATCACTGCACTCTAACATACCCTTGTCTTTGTACAGGTTATTTAGGAGACAATGTCTTCCAAGATCTAGGTGGAGTTTCATGCTATTATAGACCGTAAGGTCCCTATGTTACCGGCACTTCTTCCAATCAGAAGCTTAATGGGGAGAATTACTGCATCTAGCGAATAATGATGTTTGCCCTCCTGGAGTTGTATGATTTTGTGGAGCTCATGATCAAGGCTATAGACCATCCTATAGCTCGTGATACCTCCAAGTTTTTTGCTATTAAGAAAGCTGAGTTGGTCAAGGTACACGCACATTGGGATAAACTAAATGTCCACATCTACTATTTTGTCTCTCTCTTGCACTCCAACAGTTATAGCTCACATTGAGCATTTGACCGTGCTCAAGAGATATGGTTGGAATTAGACTAGTTGTACAATTGGATGACTATTATGAAATGGATGTCTCTGGAGGTGTAGATGAGGACATCAAGTCTGCTTCCATGCAAGAGCATGTCAATGAGCTTCAGCAATTGCAAATGTGGGTCTAGAATGAAGGGAAGGTGATTACCTCGAAGGACATGGTGATAAGTCTTCTTTCGCCAAACCTATTTTAACCACCGAAAGTGATAAAAACTCAAAATCTGCACCAATGGGCTGAAAACACAACCTTTTCTCCTTCATGAACAACAAAAACCTGAAAAAAACAGCAACTTTGCCCCTTTCCCATGCTTCACCTGTTCGCCTCAGCCTTATGTCAATGTGCAGCCCTCCCACTCACCTTTGAACACTGAAAACGCAAACTTTTGTTGTGCTGAAAGCTCCCGTTCAGGTCTGTCCACAATCAATCTACCCTTCAACGCTGCTCTGATACCATGTCAAAGTGCATCAAATGCGGACGCGAATGACCAGACTGAAAGAAAATGGACACGGAGAAAAGAGGGAGAGAGAAAAGAGACGAACTGTAGAGCACATATATCTGCCACGTGGCATCTACACAGCCCACATGGCAGGGATGCTAATATTGACTACCAATCTAGCTTTTTTTACTTGCACAAAGGAGGCTTAGAAGGCTTTATCCAAGAGGTTTGGCATAAGTTGACAGCTACATCATGACAACTTCCAAACAGTCCAAGAAGCACCATTTGGAAAATTCCAGCCAGCTATTCCTGAGCATTAACTGGCCCAAAACAGGATGGCTTGAGCTAACAGAATCCACCCTGCACACCTCCTCATTCATATCACCGAATATCCAGAGACATATAAAAGCCTCTTCTATCTTGATTCCCAACCATCTTGGAACTGTTTCTTCAGCTCAAAGACTGTCAAATCAATTTATCATCACTATTGCAACTATCATGAGAGCTTCTGTCATGATTGATTCAAAGACTTGAATAGTTATATGTATACTATTAATTGATGAAGCAACCCAAGTTAGCTGACAAAGATCCTAGTAATTTACTTTATGAAATTAAATCCATGTTTTAGCTGCATCAAAGGTTGAACTTGTACTAATCAGAGTGCTAGACAGCTCTGTGACCAGTAAGAGACATGGGAGGAAGGTGTATGAGAAGAGTCTGCATCCTTCTGACAGCATGCTACAACTCGTCTCAGCTTGACAGATAGAACCTCTTCAGCTAGGCAATGACAATGTCAGGTAGAAAGACGAGACCAGGGCGCCATGAGCCTGCCAAATGTGTATCAAACACCATGCCATTGACAATAGTTGTCGATGAGATATGCCCGTGCTCAGATGCTATAGCTATGCCTCGAAATGTGAACTCCACGGACATAAAAAGCCCGCTACAATTATTCCAATGTATTCTAGCTTGCAAGCGGCAGAAAGGACAATGAAATGGTCATAACAGAATGTCTCAAAATATGCACTTCAGAACGTTGACCATTAATTCAACATAATTCTAACTTGGAAGCAGCAGAATGGAGAATGCAACTGGTATAGCAACAGACACTGAACTAACGCGTCGGCTTTGATTTTGTGAGAAAAAGTGATGAACCTGTTTTCAAATCGGAACGTACTGCTAGGCTGTTGGCAATCCTGCACAAGCTCCCGTCCTTTATCTGTCAAGGTAAACTGATGAAGGCAACTGCAGTATTCCGTATGATGCCTGCATTTTCCTGTTCTCTGATGGGATGGCAAGACTCTCTTCGGCAAAATTTTCTTCTTCTTTCCAGAACGAAGCTTCGAGCAGCAATACAAGCCAGCCTTTTCTTTTGTCTACTAGTGCATTCAACAGTATCAACCAAGGAGGCGAAGACCCAGAGAGAGAGAGAGAGAGAGAGAGAGCCTTTTCCTGTGGGGAAATCGCTCGCCTTTTGCCTCGTATTCATTCATGGCTAGCTAGCTCGCGATGGGGCATAAGCCACCCGCACGAAATACACGCATACACATGTGACATCCCGTACCAGATCCAAAATCTAATAAAGGCCTTCTTTTAACTTGCAAGCTGTGCAAAGCGAATGCTAGATTTCCTTAATAAACGCTGGAGCAGTGGAGCTGATAGTGCTCGAGTCACATGTGTACCCGCCACACAATGTAAAACTCTATAGAGAGTTAGCGGATTAAAAACCTGTGCACCCCAACAGGATAATGGCATAGTGGTTCCTCTGTGGGTTGAGTAATAACGATGCATAAGTTCAAACCTCATCATGCCTTGCTTCCTCTATGGCATATATCTTCACATCTAAGAGCCAGCCCGCCATCATCGTGATGAATGAGTGCACGTTTCATGATATAACATAGAAGAGAGCACCCACAAGTCACCAGGTTAGTAAAAAGCTTCAATCAAAATTTGATTACATGATGTTAAAAATTTGCACCATGCTACGACAAATTTGTGGCTATTTTTTGCTCTACTATTCCTCATTCATAGCACCATTAATGCCTTCACACCACAACTTTATTGGCGTCCAAATTTTGTTTCAAATCAAGCCAATCCTCTACAAACACAACTTGAGAGAGAGCACAACAATGACTTCTTCTTTTTTATGGGGCCAGTGGTTGTCACTAAACTAGCCCCTTTACCTTACATTGCAAAAGCTTCATCTTCTTAGGCTCCTCATGTACTCTATTGACCTCCAAGAATTATATTACATTACCAAGCTACTAGGCACTCTGCATGTAGTCTCCTCCCAACACTTCACGCCGAGGCTGGCCATACACTCCAACTTATGTTTGGTGCTTTTCTGCCAACCTTTTTGAATATTTGTTATTCTCTCTTTCGTTTGTAATATTCTCTCTCTATTTTTCTATCATTTCCCCTTATCTCTTTCTCTTTGCAAAAATCTCTCTCTCTCTCTCTCTCTCTCTCTCTCTCTCTCTCTCTCTCTCTCTCTCTCTCTCTCTCTCTCTCTCTCTCTCTCTCTCTCTCTCTCTCTCTCTCTCTCTCTCTCTCTCTCTCTCTCTCCCAATATTTTCTACCCTCTCTCTTTCCACATCCTAATTTGAGATTGTCAAATTTTGTGTGTGTGTGTGTGTGCGCGTGCACGCACATGCGTGTGCATCGTAGAAAGAGGGGCAACTATTATATATATAATTTTGCATGTTGTGAAAAGAAAAGGAAAGGAAGTGGGGTGCACACCGGGAGGGGGGCAGAGGGGGGTTTGAGGGAGGGCTTCACACCACATGGTGCCGCTCTCCCCCCTTTCGTTAATGATAGTATAAAATAAGATAAGATTACGTATTAATGTATTTTATGATACATTATTATAACATACACACGCGCACATGCATACAAACATACCTACATGGATGCATGCATGGACACGCACACATATATATATGCATATATTGATATTAGTATATGTATGCATTAATATTATATAATATGTATATATATATATGTATTATATATTATATATTATATATTATCATATACAATATACATGATTATATATTATAATATATAATAGCATATGTTAATTATAATATACAATATATTATATATGATAATTATATATACGTATGTTATGTTTGTGTGTGTGGTGCATATCATAATTATCACAAATAACATATAACAATATTAAGTATAATAGTATATATATGTCAGTATAATGCATATGCATACACATATATACGACAATATACACACTATATAGATTATTATATATTATATACATAGAGACTCTAAAGGGTGGGGTTGCCTGGCCCAAATGGAGAGAGGGGCAGAGAGAGAGAGCACACCGCATGAATTCCAAGTCTTTTGTTTTTTAATCTTTTTCATTTATTTTCATTTTCAATGCACAAAGATTCTCACGGGCAAAATCCTCGCGTGGAGGATGACCCATCATGCCAACAGGCCATCATTTCACAAACTAAGAAACCCATTGATCTATACTATCCTCCTTTCTCTCTAGGGTTTGGGTTGCTTGACATAGGCTATGCCTATGGGATAGGCGACCATTTTGTGAGCAAAACCAAGAACAAAGGCGGGTGTGCTTAGGGGACATGTGGTGATCGAAGGGGACACATGGCGATCGAAGGTTTTCCGTAGGGAGAACATGAAGCTGCCACGTGTCCCCCCCAAAAACCTTTGCTTCCACTCTCTTCACTTCCTCTTTCCTCTCTCTCTCTCTCTCCTCTTTTTCTACTCTCTCAAGTCTCTGTCCCTCTCTCTCATAGTTGATGTGATTTATCATCTCTCTCTTTCTCTCTTACTGGATGTGCTTTGCAGTGAACCACGAATTCACATCCTTTTCTTTCCATTATAATACGATTTGCCCCCCATAATGGTTCCTCCAATGCCTCTCTCTCTCTCTCTCTCTCTCTAGGACACATGCATGTGGGTTCTCCAAGATGGGCGAGTGGGTGAGAGCACAACATGTGGAGATAAGATGGCATGCGATAGGCATAGTGCATAGCCAACACATGTCACAAAACCCCCCCCCCCCCCCACCTTTCATTAATAATAAGAAGAGATGATACAAATGCAAAACACGATCATGCAGTAAGCATACCTACCAATCTACTTCTCTCTCTAGGCTTGCATGAAACATGGGATAAGATCGAGGTCTTCAAGGCTAAAGAGATAGAGAAATATCATACAAAGAAAGGTTTGTATGGCCCATCCCCTTGATTTAACATTGGAGACCCATCAATCACAACCAAAGGCAAGCATCTAGTTTTGCAATACTCAACAATGTAAGAAAACTAGATAATGAAGCAAACTAGATCCTTTTAAGAAACTAAGATATAAATGGTGGATGAGCTCACGCCCATGCAGCTCAAGAATATGAAAGGAGAACTAGCTAAAGTATAAGAAGCACAAAAACAAGAAAAATGGAATGTCTACATATGAGGTGGAGTCATCATTGTAGAGTTCCTAACATCCAAAGCTTAAAGGAAGTGATCATTTAAGAGTGTCTAGGTGGATCATTTGTAGATTGTATCCCTATAATTTTAGAGTTTACTTTCTCCCTATTTTTTAGTTTCTAGTTCAATTATGCTTTTTGGCACTTCAAGTGGAATGTACAAACTATGATATGGTTGTGTGCTTTTGGCTAGTTTTGACCTCCACATGGTGTTAATCTCTCTCTCTCTCTCTCTCTCTCTCTCTCTCTCTCTCTCTCTCTCTCTCTCTCTCTCTCTCTCTCTCTCTCTCTCTCTCTCTCTCTCTCTCTCTCTCTCTCTCTCTCATAAAAAATAAAAAATACTAGAATATACTTTTTTCCCTTTTTTGTTTCTAGCTCGATTATGCCTTTTGGCACCCAATGTGGAATGTACAACTATGACGTGTCTGATCTTGTCCTTTAAATCAATTTTGGTCTCCATGTGCCATTAATGTACGCACACACACGCACACACACACACTCTCTCTCTCTCTCTCTCTCTCTCTCTCTCTCTCTCTCTCTCTCTCTCTCTCTCTCTCTCTCTCTCTCTCTCTCTCTCTCTCTCTCTCTCTTTGATATTCATGCACTAAGCCAGTTATGGTATGAGAAAGATACACACACACACACACACACATGTGCACATGCATACTTGATCTAGCATGCCTCTTGACTCCCTCATTTGAAGAATGCTAGTGTGATGCACAAAAATGCAAGTGTGACTTTGACATGATATCTTGACTAATGTGAGAATGCTAGTTTTACTCTAACATGTGAAGATTTACCTCCCTAATAATCATTCAATATTGTTGTGACGTGTCATGACATAAGCTGATAGTTTCAAGACCTGGAATACTATGGTGATATTATTATGTACCTATAAGTGTTGATCTAACGCCCAACTAACATTATTGGGACTTGGAACATCATCATGATGTTGTTAAGGGCCTACACGTGACCTAGGAGTTTGCATGAATTTGTCATGGGCTATGTTGTGTACATGTGTGAGAAGGAAATTGGACTAATACTAACATGAATTGATGCTAAGGTCAATTGCAATGCTTGCATGAAATTGGAATGCTATCGTGATCTAGAATGCTCTATTGACATGCACATGCCTAGGAGACTAATGTAATTTATTAATACTACTATGGACTTATCTGAGGCAAAAATAAAGCAATACCATTGAATTTTAAAAAATAATGTAATATTGAGTATAGTGTACATATAGCTCACACAATTACAAATGCAAATAGTAATATACACTTGGATGTAGCCTCAATGCTTGTCACGTGAGATCCTACCATAAGTGTATGTTGTAGACGTGAACACTAGCTACTGCACTATTTGTCCTAAATGCTATGTAAGTAAACACTAAATGCTACAAAAGGTGCAATCTAAAATACTACAAGTGAATATCAAGGGTCCAATAATAGACAATCTCACACACTATTAATCCAATAAAGAATAGAGGGAATAATCTAGAACAAACTAAAGATAATGGAAAAAGGAGAAGATATGATCAATAACATTGATAAACATGGGAGTTCCCACACTCAATAAAAATCTAGTACTTTCATAAGAGGACCCAAAGACTACAATCTCTTCCAGTACAATAAGGGTGGAAACAAATTCATGAACAAAGAATGATTGCATGTACCAAGATTTTGACTACTACAAAAGTGAACATTGCATGCTACAACAATGGTCATCTAAAATGCTATAAAGGTAAACACAAAATACTACAAAAGTTGTGATCTTCAATGCTACAAAGTGAATATCTAGGGCAATATAGAAAATCTCACACACCAATAAATCTAGCTATGACTATAGTGAATACATTAAGACAAACCTACAATGATAGACAAAGGAAACCATATCATTGATAACATTGATGAACTAAGGGAGTTTCCACACTTGTAACAAAAGTTTAGCACTTTCGTATGAGGACCCAAGAGACTACTATCTCTTCTAGTTTGATAAGGCTCCAAAAGACTCCTAAATGAAGGATGGTGGCATGTACAAAAAAATCCAACTAATGATTAGAGAAGGGGTGATTGTAATGATAACTAAAAATATCTCAAATACTAGAAAAGTGATTGTTGGGTGCTACATTAACTCATGTCCCACTTTCCATAGAACTAAACATTAAACGCTATAGAGGTTGCAATCTTGAATGCTACTGAGGAGGAACTATTAACTGTAGGATTAAAGAATCTCACGCACTAGTAAATCTACCAATGAATGGGGGGTTTCCACATTCCCAACAAATCTCCAACTGTTTAATAGGAGGTCCAAAACTATAATCTCTTTGGGTTTGATAAGGGTGGAAGAGACTATGGCATGTATGAAAAGATTCAATGAGATTCAACTGAAGCCAATATGCTTTTAGCAAAAGTGGTTTGAGCATGTGGGTGTGTGAGTTCAAACCCTAGCTACACCCTTGAGGCATCTTAAAAAGTTCGCAACTTCTCAAAGAGGGAACAAAAAAGAGTCCAACCAATGATATTGAAATGAAAATGGAATTCATAAAGGCAATCATGAAGGAATCTATACTACCACGAAATAAGAAGGAATGACAATATGAGCATGTAAACCAAGAAATCCACAAAATCACGATGTAAGAGCTACACATTGAGATACACAAAATTTGCAAATAGAAATGCAATTGGTCCTGAGAGTTGAAGCAAATGTTATATCAATTAGATTGCAAAAGAAAATGGATGATTGGATAAAATGAATGCACGAAGACCCAAAGTGCAAGAAGAGATGCCAACCCAAAGTAAGAATATCATTGGGCTCAAGAAATAGGTTGAGGGATATAAAAAATACTGGAATAGCATGAGAGGATTGGTTGGAGCACCCAAACTCAAAGTGGAACTAAAAGAAATTCAAAGCATGTAGAGAACAAAATCAAGATGTTTGTAAAAGTGGCTAAATAGATGAAGGACATAATACATGAGAATGCCAAATAGTTTAAAGGGGTTAAGAAAGGTAAATCCACATGTGCAAAAATGACAAATCATGAATGAGACACTATAGGAGGAAGTCGGAGAAGAACTAGAGCCCTACATGTAAGGGTCATTAGATGGGAGAAGAAAGGTGGAAGACATTGATATAATAAAATCAAAGACTGGTGCAATGTGGTACTAGTATCAAGTGAACGAGGAGTTGGCAAGGACACTAGTAAGATCAAGATTCTAACAAAAAAAAAAAGATTTGGAATAGAAGAGAGCCGCCTTGACCAAGAGGAGGCACTAAAAGAAGAAAAAATTTACTTGGATGGAGATCTTACACTAACTCAAGCGGCACACAAATACATGTTGGAATCCAAAAAGCTAACACGTGAACTATTTATAGGACGAGAAGATCATCATTGTGATGCAAACTATTTAAAGGATGAGAAGAATATCATTATGATGTCCATGTTGCATTACACGACATGACATATGAGAACCTGAACCTCATTGTATGGAATTGTAATGGGAGCCTCTGATTGGATGTGCATGTTGCATTACATGGCATGACATATGAGAACTTGAACTTCATTGTATGGAATTGTAATGGGAGCCTCTGATTGGATGCAAAGTACTTTGAAGACAATTTCAAGGATAAGGACATTACTTTCTACACAAAGACACACTAGTGCATAGGTAGCATGCTATGGATATGGATTGGCATCCACTTTCCTCCCACACATGATAGGGGACCCTATAACTTCAAGGATAGGGACATTGCCTTCTACACAAAGACACACTAGTGCACAGGTAGCATGCTATGGATATGGATTGGCATCCACTTTCCTCCCACACACACCATAGGGGATCCTACGACTTCAAGGATAGGGACATTGCCTTCTACACAAAGACACACTAGTGCACAGGTAGCATGCTATGGATATGGATTGGCATCCACTTTCCTCCCACAACCACATACCATACGGGGCACTATAAGCTCAAGAGGAGTGGTAGCACTATTCATGGAAGCACTAGTGGATGTAGTATACATTCTATAACAAGACACGCACGTGTGAGAAAGTATGCAAAGAAAGAGATATCTTCATTGCATAGTGCTATTTTGCACTAGCTCAATTTTGTTATGTATCAAGTATGTATCACAAGGGGAGTGAACCTATGTGCCACTATTCAATGATATCATGTGCTTTGCCAATGAGTGGGCAATGTATTGTTAGTGGGTGGCTTTATTGCATATACATGCTCCTTGCATATATCATTGTATGATACAAAGGACATCATATATAAAGAGATGCCTCTAAAAGAGAATGGGCTTATAGAGAACCTCATATGACAAATGTTGTGTAATAGAGTATGCAACCCACCTCTTGACATATGAAAACACACATAAGCTAGTAATCACTTAGCAAGGTGGCCATGCTCGCATGCCCTAGGGTCACCTAAATTGACAGTGGACATCTAAGCTTCACAATTTAGATTGATGGGATTGGCAATAGAACACCATGTATTCTTGACCTTATTCATGGGAGAGAGGCAAGATCTAGCATTACATGCAAGTAGACACATGGTATATCATTTTAGATGCAAGATGGTTAGTAAATATAATAGTATAGTACGGGATGGTTTATGGAGCATGGCTCATACAAGCCTTTGGATGAGCTCACAAGAGTTTTGGTAGCTATCCTACATAAATTTGTAAAGTCTACATTTCCATAGAGGAAAGCTTTGCTTCCCAATGTGAAAATCCCCTAGAACCACTAGTATGATGAATCTCTCTCTCTCTCTCTCTCTCTCTCTCTCTCTCTCTCTCTCTCTCTCTCTCTCTCTCTCTCTCTCTCTCTCTCTCTCTCTCAAGGATAGGTAGTAATCCCAATCATCGTAGGGGGGTGACATTGATGTGAAGATCTCAATATGACACACATGAGCATGTATTCATACATGTCAAGGTACATGGGTTCATATTTTGGTATGTGTTGTGTATTCATTGTGTTAATTAGTACTTAGGTATTGTGTGCATTCATGTCTAGTATTTGTATAAATCTATGCATGTATGGCTATGTACACAAGTAACAACCTGTGCAAGTGCATTATGTGTATATTACTTATCTTAAATTGTGTTCTAATGTTTTTGGATGTAGTTGTAGCAATTTCCACCGTACGACACATTGTGTGACATGTTTGTTTATCACCTAAGTGCAATGTGTGCATTGTGTCTAAAGAGCAACATAGAGTGAAGCCATGCATTGCAAAGTTGCAAAATGAGATGTGTGCGCTAGTGTAGACAAGGGTAGCATCAAAATGATTGCCTCAATCTATGTTTTGCTAAATGAGTTGCTTACAGAAGGAGTGAAATTCTCAACTTCTTGTTTGGTCATTGATAGCCTATTTTTAGTAGAAAAGGGGTAAGGAAAGCATTTCAAGACTTAGTTTGTGCTTGGTGGATTCTCTATTGAATGGATTACTTTTTGACTTAGTCATAAAGGCGAGGTTCTTGATCACACTTACATCAATGAATTAAAATTTGACATATCATCAAAATTCCCTCCCTTATTATGTAGATTGCACAAAAGACCTTATTATGTAGATTGCACAAAAGATCTAAACTATGTCAAGCACCCCAATACTAGTACATCTCATACATCTACAATTGTTGTGCACATCTATATTTTGTCGTGCCTGACAAGCAAAATTAGTTGAAATAATTTGAGAACACTCTAAGTAATGCATCTCTAGAAATAATTAGACAACGTAAAAAGTAATGCATCTCTAGAAATAATTCATAGATGCACAAGATGTTTATACCAATCGAGAATATCATTCTCAATGATAGTGGCTATGTAGATCACACTATAACTGTAGCTATCTATCATTTGGAGGACACCATCCTTAAGAAAAACATGGACAAAGTTTTTCTTAAACCATGGTTCATTAATTGCAAGGTGAACAAACTTATTCTACTTTAAAATTTTAAAAACTAAGTGACAAAACACACCCACATGAAATGTCTCTATGTTACTCAAACTCATCCATGTGAGAAATGAGTACACTATCAATCTAGTTACTATCATATAAGGGTTGATGCAAGCATCTAATGTAGATGTGGGAATAAATTCACTATCCTCCCAAGCATGCATGATTCCTTTGTGTCCAAATTGCATTGTCCAAATGGCAAGTTCACAAACATAAGCACACAAGTACACAAAGAAAGAGAAAGCTTTATTGGTATTGCTAAAAATTATGCTCCATATGATGTTAAAACCTCAAATATAAACTTCACATTGTGATGAAATGAAAAGAGAATATTTACAAGTTTACTAAAACTTTCACATGAATCATGCATGGTTATATGAACTTGGTTAAACTATGAATGCCATAAGACAACATAGAAGGTCTATGCCTTAAGCGACATTGATTAGAGACTTTTGTTTGAGATAGATCTATTGTTGCGATTGACTTCTATTTCATGTGCTTATGACACTTATTGAAACAACACTAAAGTAATAAACATATGAACACAGAGACTCCCATGGATGATCACTTTGCAAAGTAAAACACTAATAGTATAACTTGTCTAAGGTAAATTTTTCTTTTTCCATGTATTGTGCTTACCAAAATTTTAAATGTCCCATTTTGAATATAGACAACAATGTTAAATCATTTGTGCAACCATGCAACTGTTCCAACTACATGTTGATACTTTATATGCACACAAAGATAATGCTTAGGCAATGTATGTATCTCCTTGAAGAATCTAAAATCCATACTATCTTTTGGCTCCAAGCATGTGGGTTGTTTATAGACCTCGTAATGTGTTACCTTGTTAGCTTGAAGCGAACAAATCATATTCACACCTAGAAAATTGTTCGATTGCTTTTTGTATCTCTCTTCATCCCTTTGTGCCACTATCACTTTTGTATTTCAATTATAGTTGGAGTCAATAGATTTACAGGGTGAGAGGGTTTTGACTTGCATTTTTTATTGTAGATGTCTCCTTCTCTCTCTACTCCCTCTTTCAAGCACTTACTTCAAGGGTCTTGTGGGAGGTGCACAAGGCTCACTCTAGCCCAATGATTTTGTGCCCTCCACTCACTCTCATGCCTACCATCTCAATATGCTTCCCACCCCTTTGGTCATCCACTCACTCTCATGCCTACCATCTCAATATGCTTCCCACCCCTTTGGTCATCTCTCTCTAAGCTTCACCTACCACACCAATATACCTCCCACAATGGCGCTTCACTTTTGTCCCCCCCCCCCCCCCACTCCCCCCAAAAAAAAAACACAAACATCTATAAAAGATGCCATTACAAACTTCAAGTGTGGCCTCCAATCAAGGCTACACATTATTGTAGGATTTCTTTGTGGTAATTATATCCTTAATGGGATATCAATTTGACCTTTCTTGAGTACATAAGCTTTAGTAATATGCATCATTTCTAAAATTTATGGACCATAGGCTTTGGAGTACATGCATGAATGCTGCAAATGACTTGTCAATTTCTATGAATGGTTTGCAAATCTAATCCTTAACTACAATGAAGTTCAAATAAAGCAACATCGAAGAATGTGACTACTTGTCACTTTAGACTTTTTACTTTTGGAGGTGAAAGTCAATCGTAATGCTAGAGTATCATAATATCTTTCTCTAAAGAGCGATGGAACGTGCTCAATCTTTTGACCTGTTTAAAAATGTTACTTGTCTATCTCATAACAAAACTTCAAAATCACAAGACACTAAAAATCCCATTTAAGTCATAAATAAGCTTTCTTTAGTGTAGCAATCAACACTTACTCAACAAGTTCCACTTGCAAAAGGTGATACGATATTGTTTGTTTCTATCCATAAAGTGTATGCTTGCGTTTATGAAATACAACATGTGTATGCGAGTAATATACTTTGTGAGTTTAATATTATGGAGGGTGCATCATGTTTCACCCTTATTTTAAGCATTTCCTCATCCAAAGTATGTGCATTATGCCTAGCAATTGCAACCTTCAAAAGGAATCTAACATTCTTGAACTTAACATTTGCCCAATATTTCAATGGTTGTCCTCATCATCTCACATGATTAAATAATTATTTTTGGTATTAAGCGCCAAAGTGATTCTAGACTTGATAGGAACGTGTCGATTTTTAGAAGGTACTCTCCTACAAGAGATGCATGTATATTATTTATGGTTCCAATTTCCACTTAAATCAAATCTCATTTGCTAGAGTACAAAACCTAACAATTTGCATGTATTTGAACATTTAAAAATAATTAAACTTATCATGATAATAATAGTCAATTGAAAAATGTTTAAACTTATACTTATCATGATGATAATAGTTGATTGGAATACATTTTTCATATGCAAAGACAATAGAGAGCAATTGCCAGGAGATGTTGGAAAATAGCTCTTTTGAGCCCATATATACAATTTTAAACTTAATTGAAAAAGCATTTGGGGCTCAAATTCAATCAATTACTGGAGTTTGACCTTTACACAATTCTAATAGACATTTCCTCTTCAAAGTAGGCATTGCACAATTACCTTATATTCATTGTTGAAATTGATGCATAATGATATTCCTTAAATTGAGGAACTTAACAATGAGACATGAAGAGAAACTTCCTAGCTAAAGCAATCTACCAAACCTATTACTTATCCTACATGTCACAAGTAGAAAACCTACCGATTATAAAAGTATTGTATATTCTAAAATTCATACATTCATATAGAGTGGAGTGCATTTAATGCAAACGGTGGCTTCATCAAAGACTTTTGGTTCTTCAAAACCAAAGAGCCGGAAGCCCTTGTTCTTATTAAGAAGAAATCGATCAATTAGGATGAGTATGTGTATTCACGACTCACAAGAGTTGTATGCCTAATCGCATTAGAATGCAACTTCGTAATTCCTTTGTCCCCAGCCAATTTAAAAATATTGAGTCATCTTGATTATTGTCTCTTGGCCATGGATGTACATAAAAATCCTATTGAAAAATATGTAGTGGAGCCTAGCAAAACCACTATCAATTTAGCAACAAGTGAATAACATATGAAATCCAAAAAACTATAAGAAGCTGAAAAGACTATGTTTTAGTGAGAGGTCATTAATAATACCTTGTCTCACCAGCATATGTATCAAAGGTGTGAGGATGTAATTTTTGACATCTTTTACAATAATACAATTACAATCTCTCATCTCACCTGCTTGTACATAGCTTTCATGGCTTCTCTCTCTTCTTTCCTATCTTTCTAGTCTCTCTCTCCTCATCACTCATTCCCTCTTCTTTTTTCTCTCTCTTCTATTATTTTTCTCTCTCTCCTCTCAACCCTCTCCTTGACAAGTTGTATTAGAGCATTGGTTTTTGATCCATTTGGTTCAACCTTTCTTTAGATTTTCTTCTCAAACTAGTTACATTCTAGTTACTCAAGGATAGGGTGTCAACCTAGAAACAAACAAGTGCAGAGACCAAGAAGACCAAGGACAGCCTAGCCAGAGCTAACTGGAGTACTTGAAGATAAAGTTGGAGGTACTGTGGATAAAATGGTAGGTAGTGCACAAGATGCATGCTATTTTTGAGATAAAATGGTAAAAGAAGGGAGAAGTAGAGTTAGTTTGGGTTAATAGTCCAGTTATTTTTGTCTTTACTTACCTCTTCCTTCAAGATTTTGGCTAAAGCTTTCATGGTGGTTGCCAAGAAAATGGTCTTTCTCTTTAGTGATCTCATCTCTCTTTGACATTGGGACAATGATTCTAAACCTTTTGAGCAATAAGTAAAGTACCATGGTGCCGGTTGTTGTTGGAGGATTTCTACAAGATCAGGCCTGTGATTTTTGGTTCAAATTTTGTTGCCCCTATTGCTTAGATTTCATGCTCTTGATGCCTCCAATCTTCTCTATGCTTATTAAGCCACCTTGAAATACTCAGTTGGGAACTATTACGATAAGCCTTTATAAGATTTGAGCCCTAATCTTTATTCTCTTTGCTAGAAATCCTAAAAACTAGTAGGGCAGCCATAGCCACAGGTTTTAAAGCTTCAATTACTTTACTATTTGGCTCTTTTTGACGTCCAAGGTTTCTCTACTACCATTATCAAGCAAGATTGGCTTCGCGATTGAAGACATAGGAAATATTTCAGCACATTAAGCTTCTGCGAGTACATAATGGAGTTATATTTTGGGGCTTTTGCTCACAAAGCTTGAATCTTTGGCATTTAAGCATTCAAGAAGGCTCAATGCATCGATTCTGTAAGGATTTTATCTTCTTTAAGCATGTATGGGTTGAATTAAATCGATAAATGAAAAAATGAAGCTTTACAATGGATTTTGGATATTCTCTTCAACTATTGGACTGAAGCTTGATTCTAAGTGAATCAATCATCTTCTCTAATCTTAATAGAATTATTTTACTTACTTAATCCTTAAAATCTCTCAACATCCACTTGTTCTAAGCTTTTTCACTTGTTGATGGGAGATTTTTGACCAATTGAGTCTCTAAATTGATCAATAGATCAGAGATTAGCACTTCTTTTCATCAATCAGAGCCTCTTAATTGAATTTCAGCATTCATTTTAGTTCCCTTTCATCATGGTTACCATTTACATTGTCTTGATGCATAACTTTGATTTGATTGTGTGATTCTCTTCTACCCCATAAAGAAATATTGTAAAGGGCAAGTACTTGCAACAATCAGCGAGTCATTAAATTGCATTGGTAAGACCCTTAGCTAATCTCCATTTCTTGATTCCAATTTTCATTGATCAAATCTTGCATATCATTGAAGGCTGAAAGAAAATTTTAGTTATGTATTTCATTCCCGTTTGGTTAAATAGAATGCTCTTGTTGTGTTGATATTCCCATCGAGGAAAACAAAGAGGTCACCCTCACCCATTCTTATAGATCCCAAAGGGTTGCAACCAACTGACCTGTGGGAAACTTTGCCTACCTTTCAGTGATTTGGAGCCTGTGTAGGGACCCTATTATGCAATTATATCCTTCACCACATGTACCGCAGATGAAGTCATTGAAGACCCACGATTTCAAATGAAAAGAATTAATTTAGACCTCGTTGATAAGTTATAAGGTTAATACATGTTTATTATAGGTTAACTATAGGGAATTTTAGCATATTACGTCCTTTAGTATAGGGAATAGGTGTATTCAGGAGTAGTAGGGAATTTTGACATTTATTTTGCTTGATTCTCAGTCATCCATAGGTGCTATAGGATTTCTAAATTGGTTATAGGTTTTACACAATGTATTTTACTCAAATAGTGAATTGGGACTATTTTGGAAAAACTTTATATTTGGTTATATCTATTGCAGAGCAATTCTAAAAAAATTTAGGGTCTATAGAAGAAATTGTAGGTTATATTTAACCTTGGTCATACACAGGATATCATAGGGTTGGGAGACCTTAGTTTGGACCTAAGAGAGGTTGAAAGACTAAAATAATGCTTTTATAGATTACAAGACTATTTTATATAGTAGTAAAAGAATATTTTAAAAATATTATATTCTAATTATAAAATAGAGTACTATATCTCATCCAAAAGAGATAATCATTAGCTTCATTTTCCATTAAAAATTTTTTGATTCCAATATCATAGTAAAAAGTTATAGCCATTTTTGTGTTAGGGGGTCTACTAGGACTAATAATATTGTAATATTGAGCAAAAATGGTTGGAAATAACGGAAAGAACAAGCCTAATGATGATGTTCAACAAAAAATCAAGGAAGCACATGGGACAATACCTGAGGTACATCAAGACAAATAAGATTCTTAGGAATATGGTGCATATAGTACTCTTAATGCCACTCTTGTAATCATGAGATTAGGCATTCTATCATACATATGGAATTAGTCTCCAAACTAGATCAAGTGGTTGAATAGATGGTTCAATCCAACATTCAAACCAAGAAAGTCATAGAGTAGGTGGCCACAACAAATATAACAAAATGATCCCACATCATGCAAAATATCAATGCCAAAGTTGTTAACTTTATATGAATATATCAATAGCTCAAATTTTTTGCATACAATATCATAGGTATCCTCAAGATTGATATAAAAAATATAATTTCCTTTAATGCTCTCATCATCCAAGAAAATGCATATTCTTCGATGAAGCACCTTTGTTTGTTGGTTGCAATGTGGATCTTGAGCCATATTTCTTACTGAAGTCTTTGTGTATTCTGGTAAAATACTATAGAAAAATGAAGCAGAAGGGTATTTACATTCGGTCCAATGAAATGCAAACAAAAAATCTATGAGCAAAAAAGTCTAATTCAAAATCATCTTGGCTCACTCCTTCCAAACAAACCAATAGACCAAAAACTATCCATGTTAAGAAGCCAAAATAAGTACATATATCAAATGACACAACAAAACCCAGTCCATAGACTCCAAAATATCACTGTCAATAAGCCAAACCATGCATAGACACCAAGCAATAAAAGCAAAAAGAAAATCCCTAATTAGCACTACTACATATCAAAGGAGGCAAAATGCTCACTAGTCATCATATGGAGATACTCCTAGCAAAACATTCATTGCATCATCACTTGCCTACAAACTGCTAGTAACCTCCTGTATCTACCTCTTCTTAGGATGAAGAAGAGGCAAAACATGTGGTGAGATCAATTCCCCATCACCACTCATTGAGACATAGAGATGTCCTGCTCTTGGAGGTAGGCTTGCAATAATGGGGCGGTACTAGACCCCAACTTAAGGGGGATCCCCCCATGAAAACAAAGAAGCGTCAAGTAACACACCACAAATGTGCAGCTCCTTTGCATGGACTTCCTCAAATCATGCCCATTGCTATCACATGCTCTACTCTTGGGAGGTAAGTGGTGGTAGACAATCTAGTCCCAAGGGTCCAAGTTAAAGCACCTCAAATAGAGGATGACTAGAATCCAAATACATAAGTGACTCATATCCATGCCTTTGAACAACAAACAACATGGAGGTAGAACACTACATAGCAATAAGCAAATAATTGGCCCATTGCCTCATGCCATGAAAAATATTGTCAAAATCATTAGCCCATTGCCTCATTACCTCCACCATGGCACTTGCCAATTCCATATAGCCATAAGACAAATGATGCAACATGAGGATACAATGTCGTATCTCCATACCAGAGATGTGTGCATATCTCTTTACCCATCATTAGGGGAGTTTTAAGGTCTCGAAAATGCCTTTTAGGAGATATAGAGAGAGTGCTGTAGACTAATGGGAGCAAAGCCTTTGTAATGGAACTTCTATTTTTTAAAAAATATATTTTATGAAAACATATAAAATAATATTACAAATTTGCATTATCAAGATCTATTTTTAGCCTCTTATATTCATGATTATGACATTCTTTGCATTAATGGCAACATTCTCAGTCCCTTTTATTTAATGATATGTCTGAATTAATGATAGTGTTGAACAGTTTAATCTAAATTCAAATTAGTAAAAATATTGGCACTCATTTTTTTCCATCCTTTCTTTTATCCCTCATGTTTTTTCCTCCTTTTTGGTGGCCTAGTCCTCTCTTTGCCGCCATGGATACAAAAATTCGACCTTCAACAAGTCCAAGCTCCCAAATCACATCCATATTATGTTTAACTCGTTCCAAATAGATGGAAGATGGATTTCTACTATCATTAGCAAAGACAGTTGGATCACCATGTAGTAGGCAAAATGTGGGAAAAGATGAAGATATGAGAGCTCGTTCATCTCTACTTGGAAGGGTAGAATCCAAGATTTCATACTTGGAGTAAATAAGAATAGCATAAAAGAGGTACTAGTGTAACATGTGTTTATGCATAGAGAGCTATATTTGGAATGTGGAACTTCAAAACTTCCAATCCATAGACTAAATTGTAAAGTTTTGGTTCTTAAAGTCTTTCTTTTCTTGAACTTGATTTAAGGTTTTCCATTATAACATTTGTTTGCCTCTTGTAGATGTCTACCCCTCTAATATTGAGGAATGGCAATTGGTTGAGTCTATTGTTGATGTTATTGATGTTATGCATAGTTTGATTGGAGAAGAAATGTACAGGTAGAAAGAAGATAGAGCTTGCAAAGAATGGAATATTCTTTTATGACCATTCTTATATTGTCCAAATGCAGTGCAGCCAATGAGGATCAATATTCCCCTTCCTTTGTGAGATTTTTCAAGCTTTGAGTGGCCTTTGCCAAGTCCAGCTACTAGTGAGGGCTATAGATGTAAAATATTTTCTAAGATGTAGAGAGCATTAAAACCTAATATCTCAAGTAGACTAAGCAAAGTTACTTCGTTTATGTCTATTAATATATTTATTAATTTCTTTTCTAATGTTGAGATATGAAGATCAAAGGCCATGCTTTCAGTGAAGAGACTAACATATGATCATGTCATACAATTTGTTGATAAGGGATGGGACACTAGGATAGAATGAAAAATTATATGTAAGATAGATCAAGACTCTATAGCTTGTAAACATATGGTTGTTGCTCAAAATTTTATCCTTAGTTTTTATTATAGTACATGGCATTATGTTGGTGGTAGTCTAGTTGCTTTAAACCAAAATCTTGATAATTTTAGCAAAGATCCTATAGTGGATCTTGATGTTTGGTTCAATGATGACATTACTACAATCTTAAAGGTTAGAACATCATGTATACTACATCAAGTGAGGATGGATTTACAAAACGAAGATATTGAACTACCATGCTCATTTGTGTTCCAACTTAATAACCAACGAATAAGTTTTTATATCATATTATATCCACTTAGGTGTATGTTAACCTTGGTGCAAAGAAAGCAAAAGAAAATAAAAAAGACATAGGACAAAGCAGAAAAAGGCGGGGCAACAAAAAAATACAAGAAAAATGGCCAAAAGTGCAAGAAGCAAATTTAAAAGTCCAGGGCAAGTGCAAAAGGGAAAAGGCGCATCTTAAATAAAGAAGCACATGCTAGATCCTTGTAAAAGAGAGCCAGGCTCCCTCCTATGCAATTTGTAAATGTAGATGAACATAGGTAAATAAACAATGTAAATAGGGAGAAAAGAGGACCTAGGCTATAATGGCCAGTCATGTAAAAAGGGATGGGCACCCAAAAAGGAGTAAGGCATGTATAAAAGACAAAAAGTCAATGAAGAAGCTCATTCTTGTGCGTGGCCAAAACTAGCTCTTTTCTTCTTCTTCTTCTTGTTATTACCCTTGTGCTTGTGCTTGAGAGAGTGAGTGTGAGGGAATGAGTGTCTGAGGGTGAGGAACCGTGGTAAAGAAGCTCTCCATCTTCTCCTTTCTTCTTCTTTTCTTTTATTTTCTTCTCTTCTCTTCTCTTGTCTCGCATGTAGTAATGGATCTTAGAGCTTGGAGCTTGAGGATCAAAGCATGCTTGAGTTTGCACTTTGGATCATGGTGCTACCAAGAGCTTGTGCGAGGAGGCAACTCGATTGGGCATGGAAGGTAAGCTCACTACACTCGTAGGTGTGAGTGTGCATGGCTATGTGAGAGGTAGCCATTGCACTTGGCTTGAAACACTTGAAACAATAAGCAGTATGTGGGTCTGGGCACTTGAGCATGAGCTCCCACATTTTGATTATGTTGCCGTGACCAACATATTCAAGCTTTGAGTGCTTATGCACTCTGAATCGACCTTTGGAGTAGGGTTTATCCTGAATCGGTGCTTGAGATAGGGAAGAAGTGAGGGAGTCGGAGGGCATTTGATCTCTTTTGCAAGTAAGTTTTTTAGTTTTTAAGGTTTAGGTGGGTAGGTTGGAGTAGCTTAAGTGTTTACTTGTGATTTGGAAGTATTTAGGTAGGGAAAACATAGGAAAAACAAGGAAATAAACAATAGGATTACTGTTGTAAAATAAGGTGAAATAGGGAGAAAAAGGGGCTTCAATGCATTAAAAGAGGAAAGAGAGAGGGGGGGAGTGGAAGACTGAAGGAGAAGGGGTTCAAAAGGCAAAGAGAGCAAAGGGGAGCTCATTTTCACACTCAAGGTTTGAGAGAGAGAGCTAGATAGGTCTATTATAGGGTAGCGGGGAGGCAATGAGAGCTTCAATTTGTGCAATCGAATGCATTTGCAAGCTATAGGTGAGTTGTTTTGATTGTTGACCCTTATTGTTTGATCTTGGATCTTACCAGAGACTAGGAGGAAGCATCAAGAGGGTTGCGCCGAATTTTTGTGATTTTTGTCAGGTCTGCACATGTTTTCATCGTCGCAGTTGGATTGCCTGATTCCTAGAATTAGACCATCTGATTGTCAAAAGTCATTTGATTTTCATATTCAAATACATTGGATTATCCAATCGGACAACACTTGACTAGCCAAAAATCGAATAGCTCTAATCGTCCAATTCAGATAAATCGGACTTGAGTAGTCTAGAATCGGACGCAAGAATCAGACAGATCAGACGTCCAATTCTGGGAATCGGACTGAAACCTGCAAATTGGAAAATAGATGAGAGCATTAGTTTTTGGTAGTTTCTAACCTTCCAAGACCTTGTAGGGGCAAAACCCTAACTGTAGACACCCCAGTAGATCCCAAGGTGAGTGGATAGGGCAATAGAGTTGATTGACTCGAGGGTTGAGACTCGACAGTCTAGGAGCAACTGCAGTCATTGAACATACCCCAATCGAGGTTCAAACTAACAACTTGAACACGCTGCCCTTTGGACCATGTATTAAATGTGCAATAGGAACCTAGATGGACCAATACGAGTGGCTGCCACACTTGTACATGAGAGCTACAACTAGTTGAAATTAATTGAAGGGAGTGTGATTTGCATGGATTATGATTGAACAAACACACTTTATCACATAAAGACTCGAAATGCACAAAGAAAGATAGAAAGCATAATTTGGCACAAGTCCATTCCACCATTCATGTGTCCAATTCATGTAACATTGCAAAAACTGACTTGTATCACAAGGAACACACTAATGGGGTCTAAGTAAGGAACAAACCCACTAATGTGAGTAAACCCCGAGAAGCCGAATACAATCTAAGAACCAAAACTTGCACGAAACAATTGTGAACTATCAAGTGACAGAGAAGAGAAAGAGAACTGACACGATTAGGGGTGCAACTTTACTCGATCTGATCAATGTGATCGATACATTAGTTGCTCTGGAAATTGCTGACATGTCGGGAGCTAGCACCAACCTTGCAGATGATGAGCTCAACTTGGGAGAATTCCCATTTGATATTTAGCAAATTGTAAACTAGTACGACTTGCAAACCAAAATGGTGCATCATGGTAGACTAGCTGAGGAGATTATATCCGATCTCCAAGAAGAGAGAAAGTTGGCAAGGAAAGCACTGCAAAGCATAGCCACCTACAAACAAGAGCAATTAGCTCAAAAATTGAGACAATACATAAAAATGTGTGAGGTCTAGCGTATCTTAGCTCTCGCCAACACAATCAGGGCAGGACCAAATGTTGAGAGGGAGAGAGCACTAGAGGCTAATCTTACGTTGAGTTAGCTTCTCACAATGTGACTCTTAAGACAATACAACTATAGAGTAAAGCAAAGCAACCCTAGTGACTACATTGCTAGCAGGACTAGGATTCATGCCAAACTCTACAAGCTAGACCAAAATACCTGTGGTTGTTAAGCAACTCAATAAGTATCATCATGGCAATGACTCGTACAACTTCCTGGAGCAGTTCAAGTAAGTATGCAAGGCGAATGGGCTTATGGATATTGCTCAGTGAGCATAAGATTTCGGACTTTGCCTAGGAGACAAAGGACGATAGATGTGGTTTACTAGCCTAGACAATGCTGAACGTCATAATTTTAATAACCTGAAGATCTCTTCATCAAGAGGTTCTTCGAAGTAGGATACTCCAACAACATCATTGTCAAGTTGATGAATGTCAACCAAAAGGATAAGGAGGATATCCAAGACTATGCCACCAATGTGTGGAGTCTCTTTAAGAGAATCCTAGTCACAGAACAACCTAATGAACAAGCGATCTCCATTTTATTTATAAACGGGATCCGAAATGAACTATAAGGCCTTGGTGAGCAACTCGAACCTTCAAAGGGATGTGCTAGCTAGGGTCTTTGAAGAAGCCATATACATGGATGACCTGCTCAAGGAGAGAAGCTCCAGAACTACAACTCGAGATGGCACGGCCTCTAGATCCTTAGAGAGAGCTATGACCAGTAGTAGCGAGAGATCTAGCCAGAACACATAATAGAAGGGAAAGGGTGTCGACCAGAGCCATGAGTACATGAAACTAGAGTTGGCTAAGCTTCAAGAGATAATGAGAAGGCCCACACGACCTCATGTGCAATGCATGCATTGCGGAGAAAAATCACCTCCAAGTTGAGTGCTTGGATCCTAAGTCAAGACCATGTGCTAATTGCAGTAGGTTTAGCCACGATGTGATGCATTGTAGATTACCAAGATGATTCCCATAACTGCAACCGTACAATCAACTGTACTACATAGGGAATATGTTGTCGAACTTTGGAAGGGAAGCTCCATTACCTCCCCTAGCGCCCAACAACTCAAAGCCAGTCATCCTTAGGACGGATAACAACCCTACAGGGATATCTAGACCACCTAGACCCATCATGACCCATCCACATAGCAACACTTTGATACATTACATAGAGGAGTCGAACGAGGATGAAGCATATGTGAACCCTTACATCTTGTACAGTGAAGAGGGTAACCCCATCTTGATGAATTTCAGACCAGTGCTAGTGATGGCATTAGGCATGGGCAGAGGAAGAGGTCTAGCAGGATTGCACCAAGAATCCATCGCATGCTAGACTTGTGGTCACCCAAGGCATATCTCATCTCATTGCTCCAAAAAGGAGCAAGCCAATCAAGACAAAGCCGACTTGAGATGTCCAGAGTGTAGGATCACACACTTGTACACCAAGTGCCCTAGGCGAAAACCTTCCACTAGTTTAGCAATCATGCCATCCATACCTTTGGGGCTATTTAGAGTCTAGACACTCAATGGTGAGGCCACATCGATTGCGTTGAACGTCATGACCCGAGCACAAACGAAGTGGGCCAATATCACACTATCTACATTGCGCAACATTTAGACAACTTCAATAGGGAAGAAGAGCTGTAGGAGAAGGAGAAAGAGGGTTGAGGCAAAGGTAACACTTAAGACAAATAGTGCCACCACATTATCTAAGGGGAAGCAAGTCACGGATGTAGAAGCGGAAACATATGTTCCTAAGATGACAAAAAAGGGGAGTGCTAAGATTGGGGAGTATTCCGATCTAGGGCACCAGCTAGAAGTAGTGGATAAGGTCAAAGAGTGGGTGAGAGAAGCCCAAGAGCACCTTAAAGATGCTAAACCTATCATAGGAGACAAGATCGATGAGCTCTCTAGTGTGAGCACACCAGTCTCACCAATGCAATTAAGATCAAGAGACCCATCCACACCCAATGTAGCATCTCATAGACAAAGCCTAGATACCACATATAGGTAGATTGATTGAGGTCACTGGGAAAAGGGCATAGAGACTAACCTAATGCAAGCGGTTTGCAACCTGCTCATGACATTGATATTAGCCCTTGTGACTCTACCTTTGGGAGAGTTGCTTAAGTAGAACCCAATACTATGGTAAGTGTTGAAGCAATGGGTAGAAAGACATGGCGAGCTTGGAGCGATCGACTTGCCTAACCATGATGCAGTAATGCAAATACTGAGCTTAACCCTGAACTTAGTGCCTATGTCTTTGCATGTAAATGCTTTTTGGGAAGGCACATGGATGCATGTGGTCTTACCTATCAATGCATTAGGAGATGCTACAAGGAAGGAAATTGTAGATACAGAAGCGGGAGTCAGTGTGCTCAGCCATATAGTCCTACAGGCTTGGGATAACCCACCTATGGAGAATGCTAGGTTTAATGTCAAGCTGGCTAATAGAATGAAGATTAGACCATTTGGAGTACTTAAAGACTGGCTCTTGAAGATAGCTAGAGTCTAGTTCTCAGTGAACTTCATAGTCATGAAGGGAGTGGACTATGACATCCTGCTAGGCCAACCCTGGATGCGAAGTGCACGTGTAATAGAAGATTGGGGCAATAGTTTAATATTCTTAGGCAATAGATCAGAAGCTATAAGATTTGAGATGGAAACTTGGAAGACCATGCCAATCAACCTAGATGCCATCTTTGCTATCTTGAAAGGAGACTCACAAGTCAACAATTCCTATAGGCCACTAACAAAGTATATCCCTTGCCCCGAGGACGAGCGAGATTGGATGCATGTGCTAGCCACCATTGATTTTCCCTTCTCAGCTGATGAGGAGGATTATAAGCAAGTTTCCAAGGTAGTCAGTGAGTCCCACAAAGTCACATCATCTTAGCTACCGAAGAGTAGGATCCTACCATCAATTTTACTTTACATGATGGCTAGGATCTCTAGCAGTCGACCAACACATGTCCCCTTCCATGTCCCATCTAACAGACTCAAACTCCAGGGGATTCTTGAATACTTTAGGAGAGAGCTAGCTAGTAACCCAGTTGCCAACCTCAAACCCCTCAAGGATCTCATGGACAAGCCAAAGTGGCAATGGACCAAAGTGCATGACTTGAATTTATTGTACAATTGGGCACTAAGCGTAGATGAAAAGAAGACTGAGAGCAGAAGCCTAGGAGATGATGAGTAGTCAGAATATGATGATTTGGACAACAAGTTCAAAGACTACTACTCCACGAATGAGGAAAGTGAGGAAGAGACTGATACAATAGAGTAGGATGTGGATGATCGAGTGATGGAATAGATACAAATAGACTCCAAGCCTCAGAAAGCCAATGTCTTTAGGATTGAAAGAGGAGTCATCAGGAAGGAATGCGACCGTGGACCACCTAGATGTAGTAGACTATGAGTAAGATAGATTAGTTCAACCAAGTACGACACCACTCTTTAGAATTGAATCGGCCTCAGAGCTACAACCATCAGGGTGAAAGGTGAGAAGGATCAAAGCTTGCTTGGAAGTGATCTATGGCGGAGAGCAAGAGCAAGAAGAGAGAGATACACAAATGGGAACTCCAACAGTCACAATGTGTGACTGGGCCTTCCTTGATTTAAATTGTCACTAAAAGAATAAAGAATAAAGTGACGGTGACAGGTGCCCGCCACTTTTGCAGTGTGCAGTGGTGAGTATTGTCAGTGTAGTAATACACAGGTGGCTAGGCAGAGGGGCCTTTACCCCCAACAACCTCCCACTTAAAGGCGAATACGCCATAGTGAGGAGTGAAAAGAAAAAGAAAAGATAGTACAATGTACACATGTACAATAGGATGAGGAAAAACGTCATCTCATCCAATGATCATTAATCTCCTGAGGAAGGAAAAGCCCTCACTAGTGAGACTTTTCGTGAGCAGATCTGCAGGATTTTTGTTAGTGGAGATCTTACAAGGTCAATAGACTTGTCCTCCTTGACCCCATATATGAAGTGATATCTCACCTCAATGTGTTTCGTCTTCGCATAATGGAAGGCTGGATTCTTGGCTAGTTGAATAGCACTTATAGAATCCGAATGCAGCGTAAGTATAGTATCAATCCCAAGATCATGAACCAAATGACCCAACCATATGGCCTCCTTGCAAGCCTCAATGGTAGAGAGAGTCGTACATTTCTGAACCCTGGACATCCAACAAACAACACCTCCAGCATAGGTAAAGACATAGCCAGAAGTGGACTTCCTACTATCTGCATGTCCTGCATAATTGAGTCTGTGTAGCCCACAACTCCTATATCCTGGCTGCCATATCAAATACACATATCTGCTATGCCCTTCAAGTATCTCATGATATCCTTTACAGCATCCCAATGCTGTTTGCCAGGTGTAGCTATATAGCGTGCCACAACACCAACTGCAAAGGCAATATCTGGACGAGTGGCCATCATGGCATACATCAAACTACCCACGGCTAATGCATAAGGGAACTTGGCCATCTCGGCCCTTTGCTCATTCATCCTGCAGACAATCGGCCTGTGAAACATTCACATAAGAAGGTAATGGACAACCAATAGGCTTTACGTATTGCATGCGGAAATGCTCAAGGACTTTATGAATATACTCTCTTTGTGAGAGGTAGAGTAGTCCCTGATGCTTATCGCGCTTAATGCGCATACCAAGAATGTGAGAGGCCTATCCCAAATCCTTCATCTCAAAGCTCTTCTTTAGCTGAGATTTAAAAGCATCCAGCTCATCATGAGCTTTCCCTGTTATCAGCATATCATCCACATAAAGTACCAAAATAAGTAATAAGCCATCATGGGCTTTCTTCGTGGAAAGACACGGATCCATAGCACTCCTGTTGTAGCCCTGTGACTGCATAAAGGTATCAAAGTTACGATACCACTCCCTAGGTGCCTACTTCAAGTCATAAAGACTTTTCTTCAACTTGCACACTAGGTGCTCCCTGCTAGGTTCTACAAAGCCCTTAGGTTGCTCCATGTATATCTCATCATGAAAATCCCCATGCAAGAATGCAGTCTTGACATCCATTTGATACATGTCCAAGTCAAGCTGCACGACTAAGGCCAAAACCAAGCATAGGGTGGTCATCTTGGCCACATGAGAAAAGACTTCATCAAAGTCAACTCCATGCTCCTGTTTAAAACCCTTAGTGACAAGTCTTGCCTTATAAGCCGGCTTGGGTTTCCAGGGGTACTTTTTAGCTTGTACACCCATTTGCATGGCAAAGTCTTCTTGCCCTGAGGTAATGCAACCAAATATCAAGTCATATTCTTGTGAACGGAGTGTATCTCAGACTCATAGCCCTCTCCCAGAAGTAACTGTAACTCTTACGCATAGCCTCATCATAGGTGAGAGGCTCTCCTACATTTGTAACCAAGACATAAAGCATCGAGGGCTCAAATCTATCAGGTGGACATCTATCTCTTGTAGACAGTCTCATGGTAGGATCTGTGGGGCAGGTCCAACAGCCTGGCCACGTGTAGCAACTACTGTTATAGGCTGTCCAACTGGCTGTGCAAGAGCATGTGGCTTCTCCTGGAATATAACCCTGTGTATCTCTACCACCTTCTCAGGCTCCTTCTCAGGCTGCATATGCATCTTGTCTTCATGGAAGACTACATCATGGCAGTGGATGACTTTCCACGCTTGTAGATCCCAGAGGTGGTAACCTGTCTCGCCTGCATCCCCATAGCCAAGGAAAATGCATTTGACACTCTTAGGATCCAACTTAGTACGCTTGTCTTTGTAAGAGAGGGGGATTTAATAATGGGAAAATACTAGCTACACTGGCTAGTATATAAGGTGTTAGGGACTTGATTTTTGGAATCAGATTATAATACAAGTCTCCTTTCATCTTCATCTCTCTCTCTCCCAGCTTTCATGGCTTGTTTCTCTCTCTTTTTGTCTTTCTCTCTCATTTTCTAGTCTTTCTCTCTCTTCTTGCACTCTTTCTCTCTCTTCTGCACACACACTCTCTCTTCTTCTCCTTCTCTCCTGTTCTCTTCATGACAAGTGGTAACAGAGCTCTAGTTCTGATCCATTTAGTTACCTTATATGCTCAGTTTACTATCCTTTTCAGTTAAAAAATCCAAGAAGCTTCAGGTACATAGGGACATGCACTAAAATGGAGGAGCACTGAAGGATCCAGAGGTCAAGGACTAGGAGGACAACAGTCAGGAGCATTAATGGAGTCCTTGGACCAAGTTTGGAGGCTGGAAGATTGGATTTGGCAGCTCGTAGGTCATTTTGGGCCAAATTTGAAGGTAAATCTCTAAAAACAGTGGTTACAGGAGTTAGAAAGAGTTTAATCTTGGTTACTTTTCACATGGAGTCTTCTCTCTCCTCATTCTCAAGCTCCTGCCAAGCTCCCATGAAGGAGAAATACCATGGGTCCTCTCTACCTCAACCCTAGTGATCTTCACCACTCTTCCAGAGCTTCATAGGGATCCTAACCATCATTTCAAGCTGTCAGAGACTGGTTCGACCCTCCCTTTCTCGCCAGGCAGCAGCCCGTAAATTTTGGCACAGATTCAGGGGCTGCAACCTGATCAGACCAAGGTCATCTGCAGCTTCTTCTCCATCTTGGCTTGCTTCTATAGCTTTTAGCAGGGGTCTTTGACAGGGATAAAGCCTCTTTCTCATCTTCTTGGACTTCCTTCGACCTCTGAAACCCTAACAGGTGTAGGCCATGGACAGGCATGGATTCTTCTTCAAAACTCATTGATTCTTGAGGGATTTTGCCTTTCTTGGTGCCAAGAACTTGTGTCTACAAGAATCTTTGAAGAAGCAAGCATCAAGAAGCCCGTATTTGAAGAGGGAGGCAAGAATGCAAGCTTGACATTTGGGGCAGCCATAGCCATAGACCACGATCTTCAATTTCTTCAAGTTCTCTTCAAGATTGGGTCCTAGGGATTCAAGATTGGACTCCTTGCCATCAATGGAGCTTGCCTACCCAATTAGAAGAGCTTTGGAGCACGGGAAGGCATCATGGGGTGAGATTTTGGGGCATTCTTCTTCTATGACCTTCAAGGCATGCTGAGAGCTACTGAAGTTCAACCCCTCATTCTCCCATTGAAGAATCAAGCTTGAAGATTCAATTCTTGGCTGAAGTTATCATCACAGAGCTAAGGGGAGCATTGGAGAGCAACCATGGGACATTGGCCATTGATTCTCAGCCCATCTTCACCAATCAAAGAGGTAATTGACTCTTGAACTCTCTTTTAATTCCATCCTCTTGCTGAGCCTAAAAGCCGATTGTTGGAAGAGATTCAAGTAGTCAATCATGCATTTTCTTCAAGATTTCAATGCTTGCATGTTGGCAAGTTAATTTCAGTCCTCTCTTAGGCTTCCTTGCATTCAGAATGATCCATTCTATGCTGAAAATTCTCACTACTGTTTAGTGATTGCCTCACCCTAACCTCTTGACTTGTGATGATTGTTTGAGCACAAATTAATATCTGAAATCCATTGTAAATGAGGTGAGTTAGCAATGAGTCACTGCTCGGTAAGCCCTCTCCTCATTCCCAACTCAATTCCATGCACTTCATGAAAAGAATTACTTCCAAGCTCCCATGCATAGCATGCTGATTGCTTAATTAATAAATGTTTGCCATGTATACTCCGGGTGAGGAAAAAGCCCAATGCCAGGCGAGGTGGCAAGACAAAAGAGGGGTGACCCCCCTTGCCATCAAAGACCGTGAAGGGGTGCACAACCTAGCTTGGGGGGCACTTTGCCCACCTCCCGATGATCCGGAGCCTGAACTTGTTTGCACCTAGGTGCAGGGATATTTTGGGGACAGTGAGAATTGGCATGTCATGATGATGCCATTGATGTCATGATTATGCCATTGATGTCTATGACATATTCATGTACTTGGGATTCTGTCGTTGATGTATATGGCATATAGATATCCCATTGATGTACTTGCAATGATGTATGACTAAGAATCAATGCCACGTGCAATCATGTATGCAATTATGATAGTGAATGTAAGAAACATTGCATGTATGATGGTCATATGTGAGTGATACGGTCATGGGAATGCTCATTTTCATGCTCAACAATGATGTTATGGTGCAGACCATGTATATGTATGATGAAGCAATGTATGGTGCCATGGGAGAAGCGGTTGCAGACATACAATAGACGAGGGGACCATATTTCAGCTCTCTTGAATTCCTATAGGGTGCTGTAGGCATTTTTTAGTCAGTTTAAAGGTAAAGAGTGAGTACCAAAACTGAAGAGCAGGCCCCAAATAGTGTTTGCAAACCTCAAAAACCCCCCTATTGGTTTGACATTTTAGTTGGGCACTACCCATCCCTTACAGGCCAAAAATAGTCCCCTACTACTCTCAAACAGGGTGCAAGACTGCATATAACAGCCGCAGATTTGCTATTACAGAAATTTTTGTATTAAACCTACAATAGTATGCTTATGCACAATTTGAAGAGGGTATCCTTGGCTTCGACTTGAATAAAAAAGTAGGTCAATCGGAGCTTCCTAGCTCAAGTTACGGGCAAAACAATGTTAGGTGGTCTAACGCGACTGCATCTAACCATGGCAAGGAATAAGGGGAAAACTAAGGCAAATGATGACCTCCAGCAAAAAATAAGGGATGCACGCACCTCGAGGGCTGAAAATAGCCCTGAGATGGAAGATGAAGATTACTCTCATGACGTGGGGGACCTCACCGTGCTCACTAACACCCTCAGTTCGAATGAGACAAGGCATGCTGAGAAGCAGAGAGAATTGATGGAAGGCATTGGTCAAATGAAGACCACTATGGACATCCTTGCTACCCAGCTCACTAAGTGGATGGAATTCCAAATGAAAGGGAAGGAACATGAGGATAGATCGGGTATGCATGCTGAACGAGTGATGGGCCCATCAGTGAATGCAACAAATATAAACTTCCAAGGCATTTTGGGGAGAGTGGGCATCCCTAACAACACTTTTGAACAGGGAGAGCCTTCACATAGACAAGAGGAGCCCATGAACAATGCAATGAGGTGCAATTTTCAGTCATCATAAGGGCCCATACCATCCATGCAAGTTCAACCATCTTTTGGCAGAAATTTCCCTAACAATGGTTCATTTTTGGGTAGCCACATGGATCAGCCTCAGTTTGGACATATGGGACAGCCGCCTAATCATGAAAGAGAGCTGAGAGACAATATTATTTTCTCGAAATTCAATGGTCAGTCGTCATCTCCAACTGAACTCGAAGAGTGGCTCTCCAAGCTTGAGGATTATTTTGACATCTTGCCTCGTAGTGATGACCAAAAGAACCATTTTGCAACAATACACTTGGAAGGATTTGCACATACATGGTGGAGGTTCATTAAAAGAGAAAATTAGCAAGTGAACTCGTGGGAAGCATTCAAGGCACTCATGGAGCAAGTATTTGTCTCACCGGTGGAGAAAGAAAAGCTTGCCTGCCAATGGTATGGCCTTGAACATCGTAGTCTTGTTGTTAGATAATACAAAAATAAGTTCCTCAACCTTACCATGTATGTTGAGTCGATTAGTGATGATGCCAAGTTACACAAGTATGTGCACGGGCTGGATCCCCAACTCTCGGCTGATATTTCAGCTCAAAACCCATCAGATTTGTTCAAAGCTATTGAATTGGCTGAGAGGTACTCTCGCAAGTATCACTGGGATGCTTCATTTCAGCATGGACATCAAAGAGGGGCATCTCAGCCAGTGTTTGGGCAGCAAAGAGGACCTATGTAGTCATATTTTGGACAATAAAGAGTGCTGTAAGGCTGGAGCAGTTTGGGGCAAGTTATGGTGGTGGTAACATGCCATTCAGTACTCCAAAGATCCCCACATACCCCACTTTTAATGCCTCAAGACCACAAACTAATTTAAGGAGAGCAAACAGCCCAAGAATGGATAATAGGCAAGGGGACAACAGAAATAAAAATGCTTCAGTCTTCAGTCCAAAGTCCATCCCATGGATTTGTATAAAGAAAGAAATGAAAAAGGGCTTTGTTTCAAGTGTGGCGAGAAGTATACTACTGATCATGCCTCAAAATGTGCTTTTAGAAATGCTAAGGCACGGGCTCACAGCATGTTGGTATTTGAGGACTCAGAGGAGGACCCTGAGGATACACATGCTTTTATGATGACTGCTGAAATGGATGATGTTGATGAAGAGTTTGGTCAAGAAGAGTTCTTTGACCATACTGACTCTTTTCCTTTTGACCCTGGTGGCCATGTATCACGAGGTATGGGTAGAAGGAATGAACCACATGCTGAAATGCATGTTGCCATTGTTTATACCATATCTATGGATGCTTGGACATAATCCAGAAGCCCTAATACATTGTGTATCAATGGCCAAATTCATGGGAAGGATGTGTTTATACTCATAGACAGTGGTAGCACTCATAGTTTCATTAACAGAGCAGTCATGGATAGGTTGAAGTGTTTTCCCACTGATTTACAAAAGCCATTGAAGGTGCAAGTTGCCAATGGGGATGAAGAAATTAGCACGCAAGTATGCCCTGCTGTTCATATTCAGCTTGCTAAAAAATTTGGACAGAAATTGGATTTAATTGCATTGGAAATGGGGCCTATAGATGTTGTCTTGGGTTGTGATTGACTGAAAACTTTGGGCACTATAACTATGGACTTTTCATTGCTGTTTATGGAGTTTTTCAGTGTGAGACAGCTCATTCACTTGCAGGGAATTCAAAATAACAGTGAATTTCAGCTCATTACCAGCAAACAACTCAAGAAAGAGTTCAAGAAATGGTCCCAAATCTTTGTATTGTAGTTAAATAAAGAAAATTCAGATCACTCCACTAAAACACTAAATAATTCAGCATTGAGAACTCTTTTAGAAGAGTACAAGGACCTCTTCCAAGTACCTACAGCACTACCCCCTACTAGGGTGGTTGATCATCCCATAGATTTGGAGCCTTAGTCAAAGCCTGTAAACAAGCCACCTTATTGATTGTCTAGGTGTGAAAGAGAAGAAGTTGCCAAACAAGTCAAAGAATTACTGGACATGGGATTTATTGAGCCCAGTTCTTCACCATATGCTTCCCCTGTGTTATTGGTAAAAAAGAAGGATGGATCTTTCAGGATGTGCATAGACTACATGGATCTTAATAAGATCACTGTGAAGAACAGGTATCCCATTCCATGCATATATGACTTGCTGGATGAACTCAAGGGGGCTAAGTACTTTACGAAGATAGATTTAAGGTTAGGCTATCACCAAATCTGCATGAGGACAGGGGATGAGGTCAAAACAGCATTTCGAACTGATCGGGGCTTTATCATTTCTTAGTTATGCCTTTCGGGTTAACTAATGCACCGGCCACCTTTCAGAGCTTAACGAACAAAATACTTCAGCCCTTTCTTTTCAGATTTGTGTTGGTCTTCTTTGATGATATCCTCATCTATAGTAGATCAATGAAGGATCACCTTTGGCACGTGAGACATGTGTTTGATGTATTGAGGCAACATAGACTCTTTGCCAAGGAGACAAAATGTTCTTTCATGTAGATGGAGGTGGAATACTTGGGGCACATTGTTAGTGAAGATGGAATTAGGGCTGATCCTAAGAAAGTGCAGTGTATAAAAGAGTGGCCCACACCTGCAAATACCACTTCACTTAGAGGACATCTTGGTCTCTCATCATTCTATCATAGATTCATTAGGCATTATGCCACTATTGTAGTTCCCTTGATGGATAGGCTTAAGAAAGAGGCCTTTTTCTGGGATGCCATAGCTGATAAGAGCTTTAATCAGCTCAAGAAATTGCTTACCTCAGCGCCCATCTTGGTTTGCCCAGGTTTTTTGAAAGAATTCACCATTTAGTGTGATGCCAGTGGTAGAGGCATAGGGGCTGTATTGTTACAGGAGCATGGGGTTATAATGTTTAAGAGTTGCAAACTTGCTGAAAATGAGATGACCATGAATGTATATAACCAAGAAATGCTGGCCATCCTTCATGCCATTAAGAAATGGCACCACTACTTGTATGGTAGTAGATTTAGGGTCAAGAGTGACCATAGGGTCCTCAAATATTTCCTCTCTCAGTCTAATCTTACCCCAAACAATGCAGATTGATAGCTACATTGCAGAACTATGACTTTGACATTACACATACGTGGGGAAAAGACAATGTAGTTGCTGATTCATTATCTAGAATGTGGGCTTGTAAAGTTTCAGCCATCATGGAACTTCATAATGATTGGATAGAAGAGCTTCAGGAGGCCTATTTGTTAGATGCTGATTTCAGCCACATTTTCGAGAAATTACAGTAATGGCATGTAGAAGAAAACTCTCCATATCAGCTTAAGAATGGTCTCTTATGATTTCAAGGCAGGATTGCCATCCCATACACTTCTCCATTCAAGCAAAAGATCATGCAAGAGATGCATTTCTCATCTATAGCTGGTCACTTGGGCATATTTAAAACTTATGACAAGATTGCTAAAAGCTTTCATTGGAAGGGCCTATGGAAGAATATAAAAGATTTTGTCTTGAGCTGCGTGCCATGTCAACAAAACAAGGACAACACCTTAAAACCAGCTGGTTTACTACAACCATTGCCTATGCTCGAAGGCAAATGGACACACATTACTATGGACTTCATAACCGGCCTACTGGTGACCAAGGAGGGATGGAACATCATCTATGTAGTTGTGGATAGACTCACCAAGGTAGCCCATTTCATTCCTACAAAGACTCAATATAATGCTTCTCAAGTAGCCAGCCAATTCATGGAACATGTTTTCAGATTATATGGCTTACCACAGGTCACTGTGCATGACCGGGATGCTAAGTTCATGAGCAACTTTTGGTAGGCATTTTTCAGCTCTATGGGCACTCAGTTAGCCCCTTCTGCTGCTTACCATCCACAGATCGATGGCCAGACAGAGAGGGTTAACAAGTGGCTCGAAACTTACTTGAGGTATTTCTGTCATGATGTGCAGAATGCTTGGGACTCATGGTTGCATTTGGCTGAGTTTGCCTATAATAACTCTACACACTCTAGCATTGGAGTTTCACCCTTTGAGGCATTGTATGGCTATAAGGTGCCCCTTCCCACGGTTATCTTCAATGATAAAATAAACCCACAAAGCAAGGAGGAATTGGATAGAATTTAGACCTTACTTCAGCAGTGCAAAGTCACTTGAAGAAAGCTCAGGATCAAATGAAGTTTTATGCTGATGACAAAAGAAGGGATGTGGAATTCCAAGAAGGGGATTTGGTGCTTTTGAAGGTGCCCAAGTCTAGATATGCCACCCTTAAGGATGGGTCTTGGCTCACAGATTCTATGGGCCATACCGGATTGTCAAAAAAGTGGGAGACTTGGCATATTAGTTAGCATTACCCCCATCCATGAAGATTCATAGTGTCTTCAATGTGAGTCAATTGAAGCCCTTCATTGGATCATCAATAAATTATTTTGAGGAGTTACCCCACTGATAGATGAAGAAGGCATCATTCAATACATACCCGAGCAAATAATAGGACAAAGGGGAAAGAAGCTTCACTCTCGCTCCATCATGGAATACTTGATTAAGTGGCAAGGTTTACCACTTGAGGAAGCTTCTTGGAGGCCAGCTTCAGTTTTGGAAGAGTTTTCATACCTATTAGAAGTAGATTTGGCTGAAATCTAGCTAACTATGGTTAGGTTTTCTCTCAGATTGACTGTAGACAGCTCTCTGTTTCAAAGCAGATTTTATTCTGTACTATGGACAACAAGGGACATCATACATGGGCTGACAGTACTCCTCGATGGCTCCGTTTTGATATATGGCACACCCCGATTGGAGTCTCCTACAAAAAGTTATGACAGATTTACTCCAACAGGGCCCTGTAGTAAACAATTTGCTGTCCACTGTCTGCAGCTCGCATTCACTCAGGATACTTGGGTCAAAATTCATTTTTATAATTCCCCAATAAGGCCCATGTATCGTACGTACCCCAATGACCTATCATATGCAATAATACCTCTTTATTCATTTGTATACCCTTGTAACAATGCAGCAGAGTAGTAATCTGATCTGCTCTTGCCCAGTTATCATAAGTACCCAAATTGTTTTTGAGGGCAAAAACCTTCGGGTGGGGATAGAATGTAAGAGAGGGGGATTTAATAATGGGAAAATACTAGCTACACTGGCTGGTATATAAGGTGTTAGGGACTTGATTTTTGGCATCAGATTATAATACAAGTCTCCTTTCATCTTCATCTCTCTCTCTCCCAGCTTTCATGGCTTCTTTCTCTCTCTTTTTGTCTTTCTCTCTCCTTTTCTAGTATTTCTCTCTCCTCATCACAGTCTTTCTCTCTCTTTCTGTAGTCTTTCTCTCTCTTCTGCACTCTCTATCTCTCTCTCTTCTTCTCCCTCTCTCCTATCCTCTTCATGATAGTCTTTGGGCACATGGCAGAATGCCTCATATCCAAAGACACGTAGATGCGCATAAGATGGAGGTTTTCTAGTCCATACCTCCTCTGCAACATGGAAATCCAAACCACTAGAAGGTGATCTATTTATGACATGCACAGTTGTACTGACTGCCTCAGCCCAAAAGCTCTGTGGTAAGCCTATATGGCTAAGCAAACTACGTACACGCTCTTGGATGGTTCTATTCATCTGCTCAGCCAAACCATTCTGGGGTGGGGTATAGGGGGCGGCCAACTGATGCTTAATACCCCTCTTGTCACATAGTTGCTCAAAAGCACATGACACATATTCTTCCCCATTGTTAGTCCTAAGGCATTTCAGCCTATGCCCAGTCTGGTTCTCTCGACCAATGCAAGCTATCACTGAAACATAGCCAAGACTTTTGCCTTCAGTTTAATGGGGTAAGCCCAGACTTTATGCGAAAAATCGTCAATGAATGTCATAAAATACTTTGCACCACACCCATAGACTAACATGGCATGGATCCACAGACATTCAAATGTACTAATGCCAGGGGCTCACTCATGCATGTCCTACTAGACTTCTTATGCATATTCCTAGTCTGTCTGCCATAAAGACAATGCTCACATGAATCAAAACATGCCTAATCAAGGGGCAGTAAGTACTGCAAAAACTAGAAAACATTTTCATTCCCTTCAATGACATATGGCCCAAACGGGCATGCCAAAGAGATACATGTGGGATGGAACCCATTGACAGAACATGGTCAATAGAGGACCCATAAACTACAAGAGGATAGAGGCTGCCAGCTTTGGCACCTCTAGCAAGCACATGTCTGCCCCACGGGTGATCTTCTAGGCAGAATCCCCAAATGAAACATGAAACCCAACATCATCAAGCTGCCCTGCAGTGCCCTGTAGACATAAGACCGCATGTAAGCATAGATACATGACATACATCTAGTAACAGAAAAGTATTGCTAGTAGAGAATTGCAGCTGTACATTCCCAATGCCAACAATAGCAAGTGACTATCATCACCCAAGCGAACTAAACCAGAGACAATGCGGTAGGAGTGGAACCACTCATGACATAGTGCAACATGAAATGAAGCACCAAAATCCAAAAGCCAACACTGCGCATACATAGAGTGAACATCGATCAATGACGTAGCATCACAAGAACTAGCTACAAGTATGTACTCCCCATCGGAGTCATCAGTCTGCATGACATTTATCTCCTCAATTTTCTTGCGATCAGAGGACTTTTCATGTACTTTGTCTTTTCCTTCTCTTTACGCTTCTCATTGCACAACTCATGACACTGTGGGCGTATATAACCCTTCTTGCTGCAATGATGGCATGTCACATTAGCATTTCTCCCACGAGACTTACTACATGACTTACCACGCGACTTAGACCTAGACTTCTGCGAGTCTCTACCACGCCATTCCCATGGTCATTCTTGCCATTACCATCTCTGCCTCTAACAGTCAAAGCATGCGACATATGAGAGGCATCCAAGTTCTTATGATTGATCCCTTCCTTGTAGAAGAGCACTCTCTACATCAGGCAAGTTCAAAATAGTAGTAGGAGCACATAAGGCAGTGCAGAATACATCCCATGACTCACTTAGAGTCCCAAGCAAAAATAATGGAGTACCCTCATCATTAAAGGTAATACCCTGTGAAGTCAAGTTCTTGAGAATAGCATGGAATTGGCTCAAATGAGCAGACATTGTCATATTCTCCTTCATGTGCAGGTCCATAAGCTGCTTCAGCCAATACATCTGATTTGCTGGACTTTTCTTGTCATAGAGGTTCTTAATTTTATCCCAAATCTACTAAGCACTCTGTGCTTCCTCAACCACATTGTAATGCACCTGTTTAGTGAGAGACAAGATGAGGGTGGACTTGCATAACTCATCAAGCTCATCCCCTTCATCATCAACATCATAGTTTTAGGCTGCTCGCCATGCATCTTATTTTACATAACAAACAATCGTCACTATCGGCCCATTCCCTTGTAGTGTTTGTTACCTAAGCTTTCTTTGGAGTATCTTAGATAAGCTTTCACTCATGTAAATCAAATATATTTATATTTATAACACAATATTTCAAAAAAAAGATATTTAAAAATTATAAATGTATATTGAAAGAATTTCTAAAAGACTCTAATCTTTAAAATTGGATTTATATAAATTATGTTTTTGACAATTACAACTTGACAAGATATAGTCCACATACTAGCATTCAAAGTAACGCAAATATTCCTTACAAATTTTATCCATGTCATCGTTAAAAGCATCGGTATAAGTGTCTTTACAAATTCGTCACTATATTTGCATCATTATAAGTAATGCAGATAAGCAACACAAATATTGACATTTTACGACGTACATACTATAACTGAGATAGTGACATAAGTAGTAAAAATGATGGTAGGGCAGCAAGCTACCTTGCCACCCACAACACCATGTGCTAAATAATATTCTACAAAGAAATTACATATTGAATATGCAATAGTCATCAAGACATGCACAAAAACTACTTAAAACCATAAGATTCATAACTTATAAAATAAGTACAAGATGATGACAACTCATAAAATTACATGGAACCATGGAGAGGAGAGTCAAAACGAACATGAAAATCTATTTGTAAATATTGCAAGTGTGATTTTATACAATAGATGATAAATATATCTAAGGAATGCTACATGAAAGAGGCCTGCATGGATCACACGACAAAAAAGAAAATGATGTACGCTCCACAAATCCAAGCGCATGCTATAAATCTTTGCCATCTAAAAGATCATCACGATGCAAAGAAGCGTCGAATAGACTCTGCAAAATAAACAACCTGACATTAATCCACCATACATAATGCATCATTAAAAAACTAATGACTACAGACAAGAAAGAGGATTGACTTATTGGGCCGTCGCGCGCATATAATCTATCAATAAGTGCAGTGAGACTATGTCTCTCTGCATATCGAGTCTTCAAACCTATGGGTTCACAATTTGTGATGGAGTGTTGTAAAGAAAATAGAATAGCATTATTAGAAACAAGGTTGTTAGTATAAGTGATATTCCAAATAAGAAAGTGAGAAGAACTAAAAGAAAACTTATAAAGTTCTCCAAATAAGTCCTGTGGCTGCCACTCCCCAAATGATGCACAACCCTTGCCACCAATTGTGTCATCACTGTCTCCCGCTGCTACTGCCATCATCCTAGAGAATTTGTGGCCTCCTCCATGAGTCTCTGCCAATCCTTTACATTTAGCCACTCGGGGTTTGAGGCACCACTCTTGATTGCCTTGCATACATCTGATTGTCTATGTGACATGTATGCATGCATACACTTCATCATCCACCCAATGGAAAACCTCTCTGCTGCTTGAAAACTCCTCATGTCCTTGCTTCCTTCTAGTATATTCTTCCAATGATCTAGAACGTTGTGCTTAAATACTTGTTGGCACAAATCTCTTATGCAAGACATCACCCTCCTCCCCTCATTCATGATCACAACACCTGTCTTGTCATCTATGAAGTATGCCTAAGATGTGGCCTCTCCCACCTGCAACCACACTCTTGGGCATTACCAAGAGACCATTGTACATTTGGCGTACTTGTGTGGGTAGTATCTCTTAGAGTAGCATCCATAGGGGTGTCTGTGGATGGCTGAGCAAAACTCGGAGTCACAAGAGTAGATGTCCCTATAGGTGTGACAAATCCTAGAGGTGACAAGTGTCCACTAGATCAATGAGATGGAGACATTGCATTGGTGCCTCCACAACACTCACCTGAGCTACCCTCTCTAGAACTAGTATGAGAATGAGAAGTACTAATCCTCTCTACAACTGACCACCTTGTCTACTAGAGATTAAAGCATCAAAGTGTTGCTGAAGTAGACCTCACAGAACAGCCTAACGATGTCCCTGTTTGATATATCTCTAAGTCGGGTCATCTGATCCAGAGACATTCGTGACAATATCTCCTATAACTCCTCATCGATCATCCCTCAACTCATCTTGCTCTTTGGGTATCGTCAAAGATAACCTACCTAGACAGAAAACGATATTAGCCATAATCAATATAAGGATTTAGGTAAAGCACAACAATATAACTCAAGGAAAAAAGGATGCCAATTAAAACACATATGCTAAAGTATCCTTAAAAGTGAATTATCAACATTTGAGCAAGAGTAGATGCAAATACGACCCGGCCTATGGCTTCATATCAATCTCTTGGCATAGCTCGACATATACTAGAAGGTTCATAGATAGGTCATCATAGAAAGATGAGTCTATATTCTCAAAAAATTCATGGCCTCTTGTCTCTTCGTCTACGTTATCCATGCATATCTCCTTTGCACACTCCAAGCTCTGTTCGCTCTCCACCCTTTGCAATATCAACCCCTCTACTTGCATACTCTCTTCGTCCACACTAGGAGACATTGCTTTCATCATACACTTGCACACTTTGAGATGTTGACGGCACATCATACCACCATCGAGGTTGTCGAGGACTTGGATGGAGGATTACCTATTCAATATCACATATAAGAGTGAATCAACATTTGTAACTATTTCATATCGTGGAAAAATTAACAAAAAAGGTCATGCACATGTTCACAATGATCTAGCAGGACAAATGTGTTGCATAGTTCCGTCCATCTTTTCTTGGAATCTACCTCCAGAAATCCAAATGGACCTCATCAAATGGTTGTCCTGGCTCCTTCCAATACCACTTTAAACCAATATATATCGAATGTGATCATGGAGAAGCTACGGTAATCCACTAAGATAACACTTTACAAGTTGACAAAATACTCCATCTCATCTACTACGATATTTAAATCCCTCATCTACTATCGGCTCTTTTGCTCAAACTTTGCCATGACACCACAATTTGTTGTGGAAAGGAGCGTATTTTGTTGATGCGCTCAACACAAAAATGTCACCCGCACGACCAACTGCATTGTAGATTTTGTTGTGTACACCAAAATAGTTAGATTAGTTATTGCACATAAAATTTAGACATGACAACAAACAAGCATGCAATCACCTTTGGACTATATCTCCTCAAGAATTTCCACTCCTCGGTAGAGACATGTTCCCCTTTGCGAGAAGCTATGATCAAAACTTTATACAACCACTGCATAGACATAAACCATGGCATCTCCTCCACGCCCTCGAGATTTCGAACCAGTCGATGGCGTGTACTACATTGAAATTTTGATCATGCTTTCTCCCACTCTTTTCTGGTTTGGTCGTACCTAATGGGCCACTTTTTCATGGATGCATGATGCAATATGCAAAAATGATTCACTTTCTTCTCCATGGCACCATCCATCCTTTTTCCTATCCTATTTTCAACCACCATATCTCTGGTCAGTTTATCATTGTCCTTCAAGGACCATAGCATACTATTGTTTGAATCCACCATCGGTAGCCATTCTGAAATATACACTAATACCTCTGATAGTAGCCAACCTTCGGCCATGCTACCTTCTAGCTGAGCTCGTCGCACAAAGCCTTTTAGGGGTTTTCATGAAGCGCTCTAAGAAGAAAATCCATTGTGTATGTATGGGTTCCTCAATCACCACTTCATCTATGAGATGTACTAGGAGGCGAGTTTGTATTGTGAGCATGCTCATGGGTAGGTACTTCTCAAAGAGACAAATCGTCTCCACTGCTCCCTACCTTGTGGATTCAATAGACGATGTTTTGATCTTCTTCTGTGAGATCCATCACACTAAATTCGACAACCTATAAATCACCAAGCGTATTTCTGGAGTGAGGCACCCCATGACCGTGATCGGTAGTACAAACTATAGAAAATTTGAAGCATTATGAACGTCGAATAGACACTAAATAGCGAAATACTAAGATTACTTGTTATCAAGGTCAGAACAAACCATCTCTCTACTTATCTCCATTCCTTTTCTCTCCCCTTCTCTTTATCCTTGTATATTTTTATCTATCCCCACTCCTCTTGCTCTCCCTCTTTTCCTTTCTTTGTTTGTCTCCCTCCATCTCTCTTTTTCATTCCTTTTTTCTCTACTCTCTCTATCTTTACCTATTGCCCTCTCTATTTCTCTCCTTGCCCCTCTTTCTCTCTCTCTTTCCCTTTCTTTATTTGGCTTCCTTTATCTTTCTTTGTATCTCTTCCCCCATCTTCCCTCCCCACTCTCACTTCTTTTCTCTAATTCTTTCCCCTCCTTCTTCTCTCTATTTCTCTCTCCTTCCCTCCCCACTGTCACTCGACACAGCTCGTTACAATCAAAATCAAAGATAGAAAATAAGAAACTTAAAAAATAAGGACATTGAAAGACTCTCTCTCCCCACCTCTCTTTGTATTTCTCTTCCCCCTCCCTTTTATTTTTCTATCTTTCCATTCTGTCTAATTCTCTCATTGTTTCCCTATTTCTCTCTCCCTCTCTCTCGCTCTCTATTTGTTTCTCTCTATCTCTCTTTTTGTCTCTTTTTCTCCCCCCCTCTCTCTCTTCTTTTCACTCTCCTTCCTCTCTTTACCTCACCCTTATTTTCTATCTCTTTCTTTTCTCTTGCTCTCTCTTTCTCTCCCCCCCCTTTTCTTTCTCTCTCTCTTTCTTTTCTCTCACTCTCTCTTTCTCTCCCCTCTTTTTCTTTCTCTCTCTCTTTCTTTGTTGTCTCTCTCTTTGTTTCTCTCCCCTTCTGTTGTTTCTCTTGCTCATTCTCCTCTCTCCCTTCCTTCATATCTCCTTTCTCTCTTCCTCTTCCTCTTTGTTACATATTCCCCTTTCTCTCTTCCTCTCCCTTCCTTTTTCTCTCTCTCTCTCTCTATCTCTCCTTTTCTCTCTCTCTTCTTTTCACTCTCCTTGTCTCTTTATCTCACCCTTCTTTTCTACCTCTTCCTTCTCTCTCCCTCTCTCTTTCTTTCTCTTTCTCTTCCTTTATTCCTTGTTTCTTTGTTTCTCTCCCCCTATTGTTTCTCTTACTCATTCTCCTCTCTCCCTTCCTTCATATCACATTTCTCTCTTCCTCTCTCTCTTTGTTATCTTCCCCTCCTCTCTCTCTTCCTTCTTATCCCTTCCTCCTTTCCTCCCTTTGTCTCTCTCTCTCTCTCTCTTTCAATGCATTTTATTACAAAGAAAAAAGAAAGAAAGAAGAAAACACAAAAACAAAGCAAGAAGAGGCAGTGCACATACCTCAAAGGCCCAAAGATAAGTTCTTTTCTGCCTCCTCTTTGCGGTATCTCCTCTTTTCTCATTGCACACTTCTCTGTCCTCTTCGTGTATGGTGGTAGTGGCGAGAAGGCGATGATGAGCTCTCTCTCTCTCTCTCTCTCTCTCTCTCTCTCTCTCTCTCTCTCTCTCTCTCTCTCTCTCTCTCTCTCTCTCTCTCTCTCTCTCTCTCTCTCTCTCGGTGGTGATCTCTCTTGCTTTATCTTTTGCTCTTTCTCAAAATGTTTGCGGCAAATGCTATGCTTGGGTTTTTTGCACTTTTTTTCTTAAACCAATGCGTAATTAGCATCGTTATTAGTGTCTTAATTTTGGATTATGCAATCACTATTAGCATCGCAAATGCATGACACTAATAGTGGCATGCATAATGATGCTAATAGCGACGTGGATAGTGAGGCCGCTATTTTGCGTCACAAATCACCGTCGCTATTGCCCCATTCCCTTGTAGTGATTGTAAATAGTTGTAAATATTGATTCTTTATTTATATTTAATATTGATGATAAAGCTCATATATTAAGTAATTATAAACATCCTCATCATATTATATTATATATATAGGTTGAGGTTTAAAATAGTTAAAGTTCATAATTTATCATGTTATATTAAAAAATAATAAAGTTTATAGTGTATTACTTATATTCTTAAGTAATGGAATAATTAATGCTTTAAAAATAATATTGAAATGACATATACTAACTACAAGTGAAATGTATCAAATGAAAAATATATTTATTGATTTTGAAAGATTGGCAAACTTTAGGTAGTCTCTTTTGTAATATAAGTGATACTTTAATTCCAAATGCTAGAACTAGACACTACATTAGTATGTAAAACAAACTTTGGTAACTCTTCTTTTAATAGTGTAGATTTAATTTAAAATGCATGAAATGGTTAAGTTTATAATTTATCATGTTATATTTAAAAAATAAGATTTCCTATATAATACTTATAATAGTAGATCTTTTTTAAGGAATGGAATGGCTAGTGCTTTAGAAATCAACTTGAAGACAGACAGACACACACACACACACACACACACACACACACACACACACACACACACACACACACACACACACACACACACACACACACACACACACACACACACACACACACACACACACACACACACACACACACACACACACACACACACACACACACACACACACACACACACACACACACACACACACACACACACAATTAAACATATATACAAATCGATGTACTTAAGTTTCTAAACATAATATTTCAAAAAATAGAGATATTTCAAGATAGTAAGTGTATATTGGAAATACCTTTAAAACCCCTAATTTTAAGAAGTATGTTTTTATAAATCAAATTCTTAATGGTATGTAATTTGAGATTACAAAAAAAGTGGAATTTAAAAAACATTTATGATGACATAACTATAAATGATTGTGTATTTATGTAAAGGGAAACATTTTTATGCTAATTAAATAAAATGCAAGCTGAACAAATAAGATTAATAAAAAATTTATCACTTTTCTAAAAAATGTTATATTTACTAACTTTCTTTTATGCCATACTTAATATTCTAATTAAAATGTTTAAATTATAGTTCATACTCATAAATAATATAAAATTTAATAATTTTTTAGTTGTATGTTCAATGCTTTAGTTTAGACTGCTTAAATTAGATTTTATACTAATATACATTAGTAAGATAATTTTAAAATATTTGTAATGTTTGAAAAAATAGAGATATTTAAAGATAGTAAGTGTATATTGAAAATAACTATTTACAAAAACATAAATTTAAAAATTTGAAATTTTAAATAATATTCTTAATAATATATCACTTAAGATTACTATAAATATAGAATTTATATACGGTTTATGACGTAATTATAGATAGTTGTACATACGGATTGTAGAATGACTATAAAGAGAGGGCGAGGGTGGGAGGCAGGAATGATGTTAATTAAATGAGATGTAAGCTAAACGCATAAGGTCAATAGAAAATTTATTGACTTTTTGAAAATAATAAATTCATTTTATAACATAATTAATGTTTTAATTTAAAATATTTCAAATAAACTTATATTGATTAATAAGATAAGCCTTAATATTTTTTTAAACTTTTGCAATCACTAATTTAGTTTAGAATGCTTAATTAGAGCTGATACTAATACATATTAATAGATACTTATTAAATTAATATATTTCACTTAGGTATGTTATTTATAAATGATATTCTTAACGCTATATGATTTTAGATTACTATAAATATGCAATTTCGAAGGGATTTATGATGTAATTGTAAATGGTTGTAGATATGGAGCATGGAATTAATGTAAATGGGGGGAAAAAAGAATGTTACAACTATAATTTATTCTAATGTAGAAGGTAAAATTTAATAAAATTTTCAATTATATGATTGTTTTTCTAGTTTAGATGCTCAAATTAGCATTTATACTTATATAGATTCATACATTACATTTGAGTATATTGTTCACAAATGATATTTTTTACAATATATAATTTGTGGTTATTATAAGTATAGAATTTAGAAAGGATTTATGAGCTAATTGTAAATACTTGTAGATATGGAATGTGGAATGAATTTGGGGGGGGGGGGGGGGGGGGGGGAGGATATATAGTTAATATTTTAATTTGGAATGTCTGAACTATAATTTATACTAACAAATGAGATATATTTTATGCATTTTTAAAATGATTGGTCAATACTTTAATTTAAAATATTTAAACTAGAGTTTGCATTAATGCATATTTATAAGATAATTTTAAATTTATACATTTTATTCAAGTATATTATTCATTATTGTGAGTATCCTCTAATGTTATTCTTTATTTTTTGTAAACAAAAATACTCAATGTAATGAATGAGAAAAAAAGTTAAAATATTTTTATAACATGATTAATCAATCCTCAATATTCATGTATTTGTGCATTATATTGATGAAGATAATCAAACATCACATGATATAGTATAATGGTAAATCTCACTTGATTAGTTTTTCATATGTGTTTTCTTTTATTGGTTTTTCACTTTTATCTTTATGGAAGTATATATATGATATTTTATTTAAAAAAGAATTGTTGCCACTTCTAATCATTAAGATATTATAACATAAGTGTTATTATAATATTAATTTTTTAAATGCTAAAATAATACAAGTAGATATATTATATTAAAATTATATGTTAGTTACTTTTTCATTACAATTATATGATAGTTGTTTTCAATGATACATCATAATATTTAACTAGAATGTTTTATCTTTTTTCTCAAAAGATATCATTAATTTAATAAGACCATTTTATTTGTATCTACATATATGCAAACTTCTTTATCTTTTTGAAGAGTACAAGTTTAAATAGTGGTGAAATAGCCATATGAAATTAATCAGAATAAGTTAATATTTACATAGCTTTTAACTCAATTTTATACAACCCAGCTATCTAATTGTTCCAAGGTACATATTACATACAAATAATTAAATCTTATATTAAAGTTATTTAAAATATATCCAAACAATTCAACCTAGATACTATATTTGTCAAAATTGCTATGATAATAGTAATTAGGATATCATTCATCAATAAATTGATGAACCTATTATTATATTATATTGATCAATTATTTAATATTGTATTTCAAACATGTTATATTTTTATTTTTGTGGTATTATAGATGATCTCTCTCTCTCTCTCTCTCTCTCTCTCTCTCTCCTCCCCTTTCATTGACATAATTATTTATTTTTCATAGAAATAAAAAGTTAACAAGGCAATGAGGTATACAATAATACCCAATTTGAATAAGCACATGAGTACTGATATGCTAAAAGTAATTAGCAACAATATTCAGGTAAATAGCTTTAAAGAGTTCGTAGTATTGAAAAAGACATTAAGAAAACTAGGATTAGAGAAACACAAAGAAATATTGAAAATTATGATGATGAGAAAATTCAAGAATCATTTTCTAATGTAGACAATGAAATAAAATTACAAATAATTGAAAACTATGATATTTTAATATATTTTCAAACATTATAATTACCTAAATCTCATAATAAAATACTATTTGAAATGCAAATATTTTATTTACTCAATAAAAAATAGTTATTTTAATAAACTAAGATCATCAAATAATAACCAATGATTCATATTAGATAATTTAATTTATAAAAAACAAGGGGGACCTTATAAACCAACATACATGTTTTAGTTGGTGTAGTAGCAATGAGAAAAACTTATTGATTAATTATTGTTTGAATAGATGAAATTTCTTAAAATATCACTAATTTTAAAAATACAAAAATAATATAGATACAATTTCATGATCATAAAGGTGAAAATTTAGCTAGAGAAAAAAACGTATACATAAATGAAATAAATAAAAAATTGGAGATCAATATTTCAATTATATAAATAAACTCAAATGCATAATATTCCTCAATAATTCTTTTACTAGAAAACGATTCCAATTAAACCATGTGTAGGTCGAATAATATATGGATTGCAAGGTTTGACACTAAATAAGCTTGCACTTGATAAAACTATATATGGAAGGACATGGTATTTATATACATTGTTATTAAGATTACATGCTTGCATTTGATGGAACTAATATGGAAGGACATGGTATTTATATACATCATTATTAAGATTACAAAATAAAAAATAATAATTTTATTATAAAAATAATAAGTCAATTATTGTTGAACTTAATAAATTAAATAGAATAAAAAGTAGAATCTTATAATTCTAAATTTACAACACAAAACAAAAATTTAAGTATAATATATGTATATATTTTTATAATGAATAATCATATGTATAGAATAATAAATATGTATAAAAAACCAAACACAAATGTATGTATTCTTTGTGAAGTTTTTAAGCATTATCTTTCAAAAGATTTTGATATCGACGTAATTTTGTTATGAGACTTAAGTAAAACATTTGAACAAGTTATTAGTAATTCATTATAACATAAAATATTAAAAAATTATAACTGATCAAATAATCTATATACAAAAACAACTACATATGTGTCACAAATAGATCAAAAAAGTTATTAGTAATTCATTATAACTTAAAATAATAAAAAAATATAACTTATCAAATCATCTATATTCAAAAACAACTACATATGTACACAAATAGATCACTTATGGAGAACCATAGCTGAAGATTATATAAAAATAGGTTCCATTACAACATATTAGTCCAATCATTTGTGACTTATATGATTATTTAGAATCATATAAAGTTTTTAAATTCTCTTTTATATGTACACACACACACATACACACACACACACACACACACACACACACACACACACACACACACACACACACACACACACACACACACACACACACACACACACACACACACACACACACACACACACACACACACACACACACACACACACACACACACACACACACAACTCCTATTAAAATACAACAAAATATATAAATTATATATAATATAAGTAGAAAAACCTCTAAATTTTATAAAATTATATAAAAAATCACATTTAATTTAAGAACATAACTATCGTAATTTTATTAAGTCAAATATATAATTTCTTAATGAATTTATTTCAATAAATTTATTTCATTTATAATAATTATCTTTACAACTTTACACACATAATAACATTATAATATATATATATATATAAAATTTATTTAATATATTATAATATAAAAATGTAATATATTTTTATATAACTTAAAAAAGTAGTCAACTTTTATTTAAAAATTAGTTATTTAAAATTTTATATTAAAAATATTAAAAATTTGTTATGATTTATAAAAGAAAAATCAATCACTAAATTTTTAATTATTTTATCATAAAATTTTACATCTTACTTTACAAATAAAATGATAATATGAAAGTAAAATACTTTAATTTATAGTGTAGTAAGCACACCTCAATTAAAAAAAATCAATGATCAAACTTATAGATCTAAAAAAAATATAATATTCTAATTATATTATTTCAAAATATTCTACTTCTAATAAACCTAATACATACTACTTCGATATAATCACTAAACTGATACACTGCTTTGAAGGATTAAAAAAAAGACAACAATTAACAATGGAAGATTTAGCATTTATTGAAGAATTACTAGCCAATGTGAAGTGGCATATATTTGAAAAACTTCGAGAGACTTAGTCAATAGGAGTTTGGATAGACAATAGAAGTTGGGATCGCTATGGCAATGCTTTACAAAAACACACATGGGATGCTTGATGCATAAATAATCTATTGTTCATTCAATTAGCAACTTATTGGAAGTTAGTGGATTGTGTTATATTTACAACCTCCATCATTGAAATGGCTAAAAGCTCTTACTACTATAATGATAACACAAAAGAAATCTTGAAGTGGATGAATTTCAAAGACTTTAAGAGGCAATTCCTCTACATTGTTAGCTTCCTCACAATTCTTTTAGTAAGTTGGATACAATAATTTTTTGATATCACTTGAAGAAGGCTACTATTTTTGGCTAGTTTTTCAAAGATTTAAAAACTCACCCAGGAGGCACACATGCATTGACAACAAAAAGGCTAAATCAAAAACCCCTAGTACATCTTTTCACAATGTTTTCCAGTTACAATTAAAAATGTGGCTCAATAATAATAATGCCTCCTAAGATGCCAAAGCTCATAGTCACACACCACTAGATTAAATAGAGATATACGTAGAAATGACTCCAAATTTGGCTAGGTTGCAACCTTTGGCCCTTATTTTTGTTCTTCTAGCAATAATAAATTCCTACATGAACATCAACAATGGATCCGATATGCTTAATCGTATCTCCTTCTTTAACAACAATATCATTACCAAGTATGACATTAGATCATATACTGTAGGGATGCTAGCAAGCGATTTTTTTTTGTTTTATCTCATCCCACATGCTAGGGCTACTAAAAAAGTTAAAATAATATCTCGGTCTAAACTTTAGACATGATTCTTAAAACTTGCTAGAAAACATACATATATTGGCTACAAAAGCACTACATGAGAAAACCTTGAGAAGACCTTGTGTAATGCACCAACTTATAAGTAAAAACTATAAACTTCAACTTCAATCCATGCAGCCTTAAAGCCCCCCAAAAAACTAGGTCCTAGTAGAATGATCGATATGTCCAAGTTGAATAAGTCTTGTACTAGTAGTCAAGCATGTACTTGTGTGCTTATGTAGGCATCAATGATTAGATTTGCATTTTCCATGTCATGCATGTCATGTTTTCTTCTCATTCACCATGTTAATTTTAATCACACCTTCCAATTCAAAAGTCTGTTTGCTACTCAATTAATGATGGATATTCTAATGTACTAATCTAAAGTTTTTGCAATTATTGAGGGAAAGACTATTAATAGATATTATTAGCATTCCATAATGCCACCACATTAGAGTATGCCATACCATCTTGGCCTCACATTTAATGTTGAAATAAATATGGCTTCTAGGGTTCAAGGTAGCTTCATCTTATTTCAAACTTGATAATGTTAATTCATTAGATGTACATCATGTTCTTTCACTTATACTCGCAATTATTGACATGCATGTATTCAGACCCTCAAGGCACACCTAATAGACTTGTCCAATTCATATTCAATTGGGATAAAGAGCAGTGCTTGTGTCTACCCGTAAGGGCCAGGCTGTACATAGTACATATATCTATCTAAAATCATTATTGAGGTACACTCTTCAATACCACAAATCATGTGTCTCTATCTCTTCTCTCTCTCTCTCTCTCTCTCTCTCTCTCTCTCTCTCTCTCTCTCTCTCTCTCTCTCTCTCTCTTTACACAGAAGCTCCATTGTAGCTAACTCAACAAACTGGTATCAGAGCTTGGTTCAAGCAATCAGGAGCTTGGCATTTCTACAGGTGCAAGAGCTTGAAGTTGAAGAAGAGTTCACTATGAAGAGTCTGCAGGTAGGGCATCAAGGTTTGAAGCTTCCCTATTCATTTGAGCTTGTTGGCAACCATCATTGGCCACTTGGGGACCCTCCCCATCATCTCCAACACTTGGACCAACATTCTAATCTCTTCAGGGCCGAAGGTGCCATTAGCATGGGCATGCAGATTCGGTTTTCAACATGCTTAGGACCTATAACAACAACTGCTCCTTTTCATTTGGCATCATGGTTGTGCTCCAGACTTTGCATCTAATGCTTAGCATTGAGCATTGAAGTGTAGTATTACACTTGGGGCTGATATACATTCAGCTTCAGGTTTGAAATACACAATATTCAGATCTGAAATAAATAGAGTAGCACATATCTTTGTGTGTATGGTGCATACACATCATGCTCATTTGATGGCTATTGGATATCAGTGGTGGATGCTGGATGTCTCAGGGATCATGTGGCATTGTGTTGAGGGAGCTAATCTTGGCAATTATTTTGCTCAATTTGTAGACTTGTTTATGGCTGGAATGCACAGTCCGCAACCTACAATTTAAAGGCAGCTCTCTATCCTTTAATGACATTGGTCTTTGGACATGCATGTTGATGCATATACATGCTCAAGTGATGTCAAGACACTGAGGAATGTTATGCCTATGTATTGAAGTGCACTTGGGCTGATTTTGACTGAGATTTCACTCAATTTTGACAGAGATTTCACTAAGTTTTGATAGAGATTTGGCTGCTAGAATAACATGGCTGAATGACATTTTGACTGTGTATGCATCATGTCTTGCTTCTTAACTTGGTCTCAGGGATTCTATACCATGTATTCATGCTTATGGTTGATGTTACATGCTTGGATTTGATTCGGGAATGCATTTGAGTAGTGATTAAAGCTCATTTTTTGGATCAACTTTACTTACAGGTCTACTGCTGTACATTTAGGACAGTTTCTTACACATCCAGGACATCATACCTCATTGTTAGGAAATTTGATATGTTTCTATGCATGAACATTGTGGTGATGTTTTGAGAAGCTTTGCATGGTCTTTGGAGCTCAATCTAAGTCAATTTGAGAGATTATTTCAGTTTTGAATTTTTAGAACAGATTTTTCTTGAATCTCTAGATTGAAAGGTGTGAAGGATCGAAGCTTGCTTGAAAGAGCTATAGCAGGAGAGTAAGAGCAAGAAAGAGAGAGAGACCAAATGGGAACTCCAATAGTCATAATGTGTGACTGGGCCTTCCTTTATTCAAACTGTCACTAAAAGAATAAAGAATAAAGTGATGGTGATGAGTGCCCACCACTTGCAGTGTGTAGTGGCGGGTATTGTCAGTGTAGTAATACACGGGCGGCAGGCAGAGGTGCCTTTACCCTCAAAAACCTCCCACTTAAAGGCAAATCTACCCTAATTGAGGAGTGAAAAGAAAAAGAAAAGATAGTACAATGTACACATGTACAACAGGATGAGGAAAAATATAATCTCATCCAACACCCATCAATCTCTTGAGGAAGGCAAAGCACTCAGTAGTGAGGCTTTTCATGAGCAGATTTGCAGGATTTCTGTCAGTGGAGATCTTGACAAGATCAACAGACTTTTCCTCAACAACCCCAACTATGAAGTGATATCTCACCTCATTGTGTTTCGTCTTCGCATGGAAGATTGGATTCTTGGCTAGCTAAATAGCACTCGTAGAATCCGAATGCAGCGTAGGTATATTATCAAGCCCAAGGTCATGAACCAAACAACCCAATCATATGGCCTCCTTGCAAGCCTCATTGGTTGCAACATACTTGCTCTCAGTGGTAGAGAGAGCCGTACACTTTTGAACCCTGGACATCCAAGAGACAACACCTCCAACATAGGTGAATACATAGCCACAAGTGGACTTCCTACTATCTGCATGTCTTGCATAATGGGAGTTTGTCTACCTCACAACTCCTGTATCCTGGCTGCCATAGCAAATACACATATCTGATGTGCCTTTCAGGTATCTCATGATACCCTTCATGGCATCCCAATGTTGCTTGCCAGGTGTAGCCATATAGCGTGCCACAACACCAACTGCAAAGGCAATATCTAGACGAGTAGCTATCATGGCATACATCAAATTGCCCATGGCTGATGCATAAGGGATCTTGGCCATCTCGGGCTTTTGCTCGTCTATCTGCGGACAATCAACTTGTGAAATCTTCACATAAGAAGGTAATGGACAGCCAATAGGCTTCATGTCCTACATGCGGAAACACTCAAGGACTTTATGAATGTACTCCCTCTGTGAGAGGTAGAGTAGTCCTTGATGCCTATCGCACTTAATGCTCATACCAAGAATGTGAGAGGCCTATCCCAAATCCTTCATCTTAAAGATCTTCTTCAGTTGAGATTTAAGAGCACCCAGCTCATCATGAGCTCTCTCTATAATGAGTATATTATCGACATAAAGTACCAAAATAAGCAATGAGCCATCACAAGTTGTCTTCATGTAAAGGCATGGATCCATAGCACTCTTGATGTAGCCTTGTGACTGCATAAAGGCATCAAAATTATGATACCACTCACTAGGTGCTTGCTTCAAGCCATAAAGACTTTTCTTCAACTTGCACACTAGGTGCTCCCTGCCAGGTTCTGCAAAGCCCTTAGACTGCTCCATGTAAATCTCATCATGCAAATCCCCATGCAAGAATGCAGTCTTGACATCCATCTGATACATGTCCAAGTCAAGCTACGCAACAAAGGCCAAAACAAGCATAGGGTGGTCATCTTACATCATGTAACATAAAAGTATTGCAAGTAGAGAACTGCAGCCCTACATCCCCAATGCCAACAATAGCAAGCGACCTATTATCACCCAAGCAAACTGAACTAGAGACAATGTGGTAGGAGTGAAACCATTCACAGCATGGTGTAGCATGAAATGAAGTACCAGAATCCAAAAGCTAGCACTGCTCATACATAGAGTGAACCTCGGTCAACGGCATAGCATCACAAGAACTAGCTACAAGTATGTACTCCCCATCAAAGTCATCGGTTTGTATGACATTGTTTTCCTCTATTTTCACACTGGATTTTGCAGTACCATGATGCGATCAGAGGACTTTTCTTATACTTTATCTTTCCCCTTATCTTTGTGCTTCTCATTGTGCAACTCATGACACTGTGGGCATATGTGACCCTTCTTGCCGCAATATGACATGTCACATTAGCATTTCTCCCATGAGACTTGATGCGCGACTTACCATGCGACTTAGACCTAGACTTCTGCGAGTCTTTGCCACGGCCATTCCCACGGTCATTCTTTCCATTACCATCTCTGCCTCTAATAGTCAAAGCATGTGACACACGAGAGGCATCTAAGTTCTTATGGTTGATCTCTTCTTGCAAAAGAGCACTCTCTTTAAGCAAGTTTAAAATAGTAGTAGGAGCACATAAGGCAGTGCGGAATACATCCCATGACTCACTCAGAGTTCCAAGCAAAAACAATGGAGTAACCTCATCATTGAAGGTAATGCTATGCAGAGTCAAGTTTTTGAGAATAGCATGGAGCTGGCTCAAATGAGCAGATATCGTCATATTCTCCTTCATGCGTGGATCCATCAGTTGATTTAGTCAATACATCTGACTTGCTAGACTTTTCTTGTCATAGAGGTTCTTGATCTTATCCCAAAGCTACCAAGCACTCTGTGCTTCCTCAACCACATTGTAATGCACTTGTTTATAATGAGAGACAAGATGAGGGTAGACTTGCATAACTCATCAAGCTCATCCCATTTGTCATTAGTCCTAGTTTCAGGCTGCTCACCATGCATCCTTAGTGGCTTCATCTGCGATTTCTGCACCAATACTTGCCAAACTTGACTCTTCTAGTAGGCATACTTTGTAGCATCAAGCTTAGTGATGTTAAAGATAGCACTATTAGTGGAAGAAGATGTCATACTGCAGTCCAAAACGGTGCAGACAATTTAAAACTACTTGATGTTTTCTGCTGTAAACAGCCAAAATACTGCCAAAACCAAGGCAAAATGACCACGAACTGATAGCGACTGATGCTGCCCACCAAGTACCATCAAAAGTACATAAAATCAGGATGATTCAACAAGAAAATTCCACGTCAGTCTATGTTGAGAAGGAGAGAGACAGAGTGAAGTAGAAGATGAATATCAACTCATTGTTGTTGTTTTTCCATTATTCTTCCATCATGCTCATTGAAAGATACTTACACACATAGGCCTTCAACAAAGCCAATCTAGCTCTGGATGCATTTTCAAGTGTCAGTCTCCTCTTCTTGGCTGCATTCCTTCCATGCTCCTTGGTTATTTTAACCAAAGCAGCATTGCATGCTATCCAGTTGCTGTTGGGTGAACCCTATTCGCCACCTACTCCTCCTTTAGATTGGTGACAAATTGCTTGTAAAAAAAAAAGGGGACATTAAATTTAAAAAGTGGGGCCCCTCTTGCATCCTTCCTTCAGAGACCAATCAAAGGGTGAACTAAATCGACACATAATTTGAAACGACCATGTTAGTTAGGGTCTCAAATTTACAGTCAACTGCCAGCCACCATCTATTGTTGTTGGTGTAGACTCAATTAAGACTGGAAGCTCGCCAATAGGGGATTGATCGGTGGTTATGCCATGTGAAACATCTTTCGCTTTAGTTCAAAAAGATACATGCTAGATCTACCAATGAGTGGGAGTGTTGTAGGAGGCCCCACTGGGTTATTTCGGCCCTTGTCATGGATCCCATGCCATGAGACTTGTCAACTGGATTTAGAGACATATTCCAATCCCCCACCAGCAATCTTTGTAATCATCCTTGTAATTTGTTCCCCGTTCAGCTTTGAGGACAAATATCTTTTAGGCCGGGATGGCTTGTGATAAAGCATAAGTTACCTTAGTCTAGGGTAGGCTAGTATAAAAGGTGGAGATGTAACATGTGAAGGATCTTCTTGCCATTTTCAAGCAATACATGCTTTGAGGTTTCCTCCTCCCACCAATTAAGAGGGTGCATGCTCTTAGCCACCAAGATATGGGGTGCATACCATGTCCCACCTTGACATGAGGTGAGTATTCATGTTGCAACATATATCTATGATTCTCAGCCTTCCATGGCAATACTATTTCATGCCTAGCTACCTTGGCTATGGCTTTCTTGCAAATATGGTGTATTTCTTGTATTTCTTTTCAAGTATGGTGTATTTCATGAATTTCTAGTTATTTGATTTGCTGTGAGAACTAGTATATTACAGATGGTTTTGCTTGGTTGCTCTTCCATGTCCTTTTGCCCCTGTATGAGGCTTGAGAAGTCCATTTCCAGCCCCATTTCTCCCTCTACCTTCTCCACTTGTAGCTCTTTTGCACTTTCTTCTTCCTTCTCTGCCTCCATTTTCTTCCTTGCCTCTAGTTCCTTCTTTAGGTCGTTCACCTATCTCTGATAGATGGTTAGCTGCTTTGTCTTCTCTAGTTGGTAGGCAATGAATGCATCCTTCTCAATCTCTAACTCTGCCATAATGGCCTTCCTATCTTCCTTCATCTTTTCAAGTTGGCCTAGGAGCTCCTACACATACTCATCATAGTTGATCGCTGCCAGTATGGCCAATGGCATGGACGTTGTTGATGCTTTGACCTTAGACTTTTTTGGATCCTTTCTAGATTCTATGTCCACGGTGGCAGCATGTCTCTTTGTTCCTATTATTGGGGCTATGCCACTAGGCCAAGCAACTTCATTGAGTTCAGTAGTAGGTACTGCACCCATGCCACCACCTTTATTTCATCCACTCCCCCTTCTGAGGTCTCTTGGGTGGTGGCTAGCATGCTAGTAATGGTGGGTTCATGGGGGCCTTTCCCTTCCCCGGCATAATGGGCCCTTGAGCTCTTTCTTTTGCTACAGTGTTGGAGCCTGGTTCATCACCTAGGCTTGCTTTACCAATAACCACAAGGCTAGGGCCATTTGCTCATCTTCTTCTCTTTTCAACCTTTCCTCATTTTCTATTTGCTTCCTTTTTTGTTCCTCTTCTACCCTTCTTGACTCCTCTTTCACTTTCTTAATCGCTCCTCTTCCTCTTCTTGCTTCTTTCTCTATTCATCTTCTAATTCTCTCAACTCCTTTTGTGCAGCTTTTACTTGCTTGTCTTCTTCTACCATGGTTTTCTTCTTCTTCCTTGAGATGTTTAACTTGATTTTTCTTTTTTCACCTTCACTCGATGGGATTGAGCCCTCCTTCCCTTCCCCACTAATGGTTCTCTCATTCGAAGCCTCTTGTTGCTGCTAGACTTGGAGTAGAGCTTCCCTCTTTTCGGGTGACTACATAGGAAATCTGTGGGTTGGTGAACGCTTAGGGGTTTCTTCCACTACTTCTTGTCTTTCCAAGTCTCCAATGACCTCTAAGATGATGGTGGTGAGCACACCTCCAAAACCTATGTTTTGGAGATCTTAGCTGCTAGCTTTTTCCTTGTTGTCTCCGTTGTGGAAGCCAGAGACTCCCCACCTACTACTATGGCTCCTATGGTGGCCAGTGCTTTCACTGAGGATTCCACAGTCTTACGCATGTAGCCATTCCAATTGATTTCATCTAGAGACTTGGTTGCAAGGCTCTTGAGTAGTGGCACTCCAATCTTGCTCATTAAGGCATTGTACCTTTGACTGGAGAATAGAGCATGGAATGTCTTTGCCTACAGTTTGTTGCCTCTAGCCTGATATCAAGATCGGGGATGTTGGCTAAGCTAACTCCATCATTCGTGTACACTTGGGCCTTGTCCATCCCTAGTATACTGTAAATATCTCTTTTGGACCGCCTCTCGAGCTTGTTGACTAGCCCTAGAGATCTCTCTACCATTTTAGGGCTCAACTCCACTTCTACTCTACGAGTCTCTCCTCCTTGTCTCATTGTCATGGTGCTACGGTTCCTGTTTGTATCGAAAGTTTGCCGAAACTCCGTGCACTTGCTGTAGCCAATGGCTTGGCCAACCTTCTCCATATATTTACAAAGATTACCCTAGGTGACAACCTGTTTTATCACTTCCTCTTTCATCGTGGTGCTTTCTAAGTTCTGGATGCTTGTGAACTTAAGCTGATTAAGGGCCCTTGTCTCCATTGTTAGGCCATATTTGGCATGTTCTTCTTTTGTGAATGGGAGCTTGTTGCCTTTCTCGTGCCTGGCCATCTTAGATTCCTATCATGATGCAACAGCTCACCGTTAGGGGATTATGAATATATGCTATGAAAAGATAAAGTGCTCAAGTAGTATGAAACGAAAATTTTTACTTCAAGCAGTCCACATAGTCCAACCAAGAATTCCATGAAAATTTTCCTTAAGTAAAAATTGACTTTTATCCATCCTTTTTTCTTTTTAAAGTTTGGTTTAAGGTTCAAGTCATGTCTTCCCCCCCCTGGAGTAATGAAAATCCTTCTTAGGATTGGAGGATGAGGGGTTAAGGGCACTAAGTATATGATTGATGTGCTTTACTTCATCATGAGCCAATCGTAGAAGTTTGGGTTATACTCCAAGTGAGCTTAATGGTCCATGTCATGAGGTTTAATGCCTACATGTGTAATGTAGGTCAAGACATTAGTGAGGAAGTCACTAGAGTTCATCCTGCTAGTGATGTGTAGTTCTTCCTCGGTCAGGATTCGATCAAGATAGGGGTGGGCCATGATGTGGTCCTCTAATGGTCGATTGCAATCGATAGCCAACACTCTAAACGAGGTGGAAGCCACATAGGTTGGATCGTACTTGGAGGTTTTGGTCGCCCGTCTCTACTCGGCATTGGTCATAATTTGGCAGCCCTCTTGTTCCCATTGGAGATCAAGAGTGTACCACTTACGTAGAAAAGAAGAGTTAGTGCCGACTAGCTTTTTCACCTCTTCTAGGTCCTAGCTTGTTGAAGAGACTTTGTTCTTGCTACAGGATGTGATTAGCCGCATTGTTTGTGAGCTTGCTCTTGAGAGATCTCCTTGGCAATCAATTCCTCAATTGCTACCATGGGAATCTTGACAAATATGAATTTGAATTCTTTCTAGGTGCATGCAAGAAGGAGGGTGCATCTACTGCTAATGGCTCGTCTAGGAGGCCTAAGTCCAGTCGTTTCATAGCTCCTATCCACCATGGTGAAGATGGCATCTAATTGTCTAATGCAAGTGACTAAGTCGTCCCATCTATTCATGGCTAGGTCCAAGGCCCACATAAGGATAAATCTATGCTTATAGAAGGGTCTAAGACCTATAGCAAGAGGTTGGGGTTTGGCTACGTTGGACAACTTAGGAACTAATGCATGCTTCATGGATTGGTTAGTACGGTACTTAGCAGCCACTTGTGCAATGGGTTGGTCTTGGGGCTCAGGTGACACACTACTTTCGGCTTGTCGAGCGATTGGGACACTGGGGGTGGCAAGTTGAGTGGATCTAGGGGTAGTTGTTGCGATTTTGGTCTATAGACTCGTTGAAGTTCTATGGGTTTGGTGTTATTTGGGTCAATTGGTTTCTCATTCCTCCCTGGCTTACCGTTTTGTTGAGATAGGCTAGAGGGCCTACATTGAGGGGCACACATGCCGCTTGTAGTCTTGGGCAACCAAATCCAGTTGTTGCCTTCTTAATAACCTTCAACATGCAATAGCTCTTTGTGCATTGATCACAACTTGACCGTTTATCTACTTTTGTAGCACTAGCTTTGTCTCCTATGTCTAGGGTGTGAGATTTAGTGGTTATGGATCCATGTGATTTGACTACTAGGGGATTGTAGTTGGAATTTGGGCACCCATTTGAGCTATCGCTCAATGGTCTTGGGTGTGGCTCCTTTGGGTTGCGGCCAATTCATTTTGGCAAGGTGGGATAAGTCGTGACCCCCCTCCTTAGAAATTGCACTTGGTTCCTGGTGCACAAATCGGATGCTGAATGTGTACGTAGTGAGCGTCAGAACGTCCCCAAGAACAAAGAACTCTACTTAAGCTCAAAAAACAAGAAAGAAGATTTGCACGACATGAGGCAAAAAGACAAATTGGATACAATCTCCCCCCATGCCCTTGTGTGAGTGAGTCACAAGGCATGTATTTATAAATTTATTCATCTCAAAGCTAAAAAATAGCCCAATTTTACAATAAGCATGCTTTAGCTTTGTGTTTGCTTTTGTCCAAATAAAGAATAAAGCGGTTGGGCAGCCCAAAAGGTAGGCTGTGTCCAAATACAATATCCAATAATGAAATATTTGAACCATGTGACCATGCGCATATAAAATAATAAATATTTGTCAAGCACTTCAATAAATAAGCACACCTAAATAAATATTAGCACTGCGCCTTTAATGACAAGACGCACGCCCATCAAAAATGATAATTTATTCTAGGTAATTTGAATACATGCTATCGCCCAATGCTTCCCAACGCCACCGCTGCCTGCTCTACACATCAACTAAAGCATTCACAATTGTTAGAAAAGAATAAAATTAAATCGACAAAAGTGAAACCTAGGAGTCTTCAGCTGCAAAATAAATAAATAGGTTGGAACCTTGTCCTAACCTTAATTTAATACGAGTGCACTCTAAACTCATAAACGTCCATTAATTTAAATATGTATTTTGCAGAATCACCCACGTGCACATTAAATTAACATGACACCAGAAAAGGACATGCGTCCCTGTCAACTTCTCGCACAAGGAATCCACCTTGTGTACGAGCCCTAGCAAATAAATATAGTTTTATAGAATCCACCGCAAAACCTCACAGAATCCACAGTGGTCTCACAGAATCCACTGTGGAATATGCCTCCTAGCATCATATCCCCAAGGTGGGATAGCAATTGTCCTCAATTGCTATTAGCTCAATGTGGAGCAAGCAGTGAGGGGTAAGCACTTAGGTCACGGGCATGCATCCATTGGGCCTCTTCAACAAGATGATTTTTAAACTTAACCAAATATCTATAGTATCTACTGCCAGTTCTAGTGGTCATAAAGTCAATGTCTAGAATAGTTTCAAGTTCAAGGATTTCAATTTCTTCTTCTAACAAAGGAGGATTTTCATAGACAGGGTGAGCAGGTAGTTGGCCTCTAAAAGGTTATAACAAACTAATATGAAAAGTATTGTGGATTTTCCAGTGTTTGGGTAGTTCTAATTTAAATGCATTATCATTGATTCTGTGAATGATCTTGAAAGGTCCATAAAATCTAGGGGCTAACTTAACAACATGGTGTTTCTCAAAACTTTGTAATCTTCTTTTTTCAATGCATAACCAAATATAATCATCAATTGTGAAACTCATAGCTTTTCTTTTCTTGTTAGCTTGTTTAGGGTATGATTGCTGGGCTTTGGCAATCATGTCTTTGACTTCAACAAAAATAGTAGCATGTGTATTGGCAATATCATCAGCAGCTTTAACTTTGTTTGATAATGATGTAACAATTGTAGGCTATGTCCATAAATGATTTCAAAATGTGCTTTTTGTGTAGCTGTGTGCAGTGTATTATTGTATGCAAGCTGAAGTAAATGCAAGTTTGTATCCCATGTTTGTGGTTTTGAAATTGTGTATGCACACAAAAGATCTAATATTGTACTGTTAGTAGCTTCTGTTTGCCCATTTATTTCAGGATGAAATGCGAATGAAAAATCAATCTTTGTATCTAAATTAGCAAACAAAGTGGTCCAAAAGTTATTGCAAAATCTAGAATCACAATCTGAAATAATAACTTTTGGTAACCATGATTAGTGAAAACAATTCTAAAAAACAATTGTGCAGCTTGAGATGCAGTTAATGTTTTCTTGCATGGAATGAAATATGCTTGTTTGCTAAATCGATCTACAATGGTCCAATTTATATCATGATTAGCTTGGGTGTTAGGCAAACCAGTTATAAAATCCATGGAAATATGTTCCCATGGTCGTTCAAGAATTGGTAAAGGCATTAACAAACCATATTGCTTACCATGGTGTCGCTTAACTCTTTGACAAATTAAACATTCAGATACAAAGTTAGAAACATCAGACTTCATCTGTTGCTAGTAAAAATCTTCAACCAATGTACGTAAAGTAGAGATAATACCTCTATGGCCTTGATATGGGGGACAATAAATTTCGTGCAACACAAATGATCTAAATGGAACAGTTGCACAAAACATTTTCTCATAAAACATAAATCCATCAGAATAAGACAATGAATCTATTGGAATCCAGCCATTTGCAACTAATTTAGTCCAATCAGCTTGGAAACTGGGGTCTTGGTCATAGGTAACTTTCATGGGAATAAGAAAATCAAAAGATATAATGGAGATATTATGGATACTTGGTCTTCTACTTAAAGCACCGACAACAACATTCTCTTTTCCGAGTTGATATTGGATAAGTGGATGAAAACTTTGAATAAAAGCAGCCCAATTTAATATGATGGTCAGAGATTTGTGGTTGACTAAGGAGATGATTGATACTTTGTTGGTCAGTTTTGATTGTGAATTCAGATCCAATTAAATAGTGTTTCCATTGACATAAAGCTTGTACTACAGCTAGCAATTCCTTATCATAGGTAGAATATTTGAGTTCATATGGTTTAAGTTTGCAGCTAGATAGTCTATGGGATGTGAATCTTGCACGAGGACAGCTCCTATTCCAAATCCACTAGCATCAGTGACTACTAGGAAGAATGGTCTATTAAAGTCAGGTAATTGCAATACACGGGCGTGGGTTAAAGCATGTTTCAATAAATCAAAAAACTTTTGCTGATTATCAGACCAATGATATACAATACCTTTCTTTAACAATTTTGTCAAAGGCAATGCAAGCAATGAAAAATTTCTCATAAATTTTCTATAAAAGCTAGCAAGACTTAAGAAAGTGGGTTTGAAAAAATTCACTCTTTTCAAGATTAGCATATAATTGATTCTCTTTCAATAATTTGAAAACCAAAGATAAATGTTCATAATGCTCGTTCTCATTCTTACTAAAAACCAATATGTCATCAAAGAAAACAATTACACAATGATGATGCTTCAAAAATATGCGATTCATCATACGATTGAATGTAACTGGTGCATTAGTCAAACCAAAAGGCATAATAAGGAATTCATAATGACCAAATTGAGTTCTAAATGCAGTTTTGAAAATATCAGGTGTATCCAATCATACTTGATGATATCCAGATTTGAGATCTATCTTGCTAAATATTGTGGCCCCTTGTAGTTTATCCATGAGGTTGTCTACCCTAGGGATCGGATATCTATTCTTGACAGTGATCTTGTGTAGGGCACCATAGTCAATGCACATCCTATAGGTATTATTTTTCTTCTTAACTAATATGACAAGTGCACCAAAAGGAGAACTACTAGGCATAATGACTCCTTGGGTTAACAATTCTTCAACTTGGGCTTGGATTTCTTTCTATTCAATTTGATTGTCTATAAGGTGCTTTACATGGTGGTTGAGAACCTAGTATTAAGTCTATTTTATGATCTTTAGGACATGTGGGTGGTAAACCAAGTGGTAAGTCAGCATCAAAACAATCTTTAAATTGTGAAAGAAATTGTGCGTGTCTAAGATACGTTTGATTTTCCTTAGCTTCAATTTCATTCACCCATACTAAATATGATTTGCTACCTTTTCTTAATGTGCATTTAGCATGTGTGTGACTAAGAAATGGAAAATTATCTAAAGTGTGTGTACCATGTAATGTGATTTGTTTTCCATTAGAATAAATGAAATTGAATGGGTAGAATAATCTATATCGGGATTATTAGATTGCAAAGGCACAACTAAGAAATTTTTGCGCTCAACATAATCACCAATTTTAATTTCTAAATCATGAACTTCTTGTATACCATTGTATCTAGTACCTAAGAATGCAACCTTTATGCGATAATGAGTTGGAATAGTAAGTAAATTTAATCCTTTTACCAATTTTGCAAAAAAAAAAAATCATGTGTGCTCCCTCCCATCATCATGCAAAATAATCTTTTTATTACCATACACAAGACATTTCATCGTTAATAATGAATGAGCATTTGGCATACCTGGTAAAATATCTGAAGTAGTACCGATATCGTCATCGTCTTCTGTGAAATCTGGCATTTTTTCATGGTCTTCGTCTTCATTCGCTCCCAAGTAGTTGATGTGAACAGTTGGTTTTTTGGATTGACAATTCACCGCTAGATGTCCAAGTTTGTGGCACTTGTAGGATACTATAGGTTTGGCTTTGGAAACATTATTGATAATGGCTGGGAATTTAGGTATGTTGGAATTTGGCTGGAAAGATGACTTAGGGTTTGAATTGAATTGCTTTGTACTGAAGTTATCGTTAGTTGAAAATTGTTGCGGTCGCTTCTCTCATCCACGAATTTTGTCTTCAGCATCATGGGCCAAAGATATCACATCCTCCAAAGTCGTTGGCTTGAACATGTTCACCTCCGCATAGAAGTGACCAAGCAAACCAGATATAAACTTGCGCTTGTGAATCGCCTCATATACGTCTTCAAGCATTCGAAGTTGCAATAAGGCATTCCAGAAACACTTAGTGTATTGCGAAATAGGCTCACGATCTCTTTGTTGCAGAAGATCCCACTGTTTGATTGCTTTTTCATGCAATTGAGGTGGAAGAAAATTCTGCAAAATTTTATTTTGAAAAACCTCCCAAGTAGTAGGACAATCAATACATTTTTGGACAACAGTCCACCATAACAATGCTCTGTCCGCTAAATGGTTAGTGACACACTTGAGTTTATTTTTTTTGGCATACTGTTCTTCATGGAAATAATAATCAAACTAACTGATAAAAGCGAGAATAGTTTTTCCATCACGTAGCCCATTAAAAGTATGGAATTTGAAATTTATTTTACTTATCTTGGCTTCTTTCCTAATAGATTGTGCTTCGAGTGTCACATCGATTGTACATCATATAACATCTTCGAATGCAGTCCATCTTGATCGACAGTAGATCATTGAAAAGTAGCTAGTTGAGCTTGCAAAGTTTGACGTGCTCTTCATTTCTCTTGAAGCTGCATCGTAATTAGGTCCAATTTTTGCTTTATCGTTGGTTCTAATAAATCACCTTCGGCCATAAAATCTTCAATATTTTGATCGGACATCCTGCAAAATTTCAAACAACCTCATACACTCGAAATCTTGTTAGCAGGATGAGCATAGCTCAAGGTTGGGTTTACAAGGCTTGCTTCTTTTCTTTTTTTTAAAATGGCTTTTTGCAATCTTTCTTCTTTTGTGGGTACGGTAATTGATGAATGTCTTCTTCAAGCGGGAAATAGACTGTGTGTGTCAGTTTGCTTGCTGGAAATTGTTTTTGTCAAAATGTAGGTACGAACAAGGGCTTGTTGAAGTTTTTCAGGATTGATTCGGAAAGAGCTCAATGTGAACACCTGCCGCCGAGAAGGAGATTATTAATGAAACTTCTAAGCTTTACCAAAGCTTAGCTTTAAGCTTTTAATAAAAAGCTTATACAAATCGTCATCAAATGTGCATGACGGCAGCATGTACTAGTCACAACCATCGCCGTTTAGTGCATGCTACCACCGCAGGTCATCAAATTTTAGAGCTTAAGCTTATTAAGCTTATTAAACTCAAACTTAATGAAACGTTTATTGTCTTCTCCTTTGAGAATAAACGACTTGCAAAGCAGCTTGGGAAGTGGTCCTCTGTTGCCTGAGATTGGTCCTTCGCGATTTGATAGCACAACACGGGCTTCTTCACCACCAGGAACACACTGGTATTGATGGTTCGTCGTCACGAGACTGACTGTAGAGCCTGTTTGTTCTAGGAGCTTCGCCTTGGCGCGAGATGGTAAGTAATTGGAAGCCCTTGATCTCAGCTTCGCTTTGATACCATTGGTGGACAAATTGGATGTTGGATATGTACGTAGCGAGCACCGGAAGGTCCCCAGAGAACAAAGAACTCTACTTGTTATAGAATCCGAGATACACACTCGACTTTCTTATATACTTGAAATATATATGGCAAATATTATGTTGGCACAGAGGGAGAATAGACAAGAGAAAAGAAAGATGTAGAGAGAGAGGTAGAGAAATTGGCAACACACTAGGGACTGGAAGATGGACCAATCCCCCCCTTGTGGAGTTATATTATTGACAAGGAGCAAGCTCCTCCGATACACATAAGCCAATTCTTACTTGTAGATCTTGAAAACAAGATCGCAGTTCCTTGCACAATATACAACTGGCTAACACTTGCACAACTTGGAAGTTGGCACCTTTTGATCCTTCTTGAGTCTCCTTCTCTCCTACACAATATGTGTAGGGCTCTCCTCTTGGCGCTTGATTTCAGCAGAGCTTCCGCAGCACTTGCACCTTCTCTTCTCCTCCGCAGCACTTGCACCTTCTCTTCTCCTCTTGGAACTTGATTTCAGCAGAGCTTCCGCAGCACTTGCACCTTCTCTTCTCCTCTTGGAACTTGATTTCAGCAGAGCTTCCGCATCACTTGATTTCAGCAAGGCTTCCACATCTGCTATAGTCATTAATAAAAGTAACAAAATAATGACAGCCTCCAAGAGATGTAGCTTTAGTAGTCCACACATCAGAGTGGATTAATTCCAATGGCTTCTTACTCTCTTGAACATGTCTAGGAAATGATTTCCTTGCCTGTTTTCCAAACTGACAAGCTTCACATACCTTATGCATTTCTGCAACCTTGAATTTAGGCAATCCTGCAACAATATTTTGGGCCTGCATTGATTTAAGTCGTTGTACATTAACATGACCAATGCGTTTATGCCAGATATCAATATCTGCAACTACACCGGTCCCATGTGCAAACATTGCTGCACTCAATTCAGACATGTCTACATCCAACGTAAACATTCTACCCTTCTTCTTTCCTTTTGCTATCAAACGACCTTTATTTTTCATATCCTCAACAAAGCATCCATGAGGATTAAATCTGACCTGCAAGCCCTGCTCAACCATTTGACCAACAGAAACTAGATTCTTGGTGATATTCGGGACATGAAATACATCAGACAGGTATTTCTTTTTCCCATCCTGCATAGACAAAATAATTTTTCCAATCTGCACAATAGGATGTGCAGTACCATCACCAGTCTCCACAAATCCTGGTTTTTCCATTTTTCTTGCATCCTCCATCCATTCTGCATGACTTGTCATGTGGTTTGATGCACCTGAGTCAACATACCATATATCATTGGTTTCTTCTGCACTTGTCACAGAATTGTTCATGTGCTGCACCATAAACAAATGCTCATTTCTGTCATCACCCTGTCTACTAGAAGATGCATAGTTCCCTTGTTGCAGTTTTCCATTCATGATGTCATTCTGCTTTTTATAGCAGTCTTTAGCCATATGACCCATTTTACCACAGTAGTAGCATTCAACATTACTGTTTGCATTTTGGCCTCTTTGCCATCCACCACGACCTCTTTGGCTCCCCCTGCCTCTAGAGTTACCACATCCTCCTCCATAGGATTGGTTTTCTTGAGTTTGCTGCATATTCTGATTTCTACCACGGCCTCCAGATCGGCCTCCTCTACCTCTGCCTCTACCTCTTCCAGCATTTGAGTAGAAGACAGCTTCTTTTGAAGTTCCTCCTGAAGAAGACGCACCACCATTTCTTTGCTCCTCAGAAATTAGAAGAGCAATCAACTCCTCAAAATCAGAAAATCTTTCACGGACGGAAATGGATGTTCGGAATTGTGCATAATCCTTTTCTAGACCATTCAAGGTCACAGAAACTAAATCATCATCTTCCACTGGCGACCCAATGGAAGCAAGTGCATCTGCAATCTTCTTCACCTTCATGTGGTAGTCATTGATGCTCAAGCTCTTTGCACATTGTGCAACTCTTGCTTGAGCTGCATTTTTCTGGCTTGCGTATTTGTGCTATACATTTTTGACAAAGTATCCCATGCCTCCTTTGGCGTACTTGCATCTTGAATATGCACAATCATAGAGTCTGAAATGCTGATAGACAGCTAGTATATAACTTTCCTGGCTCTCTCATGCCATGCTTTAAATGCCTACATTTGCTGTTGATTTGGAACATCAGGAAGAACTGGTTCTTCTTCATTTCCTGCAACGAATTCCCAATATCCTTTTCCCATAAGGAAATTCATCATTCTAAACTTCCATGCTTGGAAGTTGTTCTTGTCAAGATTTTCAATGACAATCTGTGAAAGAGAATCAGACGCCATTACAGAACACTGCAAAAATTTCTATCTTCACTGCAAAAAACACAGCTTCAACCTCACAAGGGCAAATCTGCAAAACTGACAAAAGTGGTATTCGACCACACAGTCACTTCCTAGTGACGATTTTGCATCAACAAGCAACAAGGATGTTTCTGTAACTCCCAATGTCTCTGCGCACAGGCATACGATGCAATTTTTACAGTAACTTTTCACCGACCTGTAGAACAGTGGTCGCACAGCATAAAACTGGGTCTTTTCCTGAGTGTGTGCAGAAAACTTCCGCCTCCAAAACAGGCCCCGAAATGGCCTCAAATATCTGCAACTACACCGGTCCCATGTGCAAACATTGCTGCACTCAATTCAGACATGTCTGCATCCAACGTAAACATTCTACCCTTCTTCTTTCCTTTTGCTATCAAACGACCTTTATTTTTCATATCCTCAACAAAGCATCCATGAGGATTAAATCTGACCTGCAAGCCCTGCTCAACCATTTGACCAACAGAAACTAGATTCTTGGTGATATTCGGGACATGAAATACATCAGACAGGTATTTCTTTTTCCCATCCTGCATAGACAAAATAATTTTTCCAATCTGCACAATAGGATGTGCAGTACCATCACCAGTCTCCACAAATCCTGGTTTTTCCATTTTTCTTGCATCCTCCATCCATTCTGCATGACTTGTCATGTGGTTTGATGCACCTGAGTCAACATACCATACATCATTGCTTTCTTCTGCACTTGTCACAGAATTGTTCATGTGCTGCACCATAAACAAATGCTCATTTCTGTCATCACCCTGTCTACTAGAAGATGCATAGTTCCCTTGTTGCAATTTTCCATTCATGATGTCATTCTGCTTTTTATAGCAGTCTTTAGCCATATGACCCATTTTACCACAGTAGTAGCATTCAACATTACTGTTTGCATTTTGGCCTCTTTGCCATCCACCACGACCTCTTTGGCTCCCCCTGCCTCTAGAGTTACCACATCCTCCTCCATAGGATTGGTTTTCTTGAGTTTGCTGCATATTCTGATTTCTACCACGGCCTCCAGATCGGCCTCCTCTACCTCTGCCTCTACCTCTTCCAGCATTTGAGTAGAAGACAGCTTCTTTTGAAGTTCCTCCTGAAGAAGATGCACCACCATTTCTCTAGTCCTCAGAAATTAGAAGAGCAATCAACTCCTCAAAATCAGGAAATCTTTCACGGACGGAAATAGATGTTCGGAACTGTGCATAATCCTTTCCTAGACCATTCAAGGTCACAGAAACTAAATCATCATCTTCCACTGGCGACCCAATGGAAGCAAGTGCATCTGCAATCTTCTTCACCTTCATGTGGTAGTCATTGATGCTCATATTTTCTCTTTGCACATTATGCAACTCTTGCTTGAGCTGCATTTTCCTGGCTTGCGTATTCGTGCTATACATTTTTGACAAAGTATCCCATGCCTCCTTTGGCGTACTTGCATCCTGAATATGCACAATCATAGAGTCTGAAATGCTGATAGACAGCCAATACATAACTTTCCTGGCTCTCTCATGCCATGCTTTAAATGCCTGCATTTGCTGTTGATTTGGAACATCAGGAAGAACTGGTTCTTCTTCATTTCCTGCAACAAATTCCCAATATCCTTTTCCCATAAGGAAATTCATCATTCTAAACTTCCATGCTTGGAAGTTGTTCTTGTCAAGCTTTTCAGTGACAATCTGTGAGAGAGAATCAGACGCCATTATAGAACACTGCAAAAAATTCTGTCACTGCAAAGAACACAGCTTCAGCCTCACAAGGGCTAATCTGCAAAACTGACAAAAGTGGTATTCGACCACACAGTCACTTCCTAGTGACGATTTTGCATCAACAGGCAACAAGGATGTTTCTGTAACTCCCAATGTCTCTGCGCACAGGTATACGATGCAATTTTTACAGTAACTTTTCACCGACCTGTAGAACAGTGGTCGCACAGCATAAAACTGGGTCTTTTCCTGAGTGCGTGCAGAAAACTTCCGCCTCCAAAACAGGCCTCGAAATGGCCTCAAATCAAAAAAACAGGGTCGCCAAGGCTAAAGCCCTTGCCCCCAGCATATACTGCCCTCTTGCTTCACCGCGAAGGGCGTCTCAACCTGAGACAATGCACTTTTACAATTTTCGGCTGTGCTACCTGCAGAGATCTCCTCCCAAAAGAGAAAATGAAAGCAACACAGCTCCTCTTACCAGAACACCGTGAGCAAAAAGAAAAGTGAAGTTTTTGGGCATTTCAAAACTCTTAAAGCTATGGTTGAAAAAGAAACAGGCCTGCAAATAAAATGCCTAAGGTCAGATGGAGGGGGAGAGTACCTCTCAAATGAGTTTGCAAGGTTCCTGCAGGGGCATGGCATAAAGCAGCAATATTCATGCAGTCATACCCCACAACAAAATGGAATTGCAGAAAGGAAAAACAGGCATATTGGAGAGGTATCTCGTGCCATGCTCAACGAAAAAGACTTGCCAGATTTTTACTGGGCTGAAGCAGTTGCTACAGCAGTCTATATAATGAACAGGACTCCCACTGCAGCAATACATGGGATGACTCCAGAGGAGAGGTATACTGGTAGGAAACCAGATATTTCTCATTTGAAAATTTTTGGTTGCATTGCCTATGTACATGTGCTAGATGAGTTGAGATCCAAGTTGGATCCAAAAGCTGAGAAGTGCATCTTTATTGGTTACTCTCTACAGCAAAAAGGGTATAGATGCTATAACCCTTCTACTCGTAAGTTTATAGTGAGCAGAGATGTTATTTTTGATGAGATGAGTAGCTGGTATAAACCAGTAAATATGATTGATGATGTAGATGTACAAAATGGTAATGCTGCACAGAATTCACAGCAGCAGTCACAAAATATTAGTGGGCCTGGAGCGTCCTCTAGCAGTGGTTCACATTCTTCGCCATGGACATGCAGATTGAGATCAGGAGAATCTTCTCAAAGCAATGCAGATAGTGGTATGCAGGTATCACAAAAAGGAAAAGAGAAGGTTGATCAGGCTATGTTTGTGAATGCAGGTCACTCTTATGTGGATGGTGAATCCAGTGGCTCAGAACAGAGCATTGATTATGAGTTGGGTATTCCTTCTATTGTTACACCTGGAGTAAGGAAGACCAGGGATGTTTTGAGAGCACCTGGGAGTGAACCTACTTTGCGCAGGTCTAGGAGAGCTAGGTATCCTGTGGATAGGCTGAAATATGATGGATTTACAACCATTCACTATGCATATATGGTCAAAGTGATACAGGAACCAGAACCCACTTCTTTTGAGCAAGCCATGGGAAAAGAAAAATGGGAGAAAGCCATGGATGAAGAAATGGATGCCTTGGAAGCAAATGCTACATGGAAATTGGTACCTTTGCCTAAAGGTAAGAATGCAATTGGATGTAAGTGGGTTTATAAGGTGAAGCACAATGCAGATGGTTCTGTGAACAGATACAATGCAAGATTAGTAGTCAAGGGGTATGCACAAACATATGGCATTGACTATGAAGAAACATTCAGTCCGGTTGCAAGGATGGCAACCGTAAGAGCAGTCATTGCTATGGCTGCATCAAAGGGATGGTCTTTACATCAGATGGATGTAAAGAATGCCTTCTTGCATGGTGATTTGCAAGAAGAGGTCTATATGGAGCAGCCACCAGGTTATGTGCATGCTGTTCATCCTGAGTTTGTTTGCAGGTTGAAGAAAGCCTTGTATGGCTTGAAGCAAGCACCTAGAGCATGGTCTGACAAGATAGGACAGTATCTTGTCACTATTGGCTTTCAGATTTCCAAGGCAGATTTCTCACTTTATGTGAGAAAAACAGAGAAAGGTATTATGCTACTTGTCATTTATGTTGATGATTTGATTATGACAGGTGACAGTGATGAAGATATCCTTCATGTGAAAATGCTATTAAAGCAGAAGTTTGAGATGAAGGATTTGGGAGAGCTGTGTTATTTCTTGGGCATTGAGGTGATTAGATCACCAAGTGGGATACAGCTCTTGCAGAGGCAGTATGGATTGGTCATGCTGTCCAAATATGGAATGATAGGCTGTAAGCCTATTTCAGTTCCTTTGGAGCAGAATGTGAAGCTGAGCACAGATGCAGGTGAGCTTCTGGAAGACCCTACTATGTACAGACGCATAGTAGGAAGCTTGATTTATATGACTATTACCAGGCCAGATTTGAGCTATGTTGTTGGATTGGTAAGTCAGTTTATGCAGGCTCCAAGGAAACCGCATTTCGATGCAGCTAGACGCATACTCAGGTATGTGAAGTCCACATTGCAGTATGGACTATTTTATGAGACTGGGGTTCAGATACAGTTGCATGGATACACTGATGCTGATTGGGCTGGTAGTATTTCTGATAGACGATCTACCAGTGGATATGTGTTCTCTTTTGGGAGTGCTGCAGTCACTTGGAGCAGCAAGAAAGAACCTACAGTTGCCTTATCCAGCACAGAGGCTGAGTACAGGGGCGCAGCAATGGCTGCATGTGAGGTAGCTTGGTTGCATAAGCTACTTTATGATATGCATCAGCCTATAGATGGGCCAGTTGTCATTTATTGTGACAACATGAGTAGTATACACTTGGCAAATAACCCAGTCTATCATGCTAGAACAAAGCACATTGAGGTGCATTATCACTATGTGCGGGAGAGGGTTTTACTAGGTCTTATTGATCTAGTTTATGTCAGCACAGAGGATCAGATAGCTGACATATTCACGAAGGCATTGGGCACAGAGAAGCTGCGCAAGTTCAGAGACCTGCTTGGTGTGCAGGAATTGGGATTGAGCTCGAGGGGGAGTGTTGAGATATCGAGCTCCACTCGTGATATGCCAGGGTGACCGTTGTGCATTTATGTCACCGAGGTGTTAGTTGCAGATGCGGTTGGTACACCGCCCATGAATAATAGCTAGATGACAGCTATCCTTATCTACTCTAGTTCGTGGCTCAGTTAGTATGCCACCTTAGTTAGTTGAGTTTGGTTTGAGACCCATATATAGGGTTCTTCTATTTCTTTGTACTTGACTCCTTTTTGGCTTACACAACTAAGAAGAGGAAAACTGTTTTCAGCCTCCACCTTTGTGTGTATTCCCCCATTGTGCAAGCAAGAAAGCTACAAGTGAGACTCCTTCCTTCTCTCCCACAATCTTGACAGTGCCTATTCTAACATTGCAACCAGGGTCCTGACTAGGGTCAACAAGCATTACTTGACACTCAGAGCATACATGTGAGGCTTGGGGATGCAAATTTGTGATCCTATCCTATAATATTCTATATATATATATATATATATATCCTATTTTATTTCCAAATAAATCAAAAAAATGGAAAAAATAAGGAAAAAAATAGAAATACGTCTTGGAAAAATATAATGATTGTTTGTGGATGTATGGTAGTGGCAAAGCATGAGGTTTGGCCTCAGTTTGCCATATCTCTTTGTCAAAGTTTGTGAGTTATTGCTTTTTATACATCAAAACATGACAAAATGAACCTCTACACCTATGCAATGAAAGCAATACCTAAACATAGGGGGTTGGGATGTTTGAATGGTGTGATTTGCGTGTTGATTATTGCTGAGTGGTAGGGTTGGCCAATGAAGTGGAGATGTGTTGGATAGTTATGAGCAGCTCTAAAAGTAGTTTAGTTTATGAACTAGAACAAAGAATAAAGTTGACTCAAGTGTGAAGGAGTAGCATTCCATACTGGATGATGATTTTTCAAACATTCGACTCTTTTCCACAACACTTGATAGACTACGACCTTTGATCCACCTCACCCACCCTAGGCTTAGTATGAGGAAATGTTCACAAGAAAAGTCTCGAAAAACATTGTTGAGATGGAAGAAGAAGAAGAAGTATGTATATATATATATATATATATATATATATATATATATATATATATATATATATATATATATATATATATATGTATACATACATACATACATACATACATACATACATACATACATATATATATATATATATATATATATATATATATATATATATATGTATGTATACATACATACATATATATGTATATATATGTATACATACATACATATATATGTATATACATGTATATATATATATACATATATATATACATACATATATGTGTGTGTGTGTGTGTGTGTGTGTGTGTGTGTGTGTGTGTGTGTGTACACACACACAGAGAATGCACACAAATGAGCTCTCTCCCCCTCTTCTTGGCCTCTTAAACCCTTTCTCTCTTGTCGTGTTACTTCCCCCTTCTCTCTATTTGCTATGTTAATGCCTTAAAGCTCCCCTTTTCTTGTTTTTTCCCTATCTTAGGCTGTTATTACAGTTGAAACCCTACTACTATGTGTTTCTCTTTTTTCCTTGTTTTTCCCTCACCTAAATGCATCCAAATCACAAGCAACCACTATACTAATCCAACTTACTTACCTAAATCCAAAAATCTAGACAAACTTACTTGCAATAGAGAGTGTGGATAATATGCTTATTGTTGGTAAGCATAAAATCCAGATTAATGCATTGAAAAGACAACTGAATTCAGCTTTTTTCATGAAGGACTTGGGCGCAACTGAACACATTTTGGGCATGCATGTGATAAGAGATAGAGAGTAGTAGCTCTTATTTCTCTCACAAGAAAAGTACATCAGCAAAGTACTTGATTTTTTTTCTATGGCAAATGTTAAGCCCCTTGGTGTTCCTTTACCACCATATCTTAAGCTTAGTAAAGTAGATTGCCCAAAAGATGATAAGACAGCCAGATCTATGAAGGGTGTTCCTTATGCTTCAGCTTGTGAGGAAACCATACTTCAAGGCTCGATTCGGAGTGCGCAAGCACTCAAAGCTTGAATCCGTTGGTCCCGGCAACAACAAAACCAATATTGGGAGCTTTCACTTAATCACCAAGACCCACGGACCTCTTATTGTTTCAAGCATTTCAAGCCAAGTGCAATAGCTACCTCTCACATAGCCATGTGCACTCTCACACCTACAAGTGTAATGAGCTTACCTTCATGCTTGATGAAGTTGCCTCCTCCCACAAGCTCTCTAATAGCTCCACGATCTAAGGTGCAAGCTCAAACAAGCTCCAAGCTCCAAGATCCATTGCCATGTGCAAGAGAAGAGAAGAGAGGAAGAAGAGAGGAGAAGATAGAAGAGTTCTCTCTAGATCCCTCACCCTCACACACTCACTCCCTCACTCTCCCTCTCTCAAGCACAAGCACAAGCAAGAACAAGAACAAGAACAAGAACAAGAAGAGAAGAAGAGAGCTAGTTTTAGCCACACAGAGAATGAGCTTCTTCATTCATTTTTTGCCTTTTATACAAGGCCTAATCCCCTTTGGGCATCCATCTCTTTTTTACATGACTGGCCATTTTAGCCTAGGGCCTTGTTCCATGTTCCCTTCCTATTTACATTGTTCCTTCACCCATGCTCGTCTACATTTACAAATTGCACATGGGGAGACTGTCACTCTTTGAAAAGGATTTAGGGTGGTGCGCTTTTATATTTAAGATGCACCTTTCCCCCTTTGCACTTGCCCTAGGCCTTAAATTTGCTCCTTGCACTTTTGGCCCTTTTTTCTTGTTTTTCTCTTGGGCCGCCGTTTTCCACTTTGTCATGCATCTTTTTTATTTTCATTTGCTTTCTTTGCATTGGGGTTAACGACAATACAGCAACACACTTCGCATTGGAAAAAAAAGCAATGTTGCCATTTGGGAGTTCATATGAGCTTTTCAGAAGCAACTAAATATGCACGAATAGATTTCACACTTCCCAATGGTCTTTGATCATGTTTGCTTGAGTGGGATCGAGACAAGCTTCATTACAATATTCATCGATGGTAGGTAATTTCCATGAACATATGCCATGGTTGGTATCAGTCAATTAAAAGTTGTGCACCATGGTGATCAAGTACATGAAGGAGGACAGTGAGTGAAGGAAAAGAATGTGGTTCTCTAGAGTTGTTAGGCCTAGCTTGAGATACCATGCAAGAAAACAACAAGATACATGCATGTCATGGGTATATCTTTCCACACATAATAGTTACATGTATGTTGCTTTATATTTATTCAATTCTAATGTCGATGTAACAATATTTCTTTCATGAGAAGCCGAGTTCAATATTGAAAGAGAAGTTGAAGGCAAGCAGCTCACATGTGCTGAGGGAGGATATAAGTTGCCATTGAATTCTCTAGAGATGGCAGTTGCTCGAGCAAGCAACTAGTTTAAACACTATGTACTTGACTACATATTTGTCTTATCTTCAATTGTTGGCATTGGCTATATACTTTCTTTCCTCTTGAATCCACTTCTTCCATTTCCTCACTATGCCACTAGGTGAAGAATTACGAATATTGGGGAGTCAATTGGATTTTTTCAATTATCAAACTCTTTTATTTTTTCACAATGTGCACCTAGTTAGCTCACACTCCAAACTCCAAGCCATTGAGTTCTCATCTCACACTTCTTTATGCTAGTGCAAGCAATGAAATTACACAACTCAAGAGATGTACTAGATTCTCCTATTTACTTTTAGAGCATTGTAGTCTAGATACCATCAAAGGTTTGATGGTGGCATATGATCCATGTGGTGATCCTCGATGCACTTTCTCTACTACTTTGTATCCAATCCAACATACAATGACTCCAACGATGATAAGAAGAAGAAGAAGCTTCTCCAACTAGCCCCTTTCTCTCTCCCATACTCTTTCACTCTCAATCTCTCATTCTACTTCTCACCTTCCAAGCTATGGAAGGTAAGGGGGAAGAAGAAAAGAAAGCAAGATGAGCTTCACTCTCCAAGGCCCTCAATTAAGAGCTCTCTCTCTCTCTCTCTCTCTCTCTCTCTCTCTCTCTCTCTCTCTCTCTTAATGGTGCACAAGAGAATAGATGAGAAGCAGGAAGAGTGGAAGCTTCAAAAGTTGCACATACAAGATTCAACTCTCTATTCAAATTTTCATCTTTTATAGAGTAGAGTTTGGTTTTAAGGTTTCCCACTTAAGTTTGACACACTCTGTTTTCCATTAGTCCTTTTCCTTTTGCATACACTTGACCTCTTGTGCACATAGTTTAGGGGAAAATGAAAAGAAATTACCCGCAACCTTCTCGTTTGTTTAACTTTGAGCAATATTAGAAGTTACACGTGTTGAGCTCAACTCTCACTAAATATTACAAAAATATAATGTTCCCTTATCCACAAGTAATTGAAGGGTCCTCCGAACTCCATGATGAACCCTATCACTTCTAAGGTGTTAAACACATCTAATGACCTCTCCCCTAGAAAGATTCCATTTGGAGTTAACTATTAGAGTAAGGAGTGGGCTACTTCCCACTCTGATTAGCATATGTCACCTCTTGCCAATCCTCCTCCCCCTTGCCAATTCTCACTTATCTTGTGTTTTGTAAGCCTTGTTCCACTTCAAAGTCCTCTTACTTATCTATGAGAACCTCTTCCTCCTTGAGCTTTATAATGTGTCAACTCTTCCACCATCGTCTACTATGGCGTCAAATATTGTGTCTTGCTCATCACTTTATCTTGAATCCTCCCCATCACTATTCATTATGTATTCATACAATCTAGTACATCTTCTCAACTCTCCATCAATTGGCATATTTATACATAGTATATCATTGTTCACTTCTTGTATTGGAGCGTCAACATGGAACCATACATATTTTGTAGAGTCAATAGTGCATAAGTCACTATCGTCTACTCTATGTGTGGTTCCTAGCCCCCCATAATATATTCCATACTAATTTAGTGGAACAAGCTGGAAAGCTATAAGGACATGTACTTGGTTCATTTTTCAATGCAATGCTATTGTCCTTTCAATCAAGTGTCAGTGTCATTGTCCTTACACACAAGAATGTGTTTATGAGTTCAAGTCTCAATCTTGAAACCTAATTCACTTGTGTGACAGTTGGTCTTGTCTGTGTCTATGTTCTCATGAGTCTTGTCTTCATCTTCCATCCTCCATAGCTCCTGCCATGCTCTAGATCCATGTTTTCTCACATGGTATCAGAGCTCAGCTAAGCATGGCATAGCTCATACACTACCTCTCTAGTCTCTTTTCACCTCTGGTCACCTCTGTCCAGCTCATGACTCCATTCTCAACTTCATCTTCTTCGTGTCTGCCATAGCCTACAGTACCTACCTGCCTTGGAGCTGCTTGATCTCTCCATACAAGGCATATCTAACTGAGGTCTCTTTAGGGGAGTTGTTCCTTGACTCAGGGCGCAGCATTGTGTTACCTCACAGCATAACATTGGGCACTATTCACTCCAGCATTTCGAATTTTCTCCCTCGCTGCCCTGTTTTGACAGTCATCTGGTCATACAGTCGAGACGACGTGCACTCATCGTGATCCGTCCTGCGAGCTTAGGGGTTTTAAAGCTTGCCATATGAGCCTCCTTCCCTCTAGAGATCTCGAGAAATAATCACCTCTAGGAGTTGCTACAAGCAAAAGTTCAGTCGCCTATCTGCTAAACCCTAGTTCTAGCCATAGCCATTGACCTTTAAGGTTATAAAACCTTTCATTTTCTTACTCCTCTCACTCCACTGAAGACTCTATCACTCTGGTCTTACTGAGCAGTTAGTTTCCAACAAACTATCACACTAAATCAACAAGCAAGAAGAAGACCAAGCATCAACATCCGACATTGAGCTCCAAGATAGTATCTTTTTGATACTCGTGCAGTGTTGTTAAACACTAATCGTCTTGTGTCTCTTGACATGTTGAGGTACAACTCTTTTGCTGGCTGACTTGCTGCTGATCAAAAATGGCAGAGCTCGAACAAATAGCCAAGTTCAATGGTGAGGGCTTTCATGCTTGGAAGGAAAAGACCATGTACCACCTCATGAGAAATGACCTTTGGGATCTCTTTGAAGATGATGAAGTTGATGCAGACGGTGAGAAAGAAGATTCTAAAAGTGGGATCCTTGCAATAGCTCCACCAAGAACCAAGGAGTGGAAGAATATGAACAACAAAGCACTAGGCATCATTGCCTGGGGTCTATCTGATGATGTAATGCATCATATCTCTGGCATCAGAGATCCAAAAAGGGCTTGGGAAGAGCTTGACAAAATCTTTGGAACTCAAGCAAAGAATTCAAAGGTAAAATTGCTCATGCAGTTTTATAAGCTGGATATAAAAGATAGTGCTTCCATGGCCACACACATTAATAAGTTCAAGAGTTTAAAAACCCAGCTTGCAACTCTTAAAAAGAATATTGATGAAGATGAGGCAATAGTTGTACTACTTGCAAGTATAAACAAGGATCCATATGAAAATCTTGTGTCCACTTTGAGTAATGTTCCAAGCCTCACACTTAAAGATATTGAGCACTCACTACTTGATGAAGAAGGCCAAGTAAAAAACAAGAATGCAAAAGACGATGTCTCATCATCTAGGGACAATCTTTTGTACACCAAAGGAGCTGCTGGACCTAAAGGAAGAGGTCGAGGATTCATCAACAACAACAACAAGGATCGGATTATATGTCACTATTATGGTAAGACTGGCCATGTAGCCAGTGAATGTTTCCACAAGAAAAGAGCCCAACAAGTGCAAAGTGATCATCATCAGAACCAGTTCATGGATGAAGAAGAAGAAGAAGAAGATGCTTCCGCTACCATCAACAACTCTGACAGATTGTTTTGAAGAACTTTCATTGTATCTTTCATATGTTTTTCCCATAGTGGATCTTTCTTTTCCTTAGTGGATTTGACTTTGTAAAAACCCTACCAAAGATGTACAATTTCAAGCCTTAACTTGACTAGGCTGCCACAAAGCTAGTCTCCTGGTCCATCTTTGTATGCAGGGGGGCAAAAACCAGCAAGGGTAGAGATTCATCATTTGAGGGGGGGTGTTGAGAAATAGACAAATGATGTATGTTGCAGGATGAGGTGCTTTGTATCCCATAAGCACAGTGAGGAGAGTGGAATAAGCTGGAAAGCTATAAAGACATGTACTTGGTTCATTTTTCAATTCAATGCTATTGTCCTTTCAATCAAGTGTCGGTGTCATTGTCCTTACACACAAGAATGTGTTTATGAGTTCAAGTCTCAATCTTGAAACCTAATTCACTTGTGTGATAGTTGGTCTTGTCTGTGTCTATGTTCTCATGAGTCTTGTCTTCATCTTCCATCCTCCATAGCTCCTGCCATGCTCTAGATCCATGTTTTCTCATAAAATTTTGGAGACCATGTAGCTTCTAGAGACTAGATGGAGTTATAGCTTCATCAATCAATAATGCAATACTTCTTCTGTATAGGCTACAACCAACCAAACAACTTAAGTCCACCCACAATATCCTCTTCAGCTCCAATTTGGCATATAGTCACAATTTGCCCACGGCCTACACATCTCTCAAGTCTTCTCCATATCTCAAAACAATCCATGTACTCTCCTCACCTCTATTGAAGTCATCGCTACACGATTGAACCTCTCTCATAGTTCCAACTAGTCAAGTGCACCTCATCCCATAGCTTGCTAGCACTAACTCTCTTTCAATAGCTTGGCATCCCATCAATTTTCGCATTGCCTTCATTTTTCCTCATCCCCATACCAAGTCAAGAGCCGAGCTCATGGGGAGAGGAGAGTATTTGCATTAACAAGTTTGCAACTTGGAAACAAAGAATGTGACTTTGAAAGACTCGCCTCCCAAAGTGCTTACATACTTGGCTGAGGTAGAGTGAAAGATGGCAATAGAAGTGGCTACAATCAATGAAAAGATTGGAGATTAAGTCAAGAAATAAAGACCAAAAGTACAACATGAAGTACAAAAGGAAATTGAAACAAGAAACAATGCATATCAACAAGTACTAAATGAAATTAAAAGAAGGAAGAAGACAAATCAACGAGATATGACAAGCATCATCTTTTAATGAAGCTCTATTGCAAAAGAAGATTTCATTCCATGCATGAAAAGAAGGCTTCAATGTGAGGGATGCCATTGAGGAACACAAGAGAAACTTGCTAACAAAGAGCACCAAGAATGCTCAAAGTCATATAGGCTACAAACCAAACTAAGACCAATATTAGGAAAAAGGGTTCAAGTGGATGGTACCATGGCAATTCATCAAGGAAGGAAATAATTAAGCAACTTTGGAGTTTGGAAACATGGAAAAGTTCATAGTATTAAAGTGATCAAAATGTTTCAAAGGAACCAAACTATGAATCACAGAACTTACACTAGCAAAACTCAAAAGTACAACCATGAGAAATTGCCAAGATAAAGGCAACTTGAAAGGAGGGAAAATGGGCAATTTATTGGGATGGCAAAGTCATCATCTAAGAGTTGAAAATTTCTGAGCACCAAGTTACTTTTGGGGAAAATGTGAAGTTTATCAAGGTGGCAAAGTCATCATGGAAGCACTAAGTTACTTTTGGGTCATGATATTAAGTAACTTTGATAACTTTAGCTTTTGGTTTTCTTTTAGGTGTTGTTTGCGCCCTTTGTTATGGGTTTCCTTTTGTACTAATGGCTCCCAAGTGTGGATTGCAACTAAAACCTTTGATTTGTGCCTTTTTCATATATGGCTTTAAGCTATATAAATGGACAATACTCTCTCTCTCTCTCTCATCAAAGAATGGTGTCTATACCTTGAACTTCCAACCTCTAACAAAGTTGATCAATTTCATATTTTTGCTTTTTGTTTTACTCGTGTGTGGATGTTGGCTAGGCATAACATCAAGTTATGCTTAGGTTTCAATTTTCTTCCAAGCCGTATGGCTAAATTTGTCCTTAACTCTTCCAATGTTCTGGTAGTATATGACATGAGGTGAACTTCATGATGTACTTGGCATTGTACAAGGCTATTAGGAAGCACATATCCCTCACAATGAGTTCTTTTCCTTCAAGATAAGATGCATAAACCAACATGGAGAGAACCTCTCTTTCTCTAGCCCTTTAAGGTCAAAATTCTATGAAACAAATGAAATGACTTATAGGTTAAAGTGGGAAAATACTCCTATCATGAGTTCCAACATCCCTATTGCTAATTGTGTTCATATTTCTTTCTCACTCTAAAAGCTCAACAAGTTTGTACCATTCTTGAAAGGTGATCAAAGTCACATGTTCCTTTTCTATTAGCACTCACATGTGTTTTGGTCCCTATCAGAAAAGTATAATTTTGAATTGAAAATTTTATAGATCCATTTATCAATGGTATATGGACATTTAGTATAACATCCTAACCTTTTTAAAAATTGTTTTATGTTGAAGTTCTACAATATCATGTAGAAATTTTGTATCTCATCATGAATACATGTACACATGTAATTTGTGATGGCCTACAAAAGTATTTGGTGTAGGAAAGCAACCACTTCACCTAAGAGCAAAGCAAAGAGCATCCTTTGCTCCTCATACATGCAAGAAATGCTCATAATACATTAAGCTACCACTTCACTTCTCTCAATGCTACTTTGCAAAGTGCTCCAAGTTTGTGATAGCACAAAAAGGAACACTTGTACTAAATGTTGAGATAAAAAATTGGACACAAGTAACCAATTCACTTTCCTCAATGCTACTAGGTAGTAGCAAAGCAAAAACATCTCCTTATAGCATGCAGGGAGCACTCATAATATATATTGAGATCAAACATTTAATAGTTTGGGTAAATATGTCAGACCTTTCAAGGCCTCCACACCACAACGTGGCAAGTGGCGAATTAGGATCCCTCATCAAAAAGTGCATGTCACATGTTCTCTTGGGTACCACCTTCACATGTTTAGATATCCCCATTGTTGCTAATAGGTACCTTTGTTGTCTATGCACTCACTAGGCAACGTACTAAACTCTAGATAACACCTTTAAACTAGGGCAAACTTATAAGCCCCATTAAGGCACAAAATATCACACAATTACAATCATGACCCATTCCATTTAAGGCATAAAATATCACACAATTACAATCATGGCCCATTTTATTTAAGGCACAAAATATCACACAACTACAATCATGGTCCATTCCATTTAAAGAAATATCAATTAAATGTCCAAAAAATGTAAAGTGCCTTTCTATGCTATCAATGATGATGAGCACACAATGTATATTCTACAAAAGACACTCAAAATAACAAAATAATCATTCACCTTACCACCCTCACCAAATCAAATATATGTGTGTCAATATTGTCATGGCCAAATGCAAACATGGCAAAGGACACCCAAGTATTGCAACATATAAGCATGTAGTTGCACCTATAACAAAGCAATTGTATGTGCCAATCTTGGCCCACAAGAATAAGGGAATAAATAGGAGACAAAACAAGAGGAGCAATTCTCTTATATTCCTTAACATATATGTTTTCTCTCTATGAGCTGCCATTATTGAAATCCATACACTACAATGGTGGAGATGGCAAGTAGCTAAGCTAAAACAGAAGAGAGCTTACGACTCCACCCACAAACATGTTGGAACATTTGCTTCCCAATGCACAAGCTAGGCATGTCTAAATCATTCATGCACAAATACACAAGCCCCTACAAGATCACAAACAAGATCAAGAACTCATATTCAAATGGAAACAAGCATATATGCTTATGTCCTTTAAAAAAAACACCCATCACTAGACATCATAAAATAAGACTAGACAATTATGCACGAATGTCGCAAGATGATGATCGTGTCAAAAAACAAAGTCAACACAAAGATGCTCAACATTTTGCAAACCCCATAGCAAGGCAAGGCAAGTGCAATAGCAACAACCACAAGACAAAGAAGTGCCACTAATCAACAAGAAAAGTCAACAACATATAGAGCAAAGGCTCTACAAAATAAAGTGAACTAAAAGTATTTCCCCATCAAACACCAAAACGAGATCTCTCAACAATGAAGTACACTAGGTGCAAAGCATCCATGCAAACGACCAATTCACTCATATCTAATCCCTTTTAATGAAGGGGGAGGTGTTGTGGCCAAATGCAAACATAGCAGAGAACATGTCAACACCACCAAGTATAAACAAGTAGTTGCACCTATAACAAAGCCATTGTACGTTCCAATCTTGGCCCACAAGAATAAGAAAACCAAGACAAGAACCAAGAGGAAGGCCTTTCTTGTATTCTTGAGAATTTGAGCTCTCTCTCTCCATTATCTTAATTGAATAGTCCACCCTACAATATAAGCCACAACTTTAAACCCAAATTCCTTCATCCAACTTATATTTGCTCTCTCTCTCTCTCTCTCTCTCTCTCTCTCTCTCTCTCTCTCTCTCATCTTAATTGATTAGTCCACACTACAATATAAATCATAACTTAAACCCAAATTCAAGGGTCTTATCTTCAAGACATTTCAAAAGGAACCAAACTTCCATTACCCACGACCTTAAATTGTCCATGGGAAATCTTCTTCAAGACATCGCCAAAAAATGCTAAAATCTCTCTTCCTATGACACAAGGGTGAGAGAACTTTGTGGATCCACAAGTTACAACCTACCACATGATAAAGATATCCTAACATTTAAGGACAAAATAACCCCAATCACCTTTTTTTAGAGAAATTAGTGGAATGGGTTTTCTAGAAGAGCTTCAAATCTATAAATCAAATGGTGTGTAATGTCACCACTCAGCTCCAAAAGGTTCCTATTCTTTGATCCAAATGTTCCCATTTCTCACTCATCTCTAATCAAGCAATTAAGATAATGTTGATCATATATTCATTTATACATATGAACATTTATGTAAAATCCAATGAGTTGACATTTTATATAAGTAGATAAATGCACCATCTATTTAGTTCTTTTAGAAGGTAAAGGGGGGAAGAAGTACAAAACACCACCTAGGCACAGAATCAAAGTCAAAGGTAGAGGGGGTAGGACTGTAGGACTCCACAACACCACCACTCCACAAACCATCTACATGCAATGCTAACCCTTTTGTATAGTAGTATCTTGTGATCACATCTACCATGTATTGCACAATCCTACCCTTTTCATACCTAACAGGATCAAGGTTTTGGGACTGAAAAGGTGTCTGTAGAGATTTGATAAATTTGAAAGATGCAGCAAGGACCAGGGCGTTCAAATTTGGTTATGCAGTTTGTATTTTTTTGTTGAGAATGCACGATCATTTGTCATTAACTTGCATTCAAAATGTTCATTTGTTGCACTGAAACCAGTTGCCACTTGCCTGGGAGAACAAGAACTACATCCTTGGAAACCATGAAAGTTGTCACCAATGACTACCAATCGTTACAACCATCACGTATGTCTCAGGAGCATTGTTCCAATAATGCCTTTGGTTTTGAAATGATTGACGTACTTCTTATTTGGAAAGAGACAGCATGACAGAAGGGAAACACATCACATAATTCATTGCCCACTGTACTCTTAAACCGATCAATGGAGTACAACAGATAATTCGATTATAAGACACATTTCAACTATAAGCCATAAATTAACAGCTTGACAGAAGCACATCACATCATTCATTGCCCGCTGTAAACTCTTAAACCCATCAATCAAGTACAACGGATAATTCAATTATAAGACACATTTCAACTATAAGCCCTAAATTAACAGCACAATTTCTTCCTTCAGATCCACACCACCTAACCAGATAGAACAAGATACCAGAAACTGCTACCAAATTGGCACTCCTGAAGGGACGTGCTTTGCCAAACACTTCCCCTGTGAACATCTCAAAAGGGCCTTCTGATCATTTTGGAACCTGATGACCAGATTGGAAATATCATCATGCTTTCTAAGGCTTAAACCAGACTCTGGCAAGCTTTTTTATGACAGAAGCTTCTCACATGATAGGCCTGAAAACTGTCAACAAACTTCGACAGATAGAAGCTTCTGACATGAATGATGATAAGCTGCCCCTGGGCTAATGATGGTATTCCATCATCACAACTTAGACACAGACAAACCTTAAGAGAAATCATTAACAGCACATATTAAGATTGAGTAGAAGCTCTTGACATGAATAATGGTAAGCTGCCCCTGGGCAAATAATGGCATTCCACAAAAACTTAGATGCAGACGGAACTTCAGAGCAATCATTACTAGCACACGGTAAGTTTTCTTGCAACACCTCTACCTATGCTGAACACCTGCTTCAACAGCTTAACCTTTAAAGCCTGATGTTTATAAATGGAGAACAGATAATAAGACAGTTCTTAGACATTACACAACTTAGATAGAAAGCTTGCACCAAAACTGGCAAGTCCATGGCCAATCAGCAATGAACAGTGCGAGAGTCATTGACAAGTTCTTGAGCATGAGTTATATATGATGCACGAGAGTCCTTTTGACTTTTGTACACTGATAAACTCTGTTCATACATCTTTATATACATTAATTGCAGGAGCTTTGGTATACTTGCATTAGAGTTCTCTCTTCGCTGAAAAACCATAAAATATGAAAATATGCACAAAAGAAGCAACCAGAAGAATGTATGACCTCATCATTGTACGCTCTTCATATGTACGGTTTCAGCACAACCCAAAGGTGTTCTCTCCACTGTATGTAACATAAAGAAAGCCATCCTCATCTTTGTGCTCCTCATAGATAGCCGACATAATTGCAGCTGTATTGTTAGGGAGAATACCAGATGTTAGAATCATAGAAACTGGGCTATCTCAGACTAGCAAATCAATCATACATTCATCATGACAACTTTCGCAGAATAGATAAAGCTCTGGCAGCTCCTTTGCCAATGATGTATGTACGTATGTATATATACATATGTACGTATGTATATATGTATGTATGTATGCATGTATGCATGTATGTATGTCAGAGTGTGCACACATGCATATCCATGTATGCCAGGGCCTTACCAGTAGGCGGAAGCACATTGTCTACAAAGATGAAGATTGCTTTCTCTGCATTTAATTTGATCCTCTTTCGAATAACATAGACAAATTGACCAACAGTAAGGTCAACTGGTACAAGGTACCTGTAAGATAAACGACATGAGGCTTCCAGCCATGATGGCAAATAATGTAGAGTAACAAAGAAAGAGCATTCACAGTCTTACTTCTTCTTATCTATGTCTGGAATGTCACTTCTTTCAGCTTTCTCAACTATTACCTGCCACAGTAAAAAGGAGTCAGTAGGACCTTAGACACCCAGTACAAACCAACTTCTAAACAACCCATACAGCACAGGCCTCAGATTCCTATACAGCAACTTCTTTGTGTTCCTCGAACCTACTACAAATTGTCCAAGGTGCAAGCAAGGCTCAACAATGCAAAAAAAAAGAGCCTCGCTCTGCCTTCAGTGCAAACTTTGTCTCACTAAAAACTGCTAAACACTACCATGTTCATGTCACATAGCGTGTGGTGTGGAAGGAGCACAAGCAACAAAGTACATGAATGACAGTAAAATCATCTCTTCACAAGATCATTCTTAAGTGCCTTAAGCATGGTGCATTCTTGTGCTTTGTTCATTCCATTGACGCAATGATTTGCTTTTCCTGGATTCAAATTATAGTGAGAGGGAATGATGTAATCAAATACAAATGAAAATGATCTTCTGAAGAGCTAATTTGATTGTAGCGTCTGATAGTAATAAGAAGATCCTGATGCGGGAAAAACCTAATTGAAATAATTAACAGAAAACAAACTATAAAAATAATACATGAAAATACATGGAAAACTTCTCATACGAAGCAGGACTTACAGGAATCCTGTCGGGATACTTCTCACGAATCCTAGAGGCTTCAGCTTTCCTCTTCTCTGTCCATCAACAGCATAATCTTTGTGTTAAACTTAAATGGTGAGTTCGTCAATGCATAAGCGATAAATGCAATAAGTTAGATTCATCCTGTACGATGCTCAAAATGAATAGCAGGTCAGACCTAGATCATGTTCCTCTTTAAAAGAGCTCTTGGCCATTTCACCTGTGCATAAAAAGACCATGATAGCATTAGAACGACACAAAGACCTTCAAAACACGTTCCCATGGACAATATAGAAATGAGTAACTGACTCCTGAATTGATGAAATCGGCGATTCACGAACGAAACTACTGACAACAACGTGAGGGAATCTATAAATGATAGCCGAAAAAGCCTACGAACGGCCGCTTCTTTGCGCAGATAACATCTGAATAAGCCTCAACAGGTGTGCCAGCGCATCAAGAAATGGTGCAGAGCAAATTCAAGAAGTCAATAGATTAAGGCACCTGAGCGCAAGCCTAGGAGGACCACAACGATGATGGCCAGAAATCAACCGCGGCTAAGGCACTAACCTGATGACGACACAACGGCAAAAAGAGAAGGTGCGAATCCAGCGATCGCAGGAACCTGGACGGAGACCTCGATCGCCTGTTAACGCTTCTGAAAGACGCCGAACAGGACGGAAATTCCTTCCGCAGGCTCGGGGCGCAACCTAGGCTTTCTGCGTGGCAACGAACGTGAAAGAAGGGGGAAGAAGAAAGAAGAAGGCGAGAAGGCAAAAAGGCGAAGGGATATAGCGAAAAGGAAAAACCCAAAAACGCAAGAAATATCCAGGTTCGGACACCAGTCGGCTCCGAGTTGCGATTCCCGAACCTAAAGAAGCCCGTCTCATTAGGGCCGGCAACCGGTCGGGCGCTCATCAACGTGTTTCCCACGTCATTCCCAGGTTAGATATTTTATGGACATCGCCAAAAGTAGCGCTTAAATGGTCGTAGTAGTAGGAGCCTGGGGGAGTAAAGAGTAAAAAGCAAGTAAGACACGAGACTTTGCACGGTCTATTGACTTGTAAAGAGGAGTGAGAAAAACTTGTAAGTCAATATTGATGTGGGATCGTCATGGTGGAGAAGGAAAAACTTGGCAATTACAGAATTATGCATTGTGATTGGAAAGTCAAGACTCAATGAAGAGAGAATGACTCGGCGAAGAGAGAGAATCTAGCCCTAAGAGAGACACCAAGGAAACGGGGTTTCTACTACAAGAAAATCTATCTTGTACTGTCAATAATCATCTGTTTTATATTTGATATGTCCACAACAAAGAAAAGAGCACTAGGAACAAGAAATCTTTCATGCAGCTTCATAGAAACAATTCTCCCATGACTTTAACTTTAACAAAATCCATCATGCTCTTCATATTCTTCATAGACTTCTTTGAGAGACATGAAAAACACAAAAGAATACTCCACTTTGAATGGAAAGATATCACATATGATTCATCTTCAAAGTTTTCACAGCTTTCTCTCACAATCTCTCATATGTAGATACATTATTTGGCATACAATTCTCTCTCTCTCTCTCTCTCTCTCTCTCTCTCTCTCTCTCTCTCGTACATCATATCCTCACTAAAATACTCAATAATCACTCACAATAATCCTTCATTGGTCGTGAATACCCCTCCCAAGAGGTATGTTTGATATGAAAGGTTACTAGAGCCACTACAATGACTCTTCATAGCTCACTACTGTCACTTCACTCCAGTCTTCTCTTGAGTCTTCAACAGCTATTTCTTTCACTTTCTTGAGCTATTTTGAACTTGCATTCACCTCTTTCCAAGCCTAGAATACTTTCCCATACTACACCCTCATCCAAGGAAACGCATACAGAGGCATACAAAGCAAAACAGAACAGGAAAATAGGCTCTACAGAAGCTCAACTAAAACAGAGGGTTATAGAAGGTCAATAGAAACCATCCAGCTCAACTAAAACCAGTCAAAACCATAAAAAACCATTCAGTGAGCTTTCAAACAACCTCAAGCTTTATCAATCATTACTCCATGCTTCCATACAGAAGAAAAACATAATAAAACAAAAGCTATTCAGAACCAAACAAAACCTCAACAAAACATCATATCTCTATTGAAAAACATCATGAGCTTATCAAAACCATTTCACCCTATCCAAAACACTCTCAAACCACTTCTAAACCAATCACCTGGGGTAGGTGGGTAGGGTAGAGGAGGAGGTGGTTGAAGAGGACCCGGGGGGGGTGGGTGGGTGGAGAAGGCGGCGGCTGCAAAGGGTAGATGGGTGGTGTCGTGCAAGCAAGGTGGCGGCCACATGGGTGGCAGGCGATGGGCGGGCAAAAGGCGGTGGCAATAGTCGTCGATGGCAACAGGGCGGCGAGTAGGTGGCCAGGCGATAAGGAGGCGAATGTGACGTTGGGTGGGGAAGGAGAGAGAGGTAGTAGGGGGAGGAGGAGGAGGAGGAGGAGGAGGAGAAACCAAGGAATGCTGGTGGAGAGTGCATTCATGCCAAGGTCGACGTACACGCGGCGCAACCGATGGTTGAGGTCCACGTGCACAACCAGCAGCTAGGGTAGTAGGTGGGTCTTGTCCTCAACATCAGCGACGACGAGGCAAAGAGTGAAGCCATGATGGAAGTTGTTGGCATCGTTAAGCGCCTCGATCATGTGGCCACGTATGGGGCATGGGGCAGCACGGCCGAGCCACTTAAGCAGTTGCCAAGGGTCCTGTGAGGTGGTGGGGGCAGCCATGGTGAGGTATTGGTGAGGGTTCCACAGGAGGCAATGGCATCGGTGGAAGCATGGGTGGGGTCAAAGAAGGACACGGAGGTGGAGGAAGCAGTTGGTGAGAGGGGGGGAGGGGACATGAGGGAGAAGGAGGGGAGGGAAGGGGCAATTGATGAGAGAGGGGGAGAAGAAAAGGGGTCCAGGAGGGGATGGGGGGGTCAAAAGGACAGGGGGGGGGGGGGGGGGGGGTAAGGGGCTAGGGGAGTCCAAACTAGGGGGAGGTGGGTCACAAAGGGAAGGGTAGGTAGGGGGCTTGGGGGGGGAAGAGTTCTAATGGGGTGGGTAGGGGGACTCGGGGGGTAGGTCTAAAAACAAGGGTAGGTGTATGGGTGTGTGAATTGGGGTGGATTTTTTTTTTGGGTGTTTTTTTAAAAGTTATTATGTGTTGTTTTTGTTTTGTTGTGTTGTGTGGTGTTTGTTTTTTTACTTTTTTTTGTGGTGTGGTTTTGCTTGCATTTTTTTTGGTTTTTTGTGTTTGTTGTTGAAATGTAGAATAAAATGACTGTGGGCACCCTCATCACGCACGTGTGTGTGGGGCGAGGGTAAATAATTTTGTGTTTCGGGGATTGAGAGGACGTGCGAAAACATGCTTGGGGGGAGGACAGCGGGAGGGACGTGTTGACACGCCTGAAAAATCGGAAGCAAGAATGTGTGTGCAATTAAGTGTAATTTCAAAACATAAATTTTTAGAAAATTTAATTCTAAAAAATCCAAATGTCGAAATAAAATGGGAAAATAAGGAAAATTGTACAAAATAACGTACCGGACAAGTTTGTCAAATGAGAACGCTTTTTTGACATGGATAGGACACGTTTGCATGGAGAAAACCGTGAAATTGCGCTTGAAATTAGAAAGAAAAATTAATACGAAAAGATTCGATGATAGGAACCCAGCAAGGTGAACATGAAAAATGTTTGCAAGAAGGGGTCAGATAAGATGGGTAAGGTTGAATGCAAATTTTGGGACGGCAGGGTGCGTTCGCATGGGAAAAAATGGCAAAAATACCAATAAAAATAAAATTAAAAATTAGTACAAAAAAATCCACACATCGAAACAGAGGGCATTAAAAAGAAAAAATGTCAAGGTAAGCTTATGGAACAAGCTTGTCAGACCAAAACACAGTTTTGATGGCTTTAGGAGGCGTTCACATGGGAAAAAGAAGAAAAAAGAGCACAAAACAACATATAAAAATTAATAAAATAAAATTGATAGATTGAATCAAGATGGGCGAAAAAGAAAAATTGTACAAGGAACAAAGCCAAACAGGACTATTCAATCAAAATTAAATTTTGAGGTGGTTAAGGCCGGTTCACATGGAAAAATGATAAAAAACACATACAAGAATTCTCGAAATTACAAAAAAATTAATAACAGACAAGTCGTACATCAAAATGATGGGCAATAAAAAGGAAAATTTTCCAAAGGAAGGTGTAGGTCAGGGCTGTCCAATCCGATTGCTATTCCAAAGCAAAAAAAAGGTGCTTTCACCTAAAAACACATTAAATGGATAGAAAATTCTTCAAAAATCAATAACGCATGATCCGTGGCTCGGAACAAGGGGTCGTTAAAAGGAAAAGTGGCCAATTCGAAGGGAAAAATATGACTGTAAGTTCAAATTGGAATTTTGGTAAATGTAGAGTGCATTCACATGAAAAAGAGACAAAACTAAGAAGAAAGAAAAACAAACAAGAAACAACCCCAAGATGGGCTAAAAAGAGGATGGGTGGGTGGGGAAAGGACCCCATTAGGGCAAGACTAAGACATGGTATGCTCAAATTGTTTGAGAGGGATGTTTCCCCAAGGGTATGCATAGCGGACGTACACAGGGATGCGTCCCCGCACTTAAGACCTTAATAGATCAAATGATCGATGCAACAAGGGCCTAGCTATTGATCATAACCCATACATATACATCTCCACACTCAAAACATGACTGAATCTTGAAAGAAAAAGGGGTAGAGTTAGAAAAACTTGGCCCAATTTGCAAATGATCGAGGAAAAACGTCGATATCACATGAAGGATTGTAGTCATCGGTAGTAGGTACCACATATTGCCATGTTGCACTCATCTAGCATGGCAAGGACCACACAACAACACCCAGGGAGGTAGCTTTGTTATTGAACTGTTGGTTAGGTTGTCGATAGCGAGGTATACAACTCTCAATCTCGATAGTCACTCAAGTTGAAATGATAGATCAGTCACTCACCCCATGGCTCACATTACTCGAAGAATAATGAGTAAAACCCATAGCTCACATCCGGTTTAGGAATTGACAAAGAGAATAGCTCAGAGAGAGTATGCAAATATACACAGTTGATGGTGCAGCCGTGCATCCCAACCCATTTGGCATAGGTGCAAGAAGGAAGGCCAAGGGGCCTGATAGTGCAATGCGCCAAAGAGATTGAGGTGTAGAGTGATGTCAGAGGAGGCCTATCTCGTGTGTGCATAGGAAAATGAAAACATACCTATCTCCAAGTGTCAGAACGTTCCTCGATCCTCACCTCTCAGTTGATGAAAGGGAATTCAATCACACTCAGTCCCCCCTCTGTCTCACGTTTTGTTGATAATAACAGGAGGGCAACCGAGTTCCTCACATCCCATTGATTGAATCCTCACGGCCACTTGCGCAAAGGTTGTATGCCTTGTGCATAATTGATGGTGCAATAGTGCAACCCACCCTGTGTTGACATACGGTGCAAGAAGGAAGGCTAGGGAGCCTTATAGTACTGTGCACATGAACAATTTTGTGCTTTGTGCATTGAGAGGCCCATCCTGTGTGTGTAACACTCCATTCATACATCGCACCTTTCTGTTGGATATAAAGGGCAAGGACTGGTCACTCATCCCACCCTTTGTCTCACACTATGTTGATGAATACAGAGGGCAACCCATGCTCACATCCCCATTTGATTAGGATGAAAACTCACATCACTCTAGGTTTGCTAAAGAAGATTGGCTTTATTTGTTGGTGACAGCAAGGTGTTGAAGATGAGGAGTACCCAGGAAGGTAGCCAACAAGTATAGTACTTCGATTGTTTATAGAAGATATCGTCTGTTGGAGGGGTAAGACGAATTGATGAAGTTGCAGAGGTAGCGCACCAAGGGAGGTGGCTTTGAATTGCTTTTGGAAAAGGTCTGTTGGTGATTCAGTTATCTTGAACTACGGGGTGTTACCACCTTTTCCATAGTCAGCTTCACGCCTAAGGGTGTTTGCCACCTTTTCTTGGAGCGAGGCTTGCTATAACAAGGAATTGCTTCATTTTTTCCCATAGTAGTTTTGCTTTTAATGTTTTATTTTTTTCTATTTCTTTTTCCATGAACAATATATGTTTTTTTTCATGTTTTTTAAAAAAAATTATGTTTTAAGAGAAGAATGACAGGAACGCCATGGATCAGAACCATCCTCGCTACCTCTAATACATCAGATGGAAAGGAAGCCAAAGAGGGGAAAAAGGTGGCTGTAAGGGGCTAATAGAACGAAGCCACATCATCAAGATCATCAAGAGGGCTATTAGGAGTGTTAGATAAAGTCGTATCGACCATCATACAAGGAATAAGGAAGCTATCAATGCCGATTATCAAGATCCCCAAGGAGGGTAATACATCTTGAGGCGATAGCCAATCAAAAAGGGATCATCCGAAGTGTCAACTGTTTGGACTTGGATAGAGCCATTAAGGTTGACGGCAAGTACCTTATAAGGGCCCATCCAATGTTGTTGAAGCTTGCTTGGAAACTTGCCAAATCACGAATCATAGGCTAGGACTAAGTCACCTTCCTTGAACTCATTCTACTTGATGAAGCTGTCATGATAGGCCATTCTGCGAGCTTGTGTGGCTTCCATGCACTGTAGAGCCATTCTCTGAGTCTCATCTAAATATTCTAGGTGCAAGAGACGACATTGTAGAGACTCCTCATCTCCCAAGCATTCTTTAATAACTATGCGCAAAAAGGGTAGCTTGAGTTCAACAGGAAAGAAGGCTTATGTTCCATACACCAACTGAAAAGGGGTCGGTCCTATAGTAACCTTATGGGAGGTTCGATATGCCTAGAGAGCCTCTATAAGTTGATTGTCCCAATCACGACGATTTGCAACAATCGTTCTTGTCAGGATCGAGTAGAGGATGCGCCATTGGCTCTAAGGTAATAGGGTGTGGATTTACGATGGCGTATCTTGTACAACTCTGTTAATCCTTCCATAATATTGTTAAGAAAGTACGTACCTCGATCACTTACAAGCTCTAGGGGATTGCTAAAATGGGTGATGATGTTCTCGTATAAGAATAGGGCCACATTGTTGCCATCATCCTGCTTCAGAGCTTTGGCATCACACCACTTTGTCACGTAGTTTGTACATACCAAGATGTATTTATTCTGCTTCCATCTAGTTGGCGGATCAATAGGCCCAATGAAGTCGATTCCCCACTTCTTGAATGGCTTTAGGGGAAGGATAGGTTGCAGGCATGGTGCTAGATTTGGCAGGCTTTCCCATTCATTGATAAGCATCATAACATTTGCAATAGTCATAGGCAACCTTGTGGAGGGGTTAGCCACCAATATCCTATGAGCAGGGTCTTTCTAGATGCCGCTTCTCCTGCAAAATGTTAGCTACATGGCTTGTCATGGCATGCTTTCAACATGATTCCAATCTCTTCTCCTACAACACATATTTGCAATACCTCATCTTTGCCTTTCTTGTATAGAGCACCACCTAACAGGGTGTAGGGGGCTGATTCCAAAAGAAGCTTCTTCTTCTCACGGCTCGAGATACCAGGGGGATAGTGTTGGGTTGCCAAGAGGTTGGCTATATCTGTGTACCAAGGGGTAACAATTTTAACTAGAAACAAGGAAGCATTAGGAAGGTTTGGATCATCTTGCTCTTTGTCATCACTTTGAGGGACCCGTAAAATATGATAAGCTAGGACATGAGAGCATTGGGGTTTGGTAACCACTTCAAAGTCGAACTCTTGCAACAAAAGGAGCCATCTCATCATTCTTCCCTTCACATCGACCTTGTTCATCAGGAAGGACAGGGCTTCATAGTCCATGTAGAATTTGAAGTGTATCGACAGCAGTAGTGTCAAAACTTCTCCAAGAGGCAAACACCATTGCTAAGGCACTCAAGCTCCGTTACTGTGTAGTTTTGTTCTCTATCAGTTACTTTTCGGCTTGCATAATAGATAGGTTGATCCAACTTTGAGGGGGCCTTTTGGCATAAGACTGTTGAGATATCGAGCTCCACTCGTGATATGCCAGGGTGACCGTTGTGCATTTATATCACCGACTTGTCAGTTGCAGATGCGGTTGGTACACCCCCCATGAATAATAGCTAGATGACAGCTATCCTTATCTACTCTAGTTCGTGGCTCAGTTAGTATGCCACCTTAGTTAGTTGAGTTTGGTTTGAGACCCATATATAGGGTTCTTCTATTTTTATGTACTTGAGTTCTTTTGGCTTATACAACTAAGAAGAGGAAAACTGTTTTCAGCCTCCACCTTTGTGTGTATTCCCCCATTGTGCAAGCAAGAAAGCTACAAGTCAGACTCCTTCCTTCTCTCCCACAATCTTGACATGGTATCAGAGCCTTGTTCGTGGTAAGGAGCTCAAGAAAACAAACCAAGTTTGCGGTGTTCTGGTAAGAGGACCAGTGTTGCTTTCATTTTTCTGTTTTGGGAGCAAGTCTCTGCAGGTACACAGCCGGAAAGTGCAAGTGTATTGTTTCAGATTGAGACGCCCTTCGCAGTGTAGCAAGAGGGCATTATATGCTGCTGGACAAGGCTTTAGCCCTAGGTTGCCCTATTTTTTTGATTCGAGGCCATTTCGGTGCCTGTTTTGGAGGTGGAAGTTTTCTGCACGCACTCAGGAAAAGGCCATGTTTTTTGATGTGCGACCATTGTTCTACAGGTCGTTGAAAAGTTACTGTAGAAATTGCATCGTATGCCTGTGCGTAAAGACATTGGGAGTTAGAGAATCATCCTTGTTGCCTGTTGATGCAAAATCATCACTAGGAAGTGACTGTGTGGTCAAATACCACTTTCGTCAGTTTTGCAGATTTGCCCTTGTGAGGTTGAAGCTGTGTTTTTTGCAGTGAAGATAGAAATTTTTGCAGTGTTCTGTAATGGCGTTTGATTCTCTTTCACAGATTGTCATTGAAAATCTTGACAAGAACAACTTCCAAGCATGGAAGTTTAGAATGACGAATTTCCTTATGGGAAAAGGATATTGGGAATTCGTTGCAGGAAATGAAGAAGAACCAGTTCTTCCTGATGTTCCAAATCAACAGCAAATGTAGGCATTTAAAGCATGGCATGAGAGAGCCAGGAAAGTTATATACTGGCTGTCTATCAGCATTTCAGACTCTATGATTGTGCATATTCAAGATGCAAGTATGCCAAAGGAGGCATGGGATACTTTGTCAAAAATGTATAGCACAAATACGCAAGCCAGAAAAATGCAGCTCAAGCAAGAGTTGCACAATGTGCAAAGAGAAAGTATGAGCATCAATGACTACCACATGAAGGTGAAGAAGATTGCAGATGCACTTGCTTCCATTGGGTCGCCAGTGGAAGATGATGATTTAGTTTCTGTGACCTTGAATGGTCTAGAAAAGGATTATGCACAATTCCGAACATCCATTTCCATCCGTGAAAGATTTTCTGATTTTGAGGAGTTGATTGCTCTTCTAATTTCTGAGGAGCAAAGAAATGGTGGTGCGTCTTCTTCAGGAGGAACTTCAAAAGAAGCTGTCTTCTACTCAAATGCTGGAAGAGGTAGAGGCAGAGGTAGAGGAGGCCGATCTGGAGGCCGTGGTAGAAATCAGAATATGCAGCAAACTCAAGAAAACCAGTCCTTTGGAGGAGGACGTGGTAGCTCTAGAGGCAGGGGGAGCCAAAGAGGTCGTGGTGGATGGCAAAGAGGCCAAAATGCAAACAGCAACGTTGAATGCTACTACTGTGATAAAATGGATCATATGGCTAAAGACTGCTATAAAAAGCAAAATGACATCATGAATGGAAATTTGCAACAAGGGAATTATGCATCTTCTAGTAGACAGGGTGATGACAGAAATGAGCATTTGTTTATGGTGCAGCACATGACCAATTCTGTGACAAGTGCAGAAGAAAGCAACGATGTGTGGTATGTTGACTCAGGTGCATCAAACCACATGACAAGTCATGCAGAATGGATGCAGGATGCAAGGAAAATGGAAAAACTAGGATTTGTGGAGACTGGTGATGATACTGCACATCCTATTATGCAGATTGGAAATATTCCTTTGTTTATGCAGAATGGGAAAAAGAAATACCTGTCGGATGTATTTCATGTCCCGAATATCACCAAGAACCTAGTTTCTGTTGATCAAATGGTTGAGCAGGGCTTGCAGGTCAGATTTAATTCTCATGGATGCTTTGTTGAGGATATGAAAAATAAAGGTCGCTTGATAGCAAAAGGAAAGAAGAAGGGCAGAATGTTTACGTTAGATGCAGACATGCCTGAATTGAGCGCAACAATGTTTGCACATGAGACCGGTATAGTTGCAGATATTGACATCTGGCATAAACGCATTGGTCATGTTAATGTACAGCGACTTAAATCAATGCAAGCCCAAAATATTGTTGCAGTATTGCCTAAATTCAAGGTTGTAGAAATGCATAAGGTATGTGAAGCCTATCAATTTGGAAAACAGGCAAGGAAACTATTTCCTAGACATGTTCAAGAGAGTAAGAAGCCATTGGAATTAATCCACTCTGATGTGTGGACTACTAAAGCTGCATCTATTGGAGGCTATCATTATTTTGTCACTTTTATTGATGACTATAGCAGAAAAGTTTGGGTGTATTTTATGAAAAAGAAAAGTGAAGTTTTTGGGCATTTCAAAACTCTTAAAGCTATGGTTGAAAAAGAAACATGCCTGCAAATAAAATGCCTAAGGTCAGATGGAGGGGGAGAGTACCTCTCAAATGAGTTTGCAAGGTTCTTGCAGGAGCATGGCATAAAGCAGCAATATTCATGTAGTCATACTCCACAGCAAAATGGAATTGCAAAAAGAAAAACAGGCATATTGGAGAGGTATCTTGTGCCATGCTCAATGAAAAAGACCTGCCAGATTTTTACTGGGCTGAGGCAGTTGCTACAGCATTCTACATAATGAACAGGACTCCCACTGCAGCAATACATGGCATGACTCCAGAGGAGAGGTATACTGATAGGAAACCAGATATTTCTCATTTGAAAATTTTTGGTTGCATTGCCTATGTTCATGTGCCAGATGAGTTGAGATCCAAGTTGGATCCAAAAGCTAAGAAGTGCATCTTTATTGGTTACTCTCTGCAGCAAAAAGGGTATAGATGCTATAACCCTTCTACTCGTAAGTTTACAGTGAGTAGAGATGTTGTTTTTGATGAGATGAGTAGCTGGTATAAACCAGTAAATGTGATTGATAATGTAGATGCACAAAATGGTAATGCTGCACAGAATTCACAGCAGCAGTCACAAGATATTAGTGGACCTGGAGCGTCCTCTAGCAGTGGTTCACATTCTTCGCCATGGACAGGCAGATTGAGATCAGGAGAATCTTCTCAAAGCAATGCAGATAGTGGTATGCAGGTATCACGAAAAGGAAAAGAGAAGGTAGATCAGCCCATGTTTGATGTGAATGTAGGTCACTCTTATGTGGATGGCAAATCTAGTGGCTCAGAATAGAGCATTGATGATGAGTTGGGTATTCCTTCTATTGTTACACATGGAGTAAGGAAGACCAGGGATGTTTTGAGAGCACCTGGGAGTGAACCTACTTTACGCGGGTCTACCAGAGCTAGGTATCCTATGGATAGGCTGAAATATGATGGATTTATAGCCATTCACTATGCCTATATGGTCAAAGTGATACAGGAACCAGAACCCACTTCTTTTGAGCAAGCCATGGGAAAAGAAAAATGGGAGAAAGCCATGGATGAAGAAATGGATGCCTTGGAATCAAATGCTACATGGGAATTGGTACCTTTGCCTAAAAATAAGAATGCAATTGGTTGTAAGTGGGTTTATAAGGTGAAACATAATGCAGATGGTTCTGTGAATAGATACAAGGCAAGATTAGTAGTCAAGGGGTATGCACAAACATACGGCATTGATTATGAAGAAACATTCAATCCGGTTGCAAGGATGGCAACCGTAAGAGCAGTCATTGCTATGGCTGCATCAAAGGGATGGTCTTTACATCAGATGGATGTAAAGAATACCTTCTTGCATGGTGATTTGCAAGAAGAGATCTATATGGAGTAGCCACCAGGTTATGTGCATGATGTTCATCCTGAGTTTGTTTGCAGGTTGAAGAAAGCCTTGTATGGCTTGAAGCAAGCACCTAGAGCATGGTCTGACAAGATAGGACAATATCTTGTCACTATTGGCTTTCAGATTTCCAAGGCAGATTTCTCACTTTATGTGAGAAAAACAGAGAAAGGTATTATGATGCTTGTCATTTATGTTGATGATTTGATTATCACAGGTGATAGTGATGAAGATATCCTTCATGTGAAAATGCTATTGAAGCAAAAGTTTGAGATGAAGGATTTGGGAGAGCTACGTTATTTCTTGGGCATTGAGGTGATTAGATCACCAAGTGGGATACGACTCTTGCAGAGGCAATATGGATTGGACATGCTGTCCAAATATGGGATGATAGGCTGTAAGCCTATTTCAGTTCCTTTGGAGCAGAATGTGAAGTTGAGCACAGACGTAGGTGAGCTTCTCGAAGACCCTACTATGTACAGATGCATAGTAGGAAGTTTGATTTATATGACTATTACCAGGCCAAATTTGAGCTATGATGTTGGATTGGTAAGTCAGTTTATGCAGGCTCCAAGGAAACCGCATTTGGATGCGGCTAGACGCATACTCAGGTATGTGAAGTCCACATTGTAGTATGGACTATTTTATGAGACTGGGATTCAGATACAGTTGCATGGATACACTGATGCTGATTGGGCTGGTAGTAATTCTGATAGACGATCTACCAGTGGATATGTGTTCTCTTTTGGGAGTGCTACAGTCACTTGGAGTAGCAAGAAACAGCCTACAGTTGCCTTGTCGAGCACAGAGGTTGAGTACAGGGGCGCAACAATGGCTACATGTGAGGTAGCTTGGTTGCATAAGCTACTTTATGATATGCATCAGCCTACAAATGGGCCAGTTGTCATTTATTGTGACAACATGAGTAGTATACACTTGGTAAATAACCCAGTCTATCATGCTAGAACAAAGCACATTGAGGTGCATTATCACTATATGCGGGAGAGGGTTTTACTAGGTCTTATTGATCTAGTTTATGTCAGCACAGAGGATCAAGTAGCTGACATATTTATGAAGGCATTGGGCGCAGAGAAGCTGGGCAAGTTCAAAGACCTGCTTGGTGTGCAAGAATTGGGATTGAGCTCGAGGGGGAGTGTTGAGATATCGAGCTCCACTCGTGATATGCCAGGGTGATCATTGTGCATTTATGTTACCGACTTGTCAGTTGCAGATGCGGTTGGTACATCGCCCATGAATAATAGCTAGATGACAGCTATCCTTATCTACTCTAGTTCGTGGCTCAGTTAGTATGCCACCTTAGTTAGTTGAGTTTGGTTTGAGACCCATATATAGGGTTCTTCTATTTTTATGTACTTGAGTTCTTTTGGCTTACACAACTAAGAAGAGGAAAACTATTTTCAGCCTCCACCTTTGTGTGTTTTCCCCCATTGTGCAAGCAAGAAAGCTACAAGTGAGACTCCTTCCTTCTCTCCCACAATCTTGACAAAGACTACACCTAGGCCTTCAACTGATGCATCAGTGTGCACATGGAACTCCTTAATCCAATCAGGAGGCTGCAAGATGGGTGCCTTAATCAGGCGCTGTTTCAGGGTGTTGAATACCTCAACACAATCAATGGTCCATGTAAACTCTACATATTTTTTGAGGACTTTATGTAGGGGGTCTGCCTTTTTTGCAAAGTGTGCAATAAACCTTCTGTAATAGCCCACATGGCCAAGAAATCCCCTTAATTGTTTGAGGTTGATTGGTGCTGTTAAAGTTGCAATCTTCTCAATCTTTGTAGGATCTATCACTATCCCTCATGTAGAGACAATGTGGCCTAGAAGAACTCTTGACAAGATACTAAAGACACATTTGTCAGGGTTGAGAGAGATCCCATACTCTCGATATTTATTAAAGCACTACTCTTAAGTGTCCCCAAGGCTCACGGATTAGGCTATAGACACCGAAGTCATCTAGGTACACCTCAATGAAATTATGTAGATGGTTTTGGAATGCAGCCATTATCACTCATTGGAAGGTAGTAGGGGCATTACAGAGCCCAAATGGCATCACTTTGTAAGCATAGGTTTCCCATTCGATTGTGAAGGTTGTTTTGGATTGATCTTCTTCTGCATTTTGGACTTGATTATGTCCATTGAATCCATCCAAGAGGGAATAAAGCTCATGGCATGCCACTGTGTCCAACAATTAGTTCGTGAAAGGGATAGGAAAATGATCCTTCTTTGTCTTGGAGTTCAACTTTCAGAAGTCCACATATATTCGTAGCTTTCCATTCTTCTGAAAGATTGATACCCACCTTTAGGTGACATTCAATACCTTCTGCATCCATGAACGTTAGTTGCTTTTCTCCTTCCACTTTGTGGCCGAATGTCCCACGGAATGCTTTTGGGTAGAGACTCAACTCCTTCAAGGGAGTGGTCTTCTCTTTTGATAATTCACTAGAATTGATGTCCTCTTTTGGCAGAGACTTAGTGCACTCCTTAGGGAGCAGAAAGGGTATTAGAGTAGTTTCGGGTTTGGTTTCAGGATGAGTTACTTCTTGGCTTGAGGACTCGTCTTCTGAGGACACAGCCAAGAATATCACATAACAGGAACCTTGGAGGGGAGCTTCAAGCTCTACCCCGAGACCTACGGACCACTTATTGCTCAAGTGTTTCGAACCGAGCGGCCATGGCTACCTCTCACATAGCCGACGCGCAATGTCTACCTTACGGGTGTAGTGAGCCGACCTTGATGCTCGATCGAGTACCCTCCTCTTTCTTGCACATCGGTAGCTCCACGATCCTTGAGGCAAGCTCAAGCAACCTCAATCCCTCTCCCATGAGCTTTATCCTCCATAGCCACGTGCGATACAAGAGAAGAGAAGAGAGGAGGAGAAGATGAAGAGAGAAGATGGAGAGCTTCTTCTCCAAGATCCCTCACTCTCACACAATCACTCCCTCACTCCCTCACACTCTCTCAATCCCTTTCTCAAGCACAAGCAAGAAGGCAAGAAACAAGAGAAGAAGAAGAAGAAGCTTTGGCCACACACAAGAATGAGCTTCCCATTCACTTTTCAACTTTATATACATGCCCTATTTTTCATGGGCGGTCATCCCCTTTTTTTACATGGCCGGCCATTAGCCTAGGCCCATTTTCTCATTTCCCACCGTTCTAGTCTATCCTATCCCCAATTAATGCATACAATTTGCACAGGAGTAAGTCTGGTGCTCTTTTACAAGGTTTTGGAAGTGTTTTCGCACTTAATGGTGTGCTCTTTATTCTTTTACTCTCCTTGGGCGACTCCAAGACTTCTTGAGGATCGTGCCCATGCATTTAATTTTTTCCCAGGTCTAGTTGCCAATTAAGGCGCCTTTTCCTTTTTTTCTCTTTTTTCATTTCCCGCTCCTCTGTGCTGCGGTAAACATTACCCCCCTCCTAGCCAAGTGCCAGTCCCATGGCACTGTGGTGGGAAGTAGTGGGATAGATGATGCTATTGCTAGGTGGAACTGGTGGGTAGATGATACTAATACTTGTGAATGAGAGGTGATGGAGTTTGATGACGATGACTAGGAGAGATTCCGGCGTGCTTTGGGCTTCATGAAGATACTCGGCATCCTTCACACTGTTATGGTGTCCCTTATGTAGCCGGTCGTCTTTTGAGTATCTGAAACACTTGAACCAATAAGCAGTCCCTTAGGAGGATGGTATTGGAGGGATTTATTCTGGAGAAACCCCTCGAACACTGTTTGCCTTGAAAAGCCGTGGCCTTGGCTGAAAATCCTTGTCTTTGAGTAGAGGGTCTTCAGTTTTGAGTTGAAGGTCTTCAGGCTTGTGGAGTCAATAAGCGATCAGTAGATCTTGAGGCGTTGGGCATGGATCATTGGGAAATGAGGTTCCAAGATCTATGCCAATGGCAGATCCATCATTGGGTTTTCCTTCTGCTTGATTTGATTCAGTCATGGCAGCCATCAGTAGGCGGATGATTGGCAACATGAAATCTGTTGAGCCATTTAAACCTTCGCAGTGAAGCTCCTGAAGTTGCAGTAATGGGGTCATGTCCAACTCATGGAAAAATTCCTTGTCATTGGAGGATGCAATAAATGATTTCCTTCAACCAAGCAGCTAGCTCTTGAAACTCGAACATATCCTGCAAGAAAAGTGGTGCACTTCCTAGGGAGTGTGTCTGTCTCACTGTGTAGTGCATGGTGCTCGTGCCAGTGGAACTGGGAGATGGGTCTAACCTTGGGCAAGCCCTTGGTAATGTCCCACACTTGAGGACCTAGCTCGTGCAGCGTTGGAGGTGCGGTGCAAAACTTAGGGTGACAGGTCTGAAAGTCCTGCCCTTGATGTGCCCTAAGTGTGAAGTGGGGGAGGGGCTACAGAGGACTCTAGATGCAGTGAGTGTGGTGCACAATAATAGTGAAGGAAGACTGCAAGCACATGTTTTTTTTTTTTTTGAGAATGGGAGAGAGTACATTGGGCAAGGTATGTGGCACCTATTTAGTCACGGGGCGGTCGCAGGCATTGTGATAAAAATGCGCGACTTTGTAGGTATTTCTTTAATACCGGCTTTAGCTCTCAGAGGAGTGGTGGACAAGAAGGGGTGATTACACCTTGCAAAGCGGGTGTCACTCATATTTTCTAAGAGCTCTAGGCAAAAGGCAGGGAGGAGAGTAGCCCGCATCATCAACCTAGTCATGGCTCTACTATCTATTCCTAAGTTAATATCAAAAAAGAGTGGGAGGAGATGGGCTTCCTCTGCTGCAGGTTTTTGGAGTAGCAGGAATTTGATAAGGCAGAGGTAATTACAAGTGGTCAAGAATGCTGGATCGGGGCAGGAAGAGAAGTCTACAAGAAAACGATTTATGGAGGGAAGTATATCTTCTACCCTAAATGCTAAGCACTCCTCAGGGCTTCTAGCATTTACATTATAGATTCTCGGGAAGTCATAATCCCCATGTAAATCTCTATCGTAGTCCACTCCATGCCTACGGGGGTAGGGCATGTAGATGGGATCGTTACGCTCTTCGGGGAGTGAACTACAAAATGCGGTCCAGGCATCAAAATTGGTGTCCCAAATCCTCCTTCGCCATTTCGACTGTGCCTCATAGCCTTGGACAGTTTTGGGAACCAGACTGACCTTGTCTTCCCAGTACTCTTGGGGCTCTTGTCTTCACCTAGTCATTGTCATGCTTTTTTCTTCCATCCATCTGTTTGCAAGTTCGTTAGCCAGATCTTTGATCTTGGCTACGACTCCTAGAGGCAGGGCCCAGTCCAGAGAGCGTGGAAAAGCAAATGAAAGCTCGAACGGCCTCTTATGTAGCTCTCGCTGGCGCCAGATGACCAACTCCTGGGGCCAGTCTACAGGATGTGTATCATTCCTCAGTGGCATGGGCTCCTCAGGGAGTTGTCATGGAAGTGTGCATGCTCGGCATTGGGCCTCCTCAGCTAACTCTTGTCTCCTTCTCCTTGCTGCAACTATGTGTTCAGGTAGATCGGCATCTGCAGGTTCCTCCTGTGGGATCTCGGGTTGAGGCGGACTCGGCATCCTTTGTGGTTCATCGTCATCATCTTGCTCGAAATCCGGACCCTCTTCGACATTTCGCTCAACCACAGGAGGAATAACTGGTGGTGGTGGCGATGGCTGCTCCTGCTCCTGAAAACCTAACTCCTTGAGCTCAGCAGTGGAAAGGCCTGTATAGCGCAGGTAGTAGAATTGTTGCTCTTTAGTTATTCCTGTACTTGTTGGAAGCTCCCGCTCTTGAAGACCGTATCTTAGAGCCCGGGTGGTTAGCTCCAACTTTCTTTTTACATTTTCCACTGTATCATCGCCCTCAGCTTGCATCACGTGGAGCACTGTATTGAGGAAGGCCTGTCACTGGGTCTTAGTGGTTATTTCTGTAGCCTCAACCCTAGCCTCGGCCAGCATTCTTTCGCATTCTGCCATCGCCAGGCGTTCGGTTAAGTCCCTTACCCTGTCAAAGTTTTTTCTTTCCCACTCCATGGCTCTCTCCTCCATCCTTTTCCTTTGTTCCTCCAGCTGGCTCGCCAGGGTGGTTACTACCTGTTGCTGCTCATTTGATAAAAACTATAACTGGTTTCTTTCTCTTAATTTCTGAGCTAGCTGTTCTTCAGCAATCCCTCTTGCTTGATTGACAATGCTGAGTCTGTGGTGCGCCTCGGCCAGAATTTTTGATTTTTCCTGCACCAGCTGCTCTTGGCTTTGGATTTAGCGAGGAATAGCCTTTTTTGGTTGAAGGTCATGGCCATGAGGGCTTCCACGTCTTCTTGGGAGGTCTCCAGCGCATCTTGCAATCTTTGCACTTCATCCTATAGCCGTTTTGCTTCAACTGCTGAGATTCCTGGCCCTTCATTCTTTAGGAATTCGATTTCCCTTATTAACCTGTTCTGTTCTTCTAGCTCCTGCCACGACTGGGGCTCCGTGGCATGTTCTTGTGGAACAGTGGCTTCGCCTTCCTGAACCCCCTGGTAGAGCATTTCCACTTGGGCGACCCTTTGCTGTAGATCACTGTATTGCTGCATCAGTAGCTTTAGGTTCCTTTGTTCTGCCACCATGCTCTGCTCCTCGTCCTCCAGCCTTTGTCCAAGGCAGCTTTCATTGTTTTGGGCTTCCTTCATTTTTTCTGCTAGTAGCTGGTCCTATAGGGCCTTTATTTCTCTCCGTCTGTCAGCTTTCTGCCTTGATACCTCTAGCCTAAGGGCCGCTGACGTCTCCTTTTCTTTCTCTAGTTCCAGCAGGGCCACCTTCTTCTCTTCTTTTGCCTTGTCCAGTTGTGTCAGCAGCTCGGCCACATATGCGTCATAGTCAGTGTCGGCAGGCATGGGAGTATTGGGCATGGTGGTCGATGTCTCCAGCCTTTGTCGTTTAGGGTCTTGCAGTGACTCTGCATCTGCGACGGTGGGCCTTTTCAATCTAGTTTCAGGCACGATTTCGGCCACCTTGCTCACTAGCATCTGCACCATGGTCATGAGCTGTGCTGTGTCTAGGGGAGGCGTGGGTTGTGCAGTGGTTGCAGTCGTAGTTTCAGCCGTTGTCAGTACAAAGGAGGGAGGAAGTGGATGTAGGAGGGACTTGCCCTTGCCTACGACCACTGGAGCTGCTTCCACACTTGCACTGGCTTTGGCTTTATGGCTAGGGCTTACGTGTTCGAGTTCTCCGTCCCCATGGGTCTCTTCCACCGAACTTCGTGTAGCTTCCGCCAGTTCGGCCAGTTCCTTTAGTTGCTGCTCTTCGGCTTCTTCTCTCACCCTTCGTTTCCTATCCTCTTCTGTCTTCTTCGACTCCTCTCTTATCCTGGCAAGCTCCTCCTCCTCTTTCCTCCTCCTTTCTTCCTCAGCCCTTCGAGATCTCTTTTAGCCCTTTGATGTCAGCCCGTTCTTCCTTATTTAATTTCTCTTTCTTCTCCTTCTGTCTCCTATCACTTTTGCTTTGTTCTTCGGGTTTGCTCGCTCATGGAGGCGGCACCTCCTACTCTCCCTTGTCACTTATTGTTCTTTCGCTTGATTCCCCTCCTTCGTGGTGAGGTGAGCTTTGATGCGCGGCTTTCTCATCCATGACACCCTCATCCTTTATTGCTTCGTCTATGATGGCTGTCAGGATACCCCCATATCTGATTGTAGCTGCCTTTGATGCAGGTTTCTTCCTTGCGGAGCGCGCGGTTGAGGCAGGGGATTCTCCTCCTACTGGTGCTTCCACAGGAGTGAGGAGGGCAGCTGAACTTTGAATGGTTTTCTGTACGAATCCATTCCAGTCTATCTCTTCAGGGATTCCTGCTGCTATGCTTTCCAACAGTGGGACCCCGATCCTATTCATCAACGCATTGTACTGTTGGCCCAAGAAGAGGGTATGGATCATCTTCGCTTGTGATTTCACTGCTGGGTCTGGGATATCAGCCAAGCTGATTCCATCCATGGTGTGCACCGCTTCTTTCTTGACCCCCAGCATGGTGTAAACATCTCGTCTCGGCCGTCTCTCTTTCTTGGGCACAAGCCCCAGGGCCTTTTCTATGATTGTTGGATTGAGGGGCACTTTGATTCTTCTTTCTTGCTCCCCTGTCCTTACTGTGACAGTGCCACAGTTCCTGCTCTTGTCGAAGTTCCTCAGGAAATCCGCACACATGTTGTAATCCACAGCCTGCCCCACCTTTTCCACGTACTTGTGGAGGTGGCATCTGTCCACCAAGTCTTTGATCGTGGGTTCCTCCAGGATGGCCTCGTCCAGATTCAGTGTGTGCTTGAAAGTGAACTGACTGAATCCTCGCGTCTCAATGTTGATGCTGAATTTGGTCATCTCTTCTTCAGAGAATGGGAGTTTGCCCCCTTTGTCTTGTCCTGCCATGGTGGTGACATGTCAACACATCATGCCAACATTAATGCCTAACAATCGGCTTATTTCTAATCCAAACTCAGTTTGAGAGAAAAATATATGTGCCCAAAATGGGTACACTTGCTTAGAGGCTTGTCTATTGCTATTGTTTTACTTTGCAGTATTATTCCATAGAAACTTACTTAATTATAACAATCTGCTAGCTAGATAGCATAACTTTTCATTTTTGCTCTGCTCTTACTCACATTGCTCCCCCCTTCATCGGGGATCTTTCAAGGAATCCTTCCTAGGATTAGCACAGGAAGGATGAGGTAAGCGCTGTTTCGCATGGGTTGACTTACCTAGCCAATAGCCAATCATAGAAGCTTGGATTGTATTCGAGTTGGGCATGACAATCAAGAGTAGATGGTTGGATGGAGACTTGGGAAATGTAGGTCAAAACATCGTGGAAGAGATCTCCAGTATTGAGGTGACTGGCAACATGTAATTCCTCTTCGGTGAGGAATTGGTCAATGTAGGGGTGGGCGAGCACATGGTCATCCAAATGCTGATTACGGGTGATGGCTAAGACCCTAAATGAGATAGGTGCCACATAAGTGGGGTCATATTCGATAGTTTTAATTGCCCTGCATTGCTCAGCATTGGTCATTATTCGACAACCTTTTTTCTCCCATTGGATCCTTAGCGTAAACCACTGCTGCAAGAATGTGGAAGGTGAGCTTGCCATTTGCGTGAGCTCGTGCAACTCCTGTTCAGGAGCAAAACAAGGAGGCTTACGATACGAAGTGATAAGTCTTCTGAGGGCAGCTTGATCCTTCGAGATTTCGTTGTTTGCTATCAGTTCGACAGCAATTTTGGGGACTTTAGTGGTCATAAGTTCGTATTCCTCCCAAGTGCATGGTAATGCACGAACATCCGAAGCAAGCGTTTTGTCAAGAAGGCCTAGGTCTAGCCTCTCGTAGCTTCTAGCAAATGTAGTGAAAGTTTCGTCTAACATTTTAATGCAGGTTATTAAGTCATCCCCAGAAGTTGCGGCAAGGTCCTTAGCCAAGGAGAGGAAAGGTCATATCATGTATGAAGGTTTAAGACCCGCTGGTGGGGGTGGTGCAACTAGACTGGATAGTTGTGACTCCGTCATCGGTGTCACGGGTTGGGCCTTGCAATCTGAAGCACGTTGAGGTGCTATAGGAAGTTCCGGAGGCATGGGGGTTGTGCTAGGTTCTGAGTGGGCAGTCATAGTGGTTTTTAAGTTCTCTGGATCAGGTAGGTTTAAGGCCTGCGGCATTTGCTTTGGTCGATAGATGAGCTGAGACTTGCGAGCCACAGCGGGCCATGGCCTGCTGACTATGTTCTGGGTGCCACTTGTACAAGCCTCTCTCATTAGGGTGAGATTGTTTGTAGATGAGCTTCTTAGCCGGCCATTTTTAGGCACCCAAATCCAGGGATTGCCCTCGTAATATCCTTGTGTCCACAAGAGATCTTTGGGAATCCAACGCGGCGTGGTTGTGTGTCTACGACGATAGCGCCTAGACTGCCTCTTAGGTCAGGACGGTTGATAATTTTGATGTTTAGGATCATACTTGGGTGGTCTACCTGGATGTGGTTTTTGCCGTTTTGGCACCCATAGAAACTTGGACTCTTTGGCCTTGTGAGCGCTCTTGGTGGGTTTGGGCCTGGGGTCAAGAGCCCGGCACGAGGCCATAGTTTCCGTCTGTTCAGACTCGGGCTGAAGCGTGGTCGTACGGGTTTCTACCGGTGGCTTCATAAAGGTGGGGAAATTAAGACAGCCCTTGCTGAAGGTCGTCACTATGCGCACATTGTCGATAGCAAGATGTATGTGGTTTAGGTTTTAATCCACATTACAGTTTGTTTGCTTCTTGAAAGTGCGACCCAATAGTGACACATTACCAGCTCCTTTAGTGTCAGGTAACACATGGAAGAAGGCTGGTAAACTTTCAGACTCAATGGAAACGACCACCTTGCACTTCCCTAGGAGTGGATAAGCGGTACCCCCAAACGGGGTGAGTTTAGTGTTAGTGGGCTATAGTTTCGGTTGACCAATGCATGTCCAATGGTCGTGCGTCAAGATGTTGTAGTCAGGACCTTCATCAATCAAGGCTTCGAAAGAATACACCGCTCCTGCTGCGACTTTGATCTGCAGGTATGCCGGTGCCACTGCTTCTTCGTCCTAATCTGTAAGGTCAGTTACAGTAGCCATGCGGACGTTCAGTGGGGGTTCTAGCATGGGTGGCTCATGTAATGGATGTGAAGGAGGATAGTACTTCTTAATGCGGCTGCCGTTAAAAAAGCCTATTCCTTCACCGTCAAGTGTCTCCAACTCGACATTCCCAGTCCTACCGATCATGCGGACTCTGAAAGGCCCTAGCCCTTGAAACTTCATCTTCTATTTATGTCCTTTTACCGAGTACAGCAGAACAAGGTCCCCTTGTTCGAAGTCTCGCTGCTTGACATGCTTGTCAAACCACATCTTTCGTCGAGCCTTTTCACAAATCAGAGAGTGAGTGGCGAGGAGTCGGGTCTCCGTTAAGCTCTCGAGTTCCACCAAGCAGTTGGTCCAAGCCTCTCTTCCCTCCCAACGTTCTTGGACTGCTAGCCTCAAGCTAGGGATGAAGAATTCTAAGGGTAAAATGGCTTCAGTTCCGTACCTCAGCCTGAAGGGCGTCTGTCCTACAGCCGTTTTATAAGCTGTGAGATAGGCCTACAAGACTGCCATTAGCTTGTTGTCCCAGTCACTTCTTGAAGTAGACACAACTTTTGTAAGCACATTGACTAGGATTTTATTCGTGGATTCGGCTTGGCCATTAGCTTGAGGGTAATAGGGAGAGGACTTCCGATGAATTATCAGGAAGGTAGAGAGCAAGTGGGCAATCACTTCATTAATGAAGTGTGTGCCTTGGTCGCTTACAAGTTCGATTGGACAGTCAAACCGTGAAATGACCTGCTCCCACAAGTACTTTGCGGTGGTCCTAGCATCGTTCTTCCTCCTGGCTCGTGCCTCTGCCCATTTCGTTAGATATTCGGTCACCACTATGATGTATCGAGCTTGGGAATATTGTGCTGCAGGACTGATAGGTCCAATAAAATTGATGCCCCATTTTTCGAAGGGTGGTCGGGCTATGACAGGGGTCAACTCCATCTTGTCCTTTCGCACAGGCACTTTGGTCCTTTGGCACTCATCACAGTGCTTTACAAATTTAGCTGCATCGTGGAATAGGGTGGGCCACCATAGCTGGGATTGTAGCACCTTTCGGGCTGGTGTGTCCTCGCTAAAGTGTCCTCCAGCGATTCCGCCATGTGCTTCGTTCAATGCTTCATGCATCTCATGCTCACATATGCATCTGCGCAATAAACCGTCTTGTCCCAACCTGTAGAGTTGGCTAGCTATCAGTTGGTATGGCTGGATTTTCAAGATAAGTCTTTTCAGCCTGGCCTTCTCAATGGGTCGCTCTAGTAATCCATTTTCTAGTACTTGCACTATGTCATCGGCCCAATACGGTGTCAGATCAGCTTTAAATAATTCTCTCTCACTAGACAAGTTAAAGAGATGGGCGTCCGACAAATTGTCAGGCACGCCTTGCCCAGCGGCTTCTCCTGTGGGTATACGGGACATGTGGTCAGCCATGTAGTGCTGCTTTCCTTTGCATACAACCACAAGGAAGTCAAACTCCAGTAAAAGGAGTAACCATCTAGCTATGCGCCCCGTAGCGCAAGGCTTGTTCACAAGATACAGTAGGGCTTGATGGTCAACAAAGAAGACAAAGGGAGTGGCCAACAGGTAATGCCTAAATTGCTTTACCGCAAATACCATGGCCAACCCCTCCCTTTCTATCGTGGAATAGTTCATCTCGGTCCCTGTGAGCTGCTTGCTGGCAAAACTCACCGGGTAATCCAAGTTATGTTTACCAGGCTGGCATAGCACGGCTCCAATAGTGAATTTAGAGGCATCTATGTGTACATGGAACGTTACGTTCCAGTCTGGGGCTCGCAAGTTTGGTGCAGTCGTAAGAGCCTTTTTCAACTCCTCATATGCGCGTTGGCATTCCTCCATCCACTCAAACACTATCAATAGCTTGTACAATGGTCTGGCTATTAGTGCATAATTTAGCACAAATCGTCGATAATATCCAGTGTGTCCCAAGAAGCACTAAACTCCCTTGTAGTTATCGGGTGGCAGTAGGTCAACAATGACTCTGACTTTGGAAAAGTCAGTAGCAATGTCGTTCCTTAACACTAAGTGCCCTAAGATGCATCCGTGTTTTACCCAGAACTGGCACTTTAAGGGGTTCAACAAGAGATGGTACAGACTACACCTTTCAAAGACAGCTCTCAATTTCTCCAAGTGTTCGGCCCAACTAGAGTGTAAACATAGGTCGTCTACGAACACTTCCAGTTCGCGCCTAAGCATGTCCTTAAAGATAGTGCACATTAGGCGTTGGAAAGTTGCAGGTGCGTTCATTAGCCCAAAAGACATGACAATGTAGGCGAACATGCCCCATTCCATGGCAAAGGCAGTCTTGTGCCTGTCGTTGGGGTGCACTTGCACTTGATTGTAACCCGAGAAACCATCCAGAAAACTGTAGGCTTCCTTCCTTGCTACCCTCTCAAGCATGAGCTCGGTGTAAGGTAAAGGATAGTTATCCCTTTTCGTAGCGGCATTCACTTTTTTGTAGTTCATGCACACTCGGATTTTTCCATTTTTCTTCTTGACAATCATGATAGGTGACACTCAGTCCGTGTGCTCGATCTCATATATGAAACCTGCCCTCATGAGTTTATCAATCTCCTCCTTCACTGCATGGGCGTGCTTGGGATTCATGGGGTAAGGTCGTTGTTTCGTTGGCACTGCATCTGGAACCATTGGGATGTTATGAGTCACGACTTTAAGGTCGACTCCCTTAAGTTCGTCCAATGTCCAGGCAAATACGTCAATGTACTCTTGCAGGAGCGCAACGAGTTTGGTCTCTTCCTCCTCCCCCAAGTCATCTGCAACAAACATCGGTCTTGGTTTTTCACCTTTCCAGCCAAGTTAACCTCTTTGACTTTGGCGGGTCCCTCGATCGGTTCACTAGTTTGACCTTGTCTTTTTGCACCTAACAGAATCACCACTCTATCACCCTTTTTAAATTTTCTAAACCGTTTGGGTAGGTCCTATGGTTTCCTTTGCCTTTCCGCTTCTGAGTCCCTTGCTTGCTTCCTGGCCTCCCCTTTTAGCCTCCTGCACCTCAGGTGGACTGGCAAGTCTCCCTTGGTGCATTTGACCTTAGAGGGTTGCGGTATCTCGGGATCACTCTCAGTGCTAACTTCCGACTCTGAGTTGAACTTGCATCCCTCACTTGAGGAATGTGTTTCCCCAGGGGGTTGTAGTTCCGTAGGTGAATCTATCTTGAGCACTGGGATTACCCATGGTTGTGCTACTCTGGCTTGCTCGTAATCCACGGCTCCTATTCGTTCTAGCCAGGATCTGTCACACTCCATTAGCATGACTCCTTTTTCGTTCCGACTGATCCCTTCTTTCCTAGGCCTCAAGTCTGCCCTGATTTGTTCTATCGCTTTTCCCTCCGTGTCGTACTCTATTGTGTCTACCTCTTCTTCACTCTCTTCTCCCGTAGAGTGACAGTCCTCATACTCCTCATCATCCGGGTCCTGTCCTTCTGACTGCTCATCATCTCCTAAGCTTCCCTCTTCAATCTCCTTGTCGTCAGTAACTAAAGCCCAATTATATAACAAGTTCAGGTCATGGACCTTGGTCCATTTCCATTCTGGCTTAGCTAAAAGGTCATGTAGGGGTTTTAAGTTAGCTGCCAAATTGCCGTCCAATTTATCGGTCAGATACTCTACGATTTCCTGAAGCTCTAATTTGTTGTTGGGGATGCGGGACGAGGCCGGTTTGCCTTGGTTGAGTGAGCTTCCTGCCATCATGCAAAGCGGCACAACTGGCTCCTCAGTTGGCATGGTTGCGGCTTTAGCAGCCCACTGATGGGGTCCCTTCTCATTCGAGAATGGTAGGTCAATGGTTGCCAAAATGTGCATCCAATCCCTCTCATCCTCAGGGCAAGGAATATATCTAGCGAGCGATCCATAGGGCTTGGTCGTTTGAGTACCGCCTTTTAGCAAAGCCGAGATGGCAACTAGGTCAACAGGTGTCGTCGTCCAAGTGTCCATCTCTACCCTCACTGCACTAGTTCTGTTCCCTAGGAAAATCAATCCATTGCCCCAGTCCTCTATGACTCGCGCATTCCTCATCCAAGGTCGGCCTAATAGTATGTCGTAATCCACTCCCTTCATGACAATGAAGTTTACCGAAAATTGCATACCGGCAATCTTTACCGGCCAATTCTTTAAGACCCCAAATGGTCTTACCCTCATTCCGTTTACTAGTGTGACGTTGAATCTAGCAGTCTCTACAGGAGGGTTTCCCCATGCCTCTAGGACCGCATGGTTTAGCACACTAACACTGGCGCCTGTGTCTACAATTCCTTTTCGAGTCATGTCTCCTAAGGCTAGGATGGGCAAAACTGCGTGCATTTCAGTGCCCTCCCAAAAAGCATTGATGTGCAAAGACTTAGGATCTGAGTGTAGAGTTAGACTTGGGATCCGTGTAACTGCATCATGATCTTGCGGATCAGCACCCGCAAGTCCTGCGTGTCCCTTGATCGAGTCTTTTAACTCCTGCCACAAGGAGTGATTTTGCCTAAGTAGATCCTCCAGGCTTAGAGTTACTGGAGTGGACATCAAGGTTGTGAGGAGGCTACTGGACCCTTGTCTTTCTCTGAGGCTAGCAGTCCTAGGCCATGCGTTCTATCTGCCCTGGTAAGCTTCCCCTTGGCCTTGCTACTGAGTCGCTCCTAGTGGTGCAGGTATGCTCCCAGCCTGTGGTTTTGAGGGTAAGATTGGTGTGCTAACACTGGAGAAGTCGTCCATAGGGTCTTCCAATATGGGTTCAGCATCCTTGAGGTGCTTTTGGGTGTCCTTGACCCACTCCTTGACCTTGGCTATAGCCTCGAGTTGCCATTTGGGGTGGGGATATTCCCCCACCTTGGCACTCCCTAGCTCTGTTGTCTTAGGAGCCGAGGTCTCTGCCTCTGCGTCTGTGACCTTCTTTCCCGTACCAACGTAGTCATTTCCTCGATTTTAAGGTTATCTTCGCATCGGTTCTCTTTTTCCGTCTCCTCTGGCTTTTCTTCCCTATTGAGGTTGCATCAAGGTTACTTGGCCCTGGCAAGGAGATGCCTGCTTGTTTTGTTTGAGCTCGCGTCATAGCATGTAGTGGGATGGGCGTATCCTCACTACCAAAAGTTTCCACTCCAAAGAGCCCCAAAGGCACCGATGGCATGTTGGCAGCGCTCGTTGATGGCTTCCGCCTAGGACAGTCAGGAAACAGATGTGTGATTCCACACTCTGCGCATCGGAGATCCGCTTTGTCTTTGTTAGCCTGGTGGCTTGGGTATACCAGTTGGGTTCATCTCCAGCCTAGGCATGGCAGGTCTTGAGTCAGTTGGTGCTGGAAGAGCTAACTGGGCTCCCCTGCCAAAGAAATTAGGTGGCCTATTACCTAAGTATGGAGGGTTATACTGCTGCGTGTATGAGAATCTCCTCGGCATTCTGCAATGCGCTGCATCATGCCGAATCTACCGCAATTTGAGCACGGCCGCCGAGATCTAGGATCTTGGCACTCAACTGGGAGGTGATTGCTGCCGCAGTACACACATTGTACGTGCGATCTCACAGTCTTTCTAACGAGCTCTTGCAACCGTGCAATCTCCATTCTCATCTCTGCCATCCCTTGGTCGTGGTCTACATTCTTTCCCTTGTCCTGCGCGCTAGCAATTGCTTTTCCCCCCAAGGTGGTTGATCTCTTAGGGTCCCTCTGGCTTGCACTATCTCGGTTGCTAGTCCTCATGCTACGTTCCCTGAGTTGATCATCTACGCGTATTGCCTCCTCGAAGACTCGAGCTAGCACGTCTCGTTGTAAGGTGGAGTTACTGGTCAAAGCCTTGTAGAGCTCCTCACTCCGAATCCCATTCATGAACACTGTAGATATTGCCCTCTCAGTAGGTCGCTCATTGGCAGGGATTCTCTTGTAGAGGCTGCGCACCTGAGTGACGTAATCCCTAACGTCCTCCTTCTCCCTTTGACTGATATTCATCAACCTAACAATGAGGTTATCCGAATACCCTGCCTCCGAAAAACTCGATGAAGAGGCCCTTAAGGTGAGCGAAGTTTGTACGTTCTGCGTCATCTAGACTAGAATACTAGGTCCTCCCCTTGTTGCTTAAGCACAGGCCGAAGGCTTGAGCTCGCTGCGCAGGGTCAGTAAGACCGTTTGCCTCACATACTTGCTTGAACTGCTCCATGAAGCTGTACGGGTCACTGCTAGGTTCGTATCGAGCTAGTTGTTTTGCTACTATGGGGATTCTAGCCTGCCCTTTAGCCCCTTGTGTGACTCCTAATCCTGACAGTAGCGCGGTGGCTAGGGCAGTAGCACTCTGTTCCACGGATGTATTGTCTATGAGTCGCTTTGCCACTAGTTCACTCAACGTCATGCTAGCCTCTGCTGCCCGTTCCCTCTCTATGTTCGGTCCGGACTTGGCTGCCCCAGCTAGGTCTAGTACTCGTCTAGCCTCGTACATATCCACGTCTTGCTGCAGCCTTCTAGCCCTTTGCTCATGGTTGTAGGCAATTATGCCTTCCAACACTCTCTTGATAGCTCTTCTCTCTTCTTCCAGGTTAGCCACCACTTCCTCTACAGATCTACCTTGGATCACGGTCCTGGTGAGTAGATCGTAGTCGTGGACCAGTTCCTGGACCGAGGTTGGAAATTCTCCTAAGTCTAATTAGTCTTCCCCTTGGTCGCCTCTTGATCCCGACATTGTTTTTGCTTCCAGCTCCACGAGATTGTCAATGAATCCAATCAGCTCCGGTAGCTTCCACTCCTCTATCTTGTTGCTTCCCGTGTCTTCGTGTTCTCTCCAGGTACTACGAGTAGGGCGCTCAGGCACCTGTCTAAGTCTTGGGGTCTTCTCCTACTAGTGGGTTCCTTAATGTTATTAGATATCCAGATGTGTTCCTTGTTATTCGAAAGTAGCGGCGATCCTTACTCACACGTTGTGCTTAGTGCTTTCGTGGTGCTTGGTGCGAAAACATGCTTTTCTCTTTTCTTGCTGTGCAGGTTTAGTGGAGCACAAGAATGAAGTGCCGATGCAGAAAGCGTTTAATGCAAACTCCACCTTGTTTCTACCCACGTTCCCAGCCTAATTTGGGTTCTCAACTCGATTCCCGGCTATTCCACGGTCGTTCTGCACCCTAAGTTCGATTAGTCTTTGAGGTTATAATGGTCAAACTGGGTCTTGGGGGAGTTCAGGGTTGCATCCTGGGGTCAGGTCCGTGGCAAGGCCAGCAAAAGATCCTTATCTTTTTCTTCTGGCAAGATGGTCCAATTCTAGGAATCGGACAGAGCTGGACCGACTCTGGGAGTCGGACGGTCCGATTCTTGCAATTGGACCGGTCTGGTCCGACTCTCTCAGTCGGACGGGGTTGGTCCGATTCTGGGACTCATCCGACCCTGGTGGTCCGATTCTGGGAATCGGACCAGGAGGGTGGTCCTACTTTCGAAGTGGTCTGAGTCTGACTCCAATGGTCCAACTACAATGGTCCGATTCTAATGGGCAGTTCGAGTGCCACATGGCACGTCCGATCGGGTTGGTCCGATTCTTGAGTATCGGACCGGTCTGGTCCGACTCTCTCAGTCAGATGGTCCGATTCTGGGAATCGGACAGTTCGACCCTAGGACTCGGGTGGTCCGATTCTGGGGATCGGACCACTACGAGTTGGTCCGACTATGTCGGCGGCGGGTGCGATTCCGGCGCGTTTGAATCCTTCCTAATGCCTGCTGCACTCAATCACCACAGACTTCCCATATCTGATTAGAGCACTATTGGAAAACACCGGACTCACCTGGAGCAGCACGAATCGATGGCACCTAGAGGGGTCACGTTTTCTCGTCCTATGAACCAGAAGCTCTCTCTCTCTCTCTCTCTCTCACAAGGCTAACTAAAGAAATGAGGTTTGTTCGTATTCTTCCCAAGCCTCTTAAGGTCCTTTCCCAGCACTGCAAAACCTTACAGCCAGTTCCCTGTCCCTGTTTCACCTAGAAACTTGAATCTTAGATCTCCTAGTTATCTCGAGCACTAGTTCAGGCTGCAAACCCTACTTCCATGCTCGATCTGATGCGCGCGGCGCTCAAGGCTCGATTCCGTCGGTCCCGGCAATGGAACCAAAATGGAGGGGAGCTTCAAGCTCTACCCCGAGACCTACGGACCACTTATTGCTCAAGTGTTTCGAACCGAGCGGCCATGGCTACCTCTCACATAGCCGACGCGCAATGCCTACCTTACGGGTGTAGTGAGCTTACCTTGATGCTCGATCGAGTACCCTCCTCTTTCTTGCACATCGGTAGCTCCACAATCCTTGAGGCAAGCTCAAGCAACCTCAATCCCTCTCCCATGAGCTTCATCCTCCATAGCCACGTGCGAGACAAGAGAAGAGAAGAGAGGAGGAGAAGATGGAGAACTTCTTCTCCAAGATCCCTCACTCTCACACAATCACTCCCTCACTCCCTCACACTCTCTCAATCCCTCTCTCAAGCACAAGCAAGAAGGTAAGAAACAAGAGAAGAAGAAGAAGAAGCTTTGGCCACACACAAGAATGAGCTTCCCATTCACTTTTCAACTTTATATACATGCCCTATTTTTCATGGGTAGTCATCCCCCTTTTTTACATGGCCGGCCATTAGCCTAGGCTCATTTTCTCATTTCCCACCGTTCTAGTCTATCCTATCCCCAACTAATGCATACAATTCGCACAGGAGTGAGCCTGGTGCTCTTTTACAAGGTTTTGGAAGTGTTTTCGCACTTAATGGTGTGCTCTTTAATCTTTTACTCTCCTTGGGCGACTCCAAGACTTCTTGAGGATCGTGCCCGTGCATTTAATTTTTTCCCGGGTCTAGTTGCCAATTAAGGCGCCTTTTCCTTTTTTTCTCTTTTTCCATTCCCCACTCCTCTGTGCTGCGGTAAACAAACCTTCTGCATTTTGTTTGATTTGTCGAACTGGTGATTGTTGGTACGGTGCATTGTCATCATCTTTTTGCGAGAGGGGTGGATTGAGGCGACAAGAACGACTGCTGAAGGAAGGCTTATTCTTCTTAATCCATTTCTTATGGATATTTTGCATATAACATGACTCATTAATCAGTCTCCAAAGGGTATCATAGTCATTCTATTGAACATCAAGGGATCTTCAGCTTCTGAGGCTTCAGGAACTTCTTCCTCATCTGTGCCTTTTGCGAGGAGGATAGACTCTTCTAGCTCGCTTTTATAGTCTTCTTCTACATTATCATCTTTGTCCTCTTCATATTTTATTTCTACCTCTATGAGGACTCTATAAGAGAAGAATAGACTCTCTGTTATGTCCTCTACTTCTGTTTCTGTGTCTATGTCTGTGTTTGTATCTACTTCTGTCTCCATCTTTGGCTTTGTTTTTGCATCACTCTCTAGCTCTGCCACGGCCATGTAACAAGGGGAACAATATATCCATGCTTCTATCTCACTGTTAGAGGTAATTTCAGAAGTCAATTAGAGTTCAAGTAAGAGGTATTCACCCATGGACAAAGACCTTGCTTCCTTCAATAGTTGGCTTACAGTGCCCACTATTAGGGACTGTGCCTCTATATTCTTGGGAAACTCCCTAGGCTTTGGTTCGATATCCTGGGTGGTCATCTTGGATTCCAACAAGTTGAATCTTGCTTCTTCATCTTTCTTTCTTCTATCGTGCATCTCCTTCAGAGAGCAGATATCCTCTATATGGTTCTTCCTCAAATAGTATGAACAGAAGGCTCTAGGAATGGTTGGTTTTTGGGTACATTTAGTGGCTTAATGTCCCACTTGATGACACTTTCCACACCATGTATTAGAACACATCACATCTCTCCCACCTCCCGCAAGAGTGGATATGTTAGCAGTATTCACCTTCAGAATCTGTAGTTGTTATGTAATCACATCCATAAGCTCTTTCTTAATGCTTGCGACTGAATTGGACAAGTAGTTCTTCAAAATTTCACCTCCTGAAGTACTTGCAGTAGGGTTGTGGGAAGCTTCTGTGATCACTGCATACACTAGTTGGGTTGATCCACAGGATCCTCTATTCTAGTTTTGATTCAATGCTCCTGTTGAGATTGGGGGTTGTTGATTCCAATTTGTAGGATTCCACCATTTTTGAGTCGCCATTGGGGAAACTGTCTGAGACCACTACTATTGTGGTTGAACCATCATTTGAGGCACTGTCGTCTGTGGCCACTATAGATTCAAGGCACTATACTATGGCACTGTTTGCATTTGGGGGTAGGGGTAAGGAACTATCCTTGGGATTGCATTTGGTGGGCATGCCATTATTTGCATGGAAGGAGGTAAGACTCCTCTTCTTGAGGTCATCAACATCCTTGCTTCAACATCATCATACAGTCTTGCACCTTCTAGTGCAGCTTGCAAGTTGCCTGGTCTTATCAATTCCACAAATCTACAAACTTTTGCTTGTAGGCCTCTAAGGAAAACTCCCTTCTAGATGCCTTCATCCAAGTGATGGTTGGTCTATCTCTTCAGTATGGATTCCATTCGCGAGACATAGACTTCTACTCGTTCACCAGAGGATTGATGAACTCCTCTCGCATTTGCTCTTCAAAACCTTCATGCTTGACTTTAGTGAGGAAAGCCAACTTTAGGTCGTCCCATATGCCAAAAGTTTTGGCTATTATCTCTCATACCATTGAAATGCAGTGCCTTTGAAAGTGTGGGGAATATCGCCAACCAATGCTCAAGGGTTCTAGCATTGTTAGCCATGCATGCTATCATAAACTCCACTACATGAAGATTAGGGTCTTCATTGTACTCTCGCTTAAACATGGGCAATGGGACTACATTCACTTGCCTATCATCAATATTTCTAGGGCAGATTTAACTAGGAAGGGGACCTTGAGTCGCTATGGGGACTTTTGTAAAGAGTGCTACTAGGCGTCAAAGGAGGCTTCTACTGCTAGCTTGTTCTTGGCTTTGATTCTCACCTTCTCTCTTCTCACGTACCTTTGGACTTGTTCTAGTGCTTGCCACTTGATTATGTCATTCATTAGGGAGTTTGCTCCACCCAATTGGTCTGTACTCAACAGAATAGAATCAATGGAGGTTTCAGTCTTTGGAGGACTCTCTTGCCAATATTTATTCTATTTCCTTCTTTTTGATGTCTCAAGCTTTAGCTTTCAGTCCATTATAGAGGGGAAGATATTCCGTTTTGAAAGTATCAAAACTCATTCTTCTAAGGTTCGTTGTGGTGTCATCATTATAGTAATACCAACTTCTGATGGTTTCAACATTGTATGTTGTGAAGAACATTCTGTCTACTTGCTTTCGGTGGGTTGCTAATTGGACAAACAGGAGATTGTTAGTGCACCATGCGTCCCATGTATCCTGTCGTTGAGCATCCATGAACAAATTCTAACTATTTTCTTTCTTGTTTTCATGAATCTCCAATGACCACGACTCTTGAAACTTCTTCACAATCTCCCACTTGATGATATTTGGAAACTTCTCAATAAATATCGAATCTCCCATAGATGATCACTCTCTCTTTTTCTAAACTTTAGTTTGTTCCCAAACAGGGTGCCACCAAGATGCACGCCTATGTTGCTTCAGTAGGGAGAGGAAATAGTCCACCACATATAGCCAGCATCATGATGGTAATATGTTTCCGTCATTGTGGGATGAACTTATTGTAGAAAGTGGCTTTGGCAATGAGAATATCCAATTCTTCAGTGGTAGAAGGAACTTTCAAGCATCCATTGAATTCTTCTTTTCTTGGCAATGCCATTTCCTTCATTTTCAAACTCTTCTGATGCTTGTTGATGGCAGTTTTCCTCGGCTGTGCACCAAAAACATGGAGCCCCAAGAGAGATACCAAGGAAATAGGATTTCTACTGCAAGAAAATCTATCTTGTACTATCAACAATCATCTTTTTTATATTTGATATGTCCACAACAAAGAAAAGAGCACCAAGAACAAGAAATCTTTACGCAGCTTTGTAGAAACAATTCTCCCACGGCTTTAACTTTAACAAAATCCATCATGCTCTTCACATTCTTCATAGACTTCTTTGATAGACATGAAAAACACAAAAGAATACTCCACTTTGAATGGAAAGATATCACATATGATTCATCTTCAAAGTTTTCACAGCTTTCTCTCACAATCTCTCATATGTAGATACATTGTTTGGCATAGAATTGGCTCTCTCTCTCTCTCTCTCTCTCTCTCTATATATATATATATATATCATATCCCCACTACAATACTCAATAATAACTCACAATGATCCTTCTTTGATCGTGGATACCCCTCCCAAGAGGTATGTTTGATATGAAAGGTCACTAGAGCCACTATAGTGACTCTTCATAGCTCACTACTAACACTTCACTCCGGTCTTCTCTTGAGTCTTTAGCAACTACTTCTTTCACTTCCTTGAGCTCTTTTGAACTTGCATTGACCTCTTTCCAAGGCCAGAAAACTTTTCCATACTACACTCTCATTCAACAAAACACATACAAAGGCATACGGAACAAAACAGAACACGAATAGAGGCTCTACAGAAGCTCAACAGAGGGTTAGAGAAGGTCAACAGAAAGCATCCAACTCAACTAAAACCAATCAAAACCATCAAAAACTATTCAATGAGCTTTCAAAAAAGCTCAAACTTCATCAATCATTACTCCATGCTTCTGTATAGAAGAAAAACAGAGCAAAACAGAAGCTATCAGAACCAAACAAAACGTCAACAGAACATCGTATCTCTACTGAAAAACATCATAAGGTTATCAAAACCATTCCACCCTATCCAAAACACTCTCAAACCACTTCCAAGCCACTCAATCATTATGTAAAATCATCCCCCTAAAAAAAAACAAAAATCAACCAAAAAACACAGGTCATTTCAACATTCAACATGGCTATTCTCTAGTAATGAATTCCTCATTTTTTACTATAGATAATCTCTAGCTTTATTTTTCCTTTTGGTTACTTGCTATTCTAGGTAGTGTTTATAGAACCACTTGTCAGTAAAATGGCAATAACTTTGATCCTAATGTCGGATTGCTCTACTTTCTTATTTAAATTGAATGTATCAAGTCCTCTTTGAGATGGGTACTCAAAATTTCAATTAGAATCAATACAATATATAAGATTCTAAAGTAACAACTTTGTGGCTATTCAAAATAGGCTTGGACCTTGTTTTACCTTGTGGGAACCCTGCTTTGACTTGAGAATGCTCTATTTTAGCCTATGAGTGCCCTATGTGACTTTGTTTGAACTTGTAGAGCCCTTTTTGATCTATAAGTCCTTGTTGGAGCCTATAAAAGCCTCATTTCACTTGTAAGTGCCTTGCCTATCCTTGTGATTGCTTATAAATGCCATGTTTAAACCTATAGGAGCCTTGAATCCTCAAGAAAATATATTCAAAATGAATACTCCATTTTTTGTAGTTATGTGAGGGATAAAATGGTGACCAAGGGTACCTACAAGGCTCCAAATAAATGGGAGGTTTGCAAAGCTCCACCCCAAGTTGATTTATGCACCCCTTTGGGTTCTTCCATATAGCAAGGGAGGGTGACCTCTTTTTTGTTATGATGTCTCCCCCAACATCTGCCTATTCCCTCAATGGGAATCATTTTTGTTGAGAAATTCTAAGCTTTCTAATCAAATATGGAATGGAAATGGGAATTGAAAGTAATAGGCAAATGAATGAATTACAATGGTCTCAAGATAGAGAGTACATAAAGATCAACGATTTATTGAGTGAATGAGCTTTCAAGCATGAATACAAGCAAGAGGCCTTTCCACTTACTCATTTAATTGATGTATTCTAATAGATATATGGTACTAAATTTGGAGTAAATTTCAATTAATTAATCCCAATAGAATAGAACGTAGAAATTGAAAATTGGATGAGCACTCCTTTAATTGGTTCGATGAATCTCCCACTTAAAGCAAATGTGCCCCTAGTGAGGAGAGAATAATTTTTAAAAAAAGATAGTACAAATGTACATAAGTACAACAGGATGAGGAAAGAAGTCATCTTATCCAACACACATCAACTTTTTAAGGAAGGCAAAACGGTTTATTGAGAGGCTTTTAGTGAGCAAATCTCACATGTATCTCCATAACTAAGAACTATACATTTCCTAAACTTAGAATCCAGCTTATTGTACCTGTTCTTGGGTACATGGCAAAAAGCCTCATGACCAAAGACATGTAAATGAGCATATGAGGGAGGTTTTCTAGACCATACCTCCTCTGCAACCTGATAGTCAATTGCAGTACATGGGGACTGATTTATCAAGTGTACGGCAGTAGTAACTACCTCAGCCCAAAAATGTTGTGGTAAGCTTAACTAGCTAAGCATACTGCAAACTCACTCTCCTGAATTGTTCTATTCATGTGCTTAGTCATACCATTCTGGGGTGGGGTGTACGAGGCATCAATTGATGCTTAATACCCCTCTCATCATTAGACCACTCAAAGGCTTAAGAGATATACTAACCCCCATTATTTGACCTTAGGCATTTTAGTCTATACCCAGATTGGTTCTCAGCCAAAGCAAGTCAATGTTGAAATGTAGTCAAGACTTTTGATTTCTCCTTAATAGGATATGCCTAGACCTTATGTGTATAGTCATAAATGAAGTTAATGAAATTTTTTGCGTCACCTTACGACTCGCAAGGCATGGGACCAGATACATATGAGTGAACAAGAGCCAAAGGCTCACCCATGTATGTCATACCAAATTTTTTATGTGTATTGCATGTTTGCCTACCATATAAACAATGATCACAAGAGTCAACACATTTATAGTCAAGGGATGGAAAATATTGCAAACAAGTAAGCATTTTCATTCCTTTCAAGGACATGTGCCCAAGGTGATTTTGCCATAGAGATACATATGAAATTGCATCCACCACTGCCAAAATATGGTCAATTGATCCAAATAAATATAAGCAAGGGTTAAAGAGTATGGGACTTAGCACCATGTGCAATGACAAGATTCCCACGATTAGTTTTTCATGAGGAATTAGTAAAAGAAACTACATAACCTACATCATCCAAAGTGCCAGCAGAGATAAGGCTCTTCATGAGAACCAGTACATGACGCACATCATGAAGAGTAAACATGCAATCTAAACTAAACTGCAGCTGGACATCACCAATACCAACTATCTCCAATGCTAAGTCATTATCCAAATGGATAGATCTAGTCATGCAATGATAAGAGTGAAACCATTGTCTATGAGGGGTCACATGAAAGGAAGTCCCTAAATCTATTAGCCAACATTGAGTATTCCTAAATTCCCTAATCTTGCAAAATCCATCAACGGCCAGATATGTGGCTACAAAAGTATCCTAACAAAGCATCAATCAACTATGAAGTATCAAGAGAAGAAATTGCAAGTATGAAATAATCATCAGAATCAATTTGCACACCATTAATCTCTTCAATCTTAATTCTTGACTTGCTAGGGACAATGCTATGATTATAATTTTGTCATGTACTTTACCCTTGTCCTTGTCTTTGCGCATTTTGTGGCATTGCAACCAAATATGCCCTACTTTCCCACAGTAATGACAAGTCAATGAGGAGGACTGATGATCACATGACTTATTGCAATACTATCCACGTGATTGAGAGTGAGGCTATTGAGAGTCTCTTGCACGATGGGCATTACTGCTCCTACCATTATTGACTCTAGATATCAAAGCATGAGAGGTGCAAGAAGCATTGACATTCTTTCTACTAACCTCTTTACATATCCCATGATTTAGGTTGTGTAACTAAGAAGAGTAAGGGAAGAAAAGTACCCTTGAATTCAATTCCCTACGAAGACAAATGACTAATACTGGAATGAAACTCATTTAAGTGAGCTAACAAAGAAGTGCTCTTCTTCATGCAAAGGTCCATGAGTTGCTTCAACCAATACATCTGGGAAGTGGGGCTCTGCTGGTCATAGACATTGCTAATATTTTCCAATAAGTCTCGTGTAAAGTTCCCATCAGAGACAATGTTATCAAACACTTGCTTAGAGAGGAACAATATGATGGTGGACTTACATAGCTCATCTAATTCAGCCCAATCCTCTGTATCAATAAGTTTGGGCCTTATGTTTAAAAGGCCTAACCTGCATTTTTTACACTAAAACTTGCAAAATCTGGACCTTCCAACAACTAAAGTTGCTACCATCCATCTTGTCAATCCCTTGAGCCACCAATCATAATGAAGGTAAATAAGTGTACAAAATATCAAAGCAGGCTACTGTAATTACTACAAAAAGCCCTAAAATCATTGCTAAATCAAGCTTAAAACAAGGGGTACTGACCAAGTAATGAACTATCTAGAGACTCAATGCAAAGAGTTGTCAAATGGAGATGACTACTCCCATAAATAGTGTAGTAAATTGAAATTATAGCATGCTGAAAATGAAGTATACTGGTAAGATATCAATGCCAAAAATGGGCAATCATTGATATAAGACAAATTTCAATTGCCAAGGAATAGCTCCAACTAGCAATGAGTGAATATGTGATTGGCACCAAGAACTGTTAAAGAATCAATGTGTCAGATTGAGATACATCCCACATGCATAACCATCATGCATAGAGTGGGTCTCATGGATAATAGAAGAGACCAACTAAAGGTACGACAATGAACTGAGCAATGTAATAGAAGCTTAATACATTACCAACCAAGATGCATACATCACTTACAACGTCTTGATACAGATAGGTGCTAGCCCAAGAGGAATGTCAAATTGGCCCATTAAGCATCAACTATGTACATAAAACATGACAAGAGCATGTACATGTCACCAAGTCGTCCCACAGTCTCACATTGGAAGACCCTCAAGCTCAACTGCGTAACCAAATGCTCAATGTAATATCCAAGTGTCAAGTAGTGGCTCCCAACCACTGAAACAAAGGTTGAATGCCAAATGAGTAAACAAAGCTCAAAACATCATGTGGAAGGCATCCATAGATCCAAGATCCAAGTAGCATATATTCAAAAGCATATGATCCGAGTAACTTGCAAAGCTCTTACTGGAGCATCAAATAGCCATACATAATAGTGAATCACAACCAATGTCAAGATTCAAAGCTATTCTCAACTCAAAAGCAATCTAGAAGCATAAGAAAGCATGCAAGTTCAATGGTATACCCCAAAGTAGCATCCAAAGTGCTCAGGAAGCATCAATAAGAGCTCTGATAAAATAGCATTTAGTCTTGCTTATTATAACAATAAAAAACCTCTATAAAATTAAGCAAGAGAGTGCTCAAATCAGTCCCATAGAATTTCAATACATCGGCATAATATCCCCAGATAATCTGGCATAAAATAGACATCCCAGGAAGCATAAGTGACCTCTAAACAATGAGTGAAGTGTTGTCTTGAACTATATGATAGAAAACTATCATAAATTGTAGGCCAATGGCCGATCTTGAAAGCTTCAAATGAGTCCTAACTCAATCCTAGAGTATTTATTGTATACAATTCCAAGTGAATGTCCAAGAGTGCTCAAGAGCTGAAGATGAGGAGCAAACTGATTAGAGATGGAGGCCAACAAACTGGCACAAATCACATTGAACTACTAGCCACTCTTGCTACCATTGTTGAGCTAAATGTGGCACTAGGGGAGCTCTATTAGGTCTCAAGAAAGTCCTAGAACAAGCCTCAAGTGATAGGAAGAAGTCAAGTAGAAGGTAGAGCTCAATGCATACCTCGGGGTGAAGAATCCATGGCTACCATTGAAATTGTGATTGAAGCTTTTCTCCACAAGTTGAAGCAATGTCAAGCCAAGCTTGAGCTCTCGAGGAAGATGGCTCTAATATCAATTGAAGGGCGGTGAGCCCTGAAGTGGAAGTATGCGAGCGAAAGTAAGAGCTATGGTGGAAGCAGCAGGAGTAAGAGCAAGAGAGAGAAAGACACACACACACACACAATTTTGGAAATCCAATAGTTACAATGTGTGACTGGCCTTCCTTTTCTTCAAATGTCACTGAAAGAATAAAGAATGAAGTGATAGTGATGGGCGCCCACTACCTACAGTGTATAGGTGTGCGAGTATGCAGGTATTGTGAGTGTAACTAATACATGGGTGGCTAAGCACATGTGCCTTTACCCCCAACACAAACCTTTAATTTAATCTCTATCCTATCATATTTGTCTATTTCTCCAATCAATGGCTCCACAGATGGTCACTGCTACCTATAGAAAGGCATGTTAGTCCCTGCCATGCACCTTCCATAAATTTGAACCATTTGCACATACCTAAATTGGATTTTGAGTGAAAATTCAACTTGAATATGGAAGAAAGAGAAAACTAAGCGATCAAAAGGCTATGCTTTGATACCACTCATAAGGAATGGACATGGAGAGGAGAGGGAAAGATATAGAAGAGAGAGAAAGAGGAGAAAGAAAGATAAAGAGAAGAGAGAAAAAGAGAAGGAATCCATAAAAGCAATAAAGAAGGAGAGTTGAAGATGAAAGAGACTTGTTATTACTGAATGATGAAAAAAAAGCCTCTTTACATCTGTCATATCCATGCCATTATCGCCACTATATTTCACTTACTTTCCAAAACAATATTTCCTTTCCACTTTTTTACGTATGCACATAGACAAAAACACAGAGAGATATAGAGTTAGCTACTCCATTATGACAAATTTCTAGACTTTGCATGAAATTGCTACATTGAATGCCATGGTCCTCTCTCAATCACTTACACACACACATGCATGCACTATAGACATACATAAATGTACATATACACACATAGGGATATATATACATGGAATTACCTACTTAATTATGATAAAATTACTAATTTTGCATGCAAATGCTACATGAAATACCAAGCCTCACATGCATATACATGCATACACACACAAAGGCATTGTTCAACTGTATACTATATAACAAGGCATGTATGAAGCAAAAATGCTTCTCTAAATTTAAAATAAAATGGATGCTTCTACAATAAATCCTAAATTTTAACAACAAATTGAATTAAAATAAACATATCTATAATTCCCTATAATAGTGCCTTCATTATGGCATATTTTGACTGAACCCTAACACAAAGCTATTACCATCAACATCTTGCATATAGGGGATGACATTGTAATTTGACCTCTGCCCTACCATATTTGTTTGTTCCTCTAGTCAATGGAAGGTGCACGACGGTGACCTATAGAAAAGTATTTTAGTCACCGTCATGCACATTCCATATGTTTGGACCATCTATACATACATGAACTTGATTTTGCGTGAAAACTTGAGCTAGATATGGAAGAAAGAGAAAAAAAATGGATCAAAAGTCTATGTTCTTATACCATTTCTAAGAAATGGACATGGAGAGGAGAGGGAATAACACAAAAGAGAGAGAAATAGGAGAGAAAAAGCCAAAGAGAAGAGAGAGAAGGAGAAAGAAGCCATGAAAGTAGTAAATAAGGAGAGTTGAGGATGAAAGAAACTTGTTATTATTGAATGATGAAAAAAATATCCCTCTTTACATCTTTTATACCCATGCCAATGTAGCTAGTTTATTTCACTTACTTTTCAAAATAATATTTGTTGAAATATTAGAGTGGAAACATGGAAATGTGTGCACAAGAGGGAGAAGAGAGCTCAAGTACCCAAAAAAAAAAGCTTAGTAAGTCACTCAAGTACAACTAAAGTACACTCTCTCATCTACATTGAGAGTGACCTTTGGGTTGTTTATATAGCCACTCGAAGCTAGGGTTAGGGTTTTCCTTCTCCTCTAGTCCATTCACACCTCACCTTTCCTCATGCACCCTTGCTTACACAAGGTTCCCATGCTATACTTCTAACAATTTTCTCCTTGAAGCCTGTCAAGAAGCTCATTGATTTGATCCTAGGGGCTGGATATTTGCTCTTGATCATTATCTCTTTCAATTTCCTCATGCACCCTTGCTTACACAAGGTTCCCATGCTATACTTCTAACAATTTTCTCCTTGAAGCCTATCAAGAAGCTCATTGATCCTAGGGGCTGGATATTTGCTCTTGATCATTATCTCTTTCAATTTGTGGTAGTCTATTCAAAGACGAAGAGTATTGTCTTTCTTATTTTGAAATAGAACTAGGGATCCCCGTGGTGAACTACTTGGTCTAATGTATCCTTGGTCTAGTAGTTGCTTCAACTATTCATTTAATTCAATGTCTTTGAGGATTAACATTCGATAAGGCTGCTTTGCCCCATATGTCTAGATCTTAGAGTAAGTTTGATGGAATAAGTTCCATCTAATGGTCAACTTTCCTTTTAGGAGGAAGCTTTATCAATTCTATTGGAAATATGTTGGCATATTTCTTCATCCAAGAAGGTTCTTATTTTTCTTCTTTATCCTAAAAAACTTTGCTAAGCTTAATTAAATAGACTGGCAATCCTTTTCTTAAGCCTTGGATAATGTGTGAAGTGTTTGCTAGTTGGATCTTTGGTCTTCCAACTTTGCCTTGCATAATCACTTGAATTCCCTTTACATTTTGGAATGTGACTTGGCCATTTTTGCAATGGACGTGGGCACCATTGGGGATTAGCTAGTCCATCTTGAGAAGGCACTCGTAGGAATCCAAATTCAGGATGCAAAATCTCATATTGATAGGCTCACTACTTAGATCAAATCTCACTTCTCTAGATTTTTATTCAAATATGACTTTTTTCCATTGGCTAACTCAACCAAAAGCTTAGATGCAGGTATAGTTGCTATTCCTAATCTTTTTTGCACATTCAAGTGAGATGAAGAAATGGGTGCTTCCACAATTAATGGGAATTTTTGAAACTCTTACCTTGATAGTTTACAAGGGCTTGAATCATTGAAAATTGGCAATTTGTTCCTCGCTCGTTGAGAGTAGTATGCACAATTCCTTTCTCAATTTTGGACTCAATAGTGGGTTCCTCTTCTTCTTATCCCTTGAAGGAAACAGTTGCAATCTCTCCCTTTTCTTTGGCAGTTGTCCCTTTATTTTGGTTGTAGAAATGCCCTTGGTGAATTTTTTGATTCAATTTTGGGTACTACCTCTTGAAATGTCCAACCTCATTACAGTGGTAGCATAATTGATTATCACTATTTCTTAGTTTGGAAACAAAATTACCTACAACAATTGCCTTGGCCCTTTCGTTAGGCTAGGTTGCTTTGACCTTGAGCTCTCTTAATGAAGGCATGTGGCTCTTTGTTTGGGGCTGTTGGGGGTAAAGGTGCCTCTGCCTAGCCGCTCGTGTATTACTACATTGACAGTACCTGCCATTGCACACTGTAGGGGTGGGCACTCGTCACTGTCACTTTATTCTTTATTCTTTTAGTGAGAGTTTGAATAAAGGAAGGCCCGGTCACACATTGTGACTGTTGGAGTTCCCATTCGCGTCTCTCTCTCTTCTTGCTCTTGCTCTCTGCCATAGCTCACTTCCAAGCAAGCTTCGATCCTTCTCACCTTTCAACTGGTATTAGAGCGAGGCTTCCCAACTTCCTGAGCTTAGTTTGTGGCATTCTTAGCTTCCATTCAAATACCTATAACATTGGGTCTCCTTCCCGGCAGCCATAGCCAATCTTCTCGAGCTCCCATAACTCCTCAGCTTCCCGAGCACCTTCCTGGCCTATTGAGGCACCCTCAAGGCATTGCTACATAGGTATTGAAGTGTCCTTTCAGTGCTTTTATTCAGTTCTCAGGTTGCAGTCAATTAGGGCAGCCATAGCTCAAACCCTTGGAGCTTGTATCTTGCTCTCTCTTGCATTTGGGCACTTGAGGCTTGTTGTGTGCCTCCTTGGGCACCCCCTGGAGCTTCCTTACCATCCTGACCAACACAACAACAGTAGCAGAAGCCCTCATTAGATCAACGTGATTTGCGCCTGATCTACATGCTCCTTGGACAGCTCATCTCCCACTTGCTAAAGGTCATGCCCTACTCCTGGATCAATGTGGCACCCTTGGCACTGATGCTTGACATGCTTTGAAGCCTCTCAAGTTGGACATTGATATGAGGTCCTATAGCACTATTTTGAAACAGTTTACAGTAGCCTACAAACATTAAATGTCAATGCTACACTAGCAGTCGATGTCTATGCTTGTTTGGTGCTTCCTAGTTAAGCGGTTTAATACCTATTGATGTGACCGATTGTTGGGGGGATGCAAGGCACATGTTAAGCCATCATTTTGGACTGATTTTCTTACTGAACTCAATTTTGAGCATTAAATCACTGCTATACAACAGTGGGCTTCATGAAGCCTATTACCTCATGTTTGGTTATGCCTATTGGCTTCGGGCTATGTCTTTGGGATATGCAATGAAGTATTGACCTTCGAGGTATGACATCGAGCTTGTCTTTGGTTCTGGATCTTTATTTGCACTGAAGCTTAGCTTTATAATGCATTTGATGCTCCGTCTTGGATGTACATATGGCATGTATGTTACCTATGTTTTGATATGCTTGGCCTATGCCACTACTACATGCTAGTTACATTATTTGGAGCTGATTGCTACTAGTGCTTTGACTTGGCCTGCATCTGGCTTCCCGAAACTTACTTGGGATATTTCTTGGCTTGCCATAGTTGTATTTGGGATACAATTGATGTCTATGGATGCTCTATTTGGAGGCTATAGAGCCTATATGCTCATGATGTCTTATTGATGTATGGTCTTGGATCTTTTGTCACTGGTGCTCTCATATACCTTTCTTGAGCTTCTTGGCTTGATCCATACGGCTTTTGTGCGAGTGGGAGCATTCGTAGATGTTTGACAGACATTGAGTAAGTGGTTTATGCTATTGACCTTTGTGTCTTTTGAGACTAGGATCTTCTTCACTTGGATGTTGCATGGTTGATATATCGTGGTCTGTATACATGTAGTTGGGCTGATTTGGGCTTCGCACTCCCTGAGCATACACCTCTTTGTGTCAAGTCTTGCCAATGTTGTGTACACTTTGCCCTATTACATAGGGGGTGTGTCAGTTTACTGACGGATTTGTTTGACATGCTTGGGTGTTTGCTCAATGTTCGTATGACTATCATATGCTGATTTATGTTTGCTTGATGATGGTTATGCTTTAACAGTTCGTGGTTGACTTGGTGCATTGATTTTGCCTACAGTTTGCTCTCATTGTACTTGGCTATAATTTATTATAGCAAGTAGTTATGTATGAATTGATATGAAATTTTCATGCTAAATCATCCTGGTTTTATGTATTTTTGATGGTACTTGGTGGGCAACATCATTAACTATCAGTTCGTGGTCATTTTGAATTGCTTTTGGTGGTATTTTGGCTGTTTACAATAGAAAACAACAAGCAGTTTTGAACTGTCTGCATTGTTTTGGAGTGCATTATGGGTTCTTCTTCCACTGACAGTGCTATCTTCAATATCACTAAGCTTGATGGTACGAATTATGCCTATTGGAAGAGCCAAGTTTGGCATGTTTTGGTGCAGATGAATGGGATGAGCTTGAACTATAACTGATGATGAATGGGATGAGCTTGATGATTTACGCAAGTCCACCCTCATCTTGTCTCTCACTGAATAGGTGCATTACAATGTGGTTGAGGAAGCACAGAGTGCTTGGTAGCTTTGGGATAAAGGTAAGAACCTCTATGACAAGAAAAGTCCATCAAGTTAGATGTATTGGCTGAAGCAGTTTATGGACTTGTGCCTGAAGGAGAATATGAAAATGTTTGCTCATTTGAGCCAGTTCCATGCTATTCTCAAGAACTTGACTTCGCAGGGTATTACCTTTAATGATGAGGTTACTCCATTGTTTTTTCTTGGGACTCTAAGTGAGTCATGGGATGTATTCCGCACTACCTTATGTGCTCCTGCTACTATTTTGAACTTGCCTAATGTAGAGAGTGCTCTTCTACAGGAAGAGATCAACGGTAAGAACTTGGATGCCTCTCGTGTGTCGCATGCTTTGACAGTTAAAGGCAGAGATGGTAATGGCAAGAATGATGGTGGGAATGGCCGTGGTAGAGACTCGCAGAAGTCTAGGTCTAAGTCGCGTGGTAAGTCACGCAACAAGTCTCGTGGGAGAAATGCTAATGTGACATGTCATCATTCTGGTAGGAAGGGTCATATATGCCCAGAGTGTCATGAGTTGCGCAATGAGAAGCGCAAAGAGAAGGGGAAAGACAAAGTACATGAAAAGTTCTCTGATCGCAGCATTATGCCTGCGAAATCCAGTGTGAAAATCGAGGAGATAAATGTCATGTAGATTGATTACTCTGATGGGGAGTACATACTTGCAGCTAGTTCTTGTGATGCTACATCGTTGACTGATGTTCACTCTATGTATGCGCAGTGCAGGATTTTGGATTCTAGTGCTTCATTTCATGTTTCACCATGCTGTGAGTGGTTCCACTCCTACCACACTGTCTCTGGTTCAGTTCTCTTGGGCGATGACATGTCACTTGCTATTGTTGGCATTGGGGATGTATGACTGCAGTTCTCTACTAGCAGTACTTTTTTGTTACAGGATGTACGTCATGTACATACACTTACACATAGTCTTATGTCTGCAAGCAGCTTGATGATGCTGGGTTTCATGTTTCATTTGGGGATTCTGCCTCGAAGATCACCCTTGGCAAACTTGTACTTACTAGAGGTGCCAAAGCTGGCAGCCTCTATCCTCTTGTAGTTGATGGGTCCTCTATTGACCATGTTTTGTCAGTGGGTTCCATCCCACATGTATCTCTTTGGCATGCCCTTTTGGGCCATATTGTCCTTGAAGGGAATGAAAATGCTTTCTGGTTTGCAATACTTACGACCCCTTGACTACGCATGTTTTGATTCATGTGAGCATTGTCTTTATGGTAGAAAGACTAGGAATATGCATAAGAAGTTTGGTAGGACACGCCCAAGTGAGCCCCTGGAATTGGTACATTCAGATGTTTGTGGACCCATGCCCTGTCATTCTATGGGTGGTGCAAAGTATTTTGTGATGTTCATTGATGATTTTTCGCGTAAAGTATGGGATTACCCCATTAAGCTTAAGTCTGAAGTCTTGGCTGTGTTTTAGAGATGGCTTGTATTGGTTGAGAACCAGACTAAGCATAGGCTGAAATGCCTTAGGACTGACAATGGGGGAGAATATGTCACGTGCTTTTGAGCAACTATGTGACAAGAGGGGTATTAAGTGTTGGCTGCTTAGCCATGCATGCTTACCATAGAGCTTTTGGGATGGGCAGTCAGTACAGTTGTGCATGTCATAAATAGATCACCTTCTAGTGGTTTGGATTTCCAAGTTACAGAGGAGGTATGGACTTGGAAACCTTCGTCTTATGCACATCTATGTGTCTTTGGATGTGAGGCATTCTACCATGTGTCCAAAGACAAGCATATTAAGTTGGATCCTAAGAGTGTCAAATGCATTTTCCTTGACTATGGGGATGCAGGCGAGATGGGTTACTGCCTCTGGGATCCGCAAGTGCGGAAAGTCATCCGTAGCCATGATGTAGTCTTCAATGAAGACAAGATGCATAGGCAGCCTGAGAGGGTGGTAGAGATATGCAGGGTTATATTCCAAGAGGAGCCACGTGCTCATGCTTGCATAGCCAGTTGGATAGCCTGCTGCAGTAGTTGTACACATGGCCAGGGTGTTGGACCGACCGCAGAGCTTAATGTGAGACAGTCTACTAGAGATAGACATCCACCTGATAGATTTGAGCCATCGATGCATTATGTCTTGGTTACAAATGAGGCTCACCTATGATGAGGCTATGTGTAGGGGTGCAATCACTCATGGGAGAGGGCTATGCAGTTTGAGATAGACTCTTTGCATAAGAATATGACTTGGGATTTGGTTGCATTGCCTCAGGGCAAGAAGGCTTTGCCATGCAAATGGGTGTACAAGTTGAAAAGTACCCCTGGACACCCCAAGCTGGCTTATAAGGCAAGACTTGTCGCTAAGGGTTTTAAACAGGAGCATGGAGTTGACTTTGATGAAGTCTTTTCTCCTGTGGTCAAGATGACCACCCTACACTTGGTTTTGACCTTAGTCGCGCAACTTGACTTGGATATGTATAAGATGGATATCAATACTGGATTCTTGCATGATGAGATATAGATGGTGCAGCCTAAGGGCTTTGCAGAACCTGGCTGGGAGCACCTAGTGTGCAAGTTGAAGAAAAGTCTTTATGGCTTGAAGCAGGCACCTAGGGAGTGGTATCATAAGTTTGATACCTTTATGCAGTCACAGGGCTACAGCAGGAGTGCTATGGATTCGTGTCTTTAGACAAAGAAAGCCCGTCATGGCTCCTTGCTTATTTTGGTACTTTATGTCGATGATATGTTGATAGCAGGGAAAGCTCATGATGAGCTAGATGCTCTTAAATCTCAGCTGAATAAGAGCTTTGAGATGAAGGATTTGGGATAGGCCTCTCACATTCTTGTATGCGCATTAAAGCACAATAGGCATCAGGGACTACTCTACCTCTCATAGAGGGAGTACATTCATAAAGTCTTGGAGCGTTTCTACATGCAGGACGTAAAGCCTATTGGCTGTCCATTACCTTCTTATGGGTTTCACAGGCCGATTGTCCACAGACGGATGAAGAGAGGGCCGAGATGGCCAAGATCCCTTATGCATCAACCGTGGGCAGTTTGAGGTATGCCATAATAACCACTTATCCAAATATTGCCTTTGCAATTGGTGTTGTGGCACGCTATATGCCTACACATGGAAAAAAGCATTGAGATGCCGTAAAGGGTATCATGAGATACTTGAAGGGCACAATATATATGTGTATTTGCTATGGTAGCAAAGATACAGGAGTTGTAGGCTACACAGACTCCGATTATGCAGGACATGCAGATAGTAGGAAGTCCACTTCCGGCTATGTCTTTACCTATGCTGGAGGTGTTGTTTCTTAGATGTCCAGGGTTTAGAAATGTACGACTCTCTCTATCATTGAGGTCGAGTATGTTGTAGCCATTGAGGCTTGCAAAGAGGCCATATGGTTGGGCCATTTGGTTCATGACCTTGGGATTGATAATATCCCTACGCTACATTTGGATTCTATGAGTGCTATTCAACTAGCCAAGAATCCGATCTTCCGTGCGAAGACAAAACACATTGATGTGAGGTATCACTTCATATGTGGGGTCATGGAGGACTAGTCTGTTGACCTTGTCAAGATCTCCATCGATGAAAATCCTGCAGATCTGCTCACGAAAAGCCTCACTACTGAGCCCTTTTCCTTCCTCACGAGATTGATGGGCATTGGATGAGACCTTTTTCCTCATCCTGTTGTACATGTGTACATTGTATTGTCTTTTCTTTTTCTTTTCCCTCCTCACTGAGGCAGATTTGCCTTTAAGTGGGAGGTTGTTGGGGGTAAAGGCGCCTTTGCCTAGCTGCCCATGTATTACTACACTGATCTGGTGACAGAATGAAAGTGTTAGGGTACTATGAGAAGAACGGGTATCAAAGGAAGGGATACCCCAAGCTTCCTATGGCTTACCGTTTCCTGAAAATCCATGACCCCACTCCATATTATTATTCCGTCCCTGTAGCCGATTGTAACACAATCCTATTTTCCCCAAACAGATGTATCAATCAGCCTGTCCTACTTATCCAAAATAAATGTACTCAAAGGGTTATGCCTTCATGAATAAGTAAGACTTTTTACAATTGTCTATCTTGATCATAAATGTTAACTAAGGTGTTAAGTGATTAAATCACTTAGCTAAAAAGCTGTGCTAGTCATATTAACGTAATATGAGAACATATGATAAGATGTTAACGTAAACAATCTTATTGTTCAGACGCAACCCTAAGCATAGGTTCCATATTCGACTGCTGCACTAAGTCCAGCTGGGGCTCAAGAGAAGAAATTCATTCTCAAACAAATTAAGCCACCCGAGTTTGATGGCAAGGGAAGGACTGTTCAAGCCGACGCTGAGATCTAGATTGAGTCCATGGAGGACTATTTTGAGGTAGTAGGAACTGCACCTGCTAACCAAGCCATGCTCGCCAAACTTAAGCTAACAGGAGAAGCGAGACTTTGGTGGAAATAGTGGTACAGAGACAAAGTGATCTCGGAGGGGGCAGTCAATTGGGATAAGCTTAAGGAAGCTGTGTGCGGGAGGTATCTGCCACTTGCCTACCGCACACAAAAGATGAATGAATTCTATGACTTGAAACAGCTAGGATTATCCCTTGAAGCATATTATTCGAAGTTCGTCTCACTCCTAAAGTATGCACCTCCAATGGATATGACACAACAGGTATCAAAATTCTGTATTGGATTATTGAATCCACCCATAAACACTCAATTGGAATCAATGCGCCCAACGGACCTACAAGATGCACTCATTCGAGCTGCTCCAATAATACAAGAGGTGCAGACCAAACCAAGGAACAACAGGATTTGGCCTTACAAGGATCAAAATAAGGGCATGTCTAAGGCTCAGACTAAGAGAGCACAGGGTTAGAATCAGGGCCAAAGAAAGAAAGCCAGAGTCAATATTGTCGACAACTTTGTTCCAACACAAAGCAATGATCGCAACCCACATTGCTTTCATTGCAACGAGCTCGGACACTTCAAGAGGGAGTGTCCCAAGCTTGGCAGAGGGCATCGCCAGGGGAAATTCCAAGGTCAAAATAGAGCTGCTCATGGCCAAGGAACCACCATTATGGCGAGAGGGAGAACCTCCAATGTTTCCATCAAGGAGTTGGACAATGAAGAAGATCCATACATGGATGTTGACATTGAGAGGGCAACGGTTCATGCCACTCTTCACAAGAAGGGTTCGAATCACCAATTCTCAGTGATTCAAACTCCATCAAAATATCAAGTTAAAAGCTTCAAATCCTTGATTGACTGTGGCAGTAAACATTCCTTCATTTCACGAATCTGTGCAAAAAGATCAGGAATAGCCATAATAGATACACCTACCTTACTTGTGGAATTAGCAAATGGTCGTGAGGTCACTTGTACTAGGCAAACTACTAAGGTGAAATTCCTACTGGGTGGGAAGCCAACTTCTGTGAGATTCAGGGTAATGAACCTAGGTGTCCATGAATGTTTACTCGGAATGGATTGGCTAATACCCAATGATGCCCACATCCACTGTGGGAAGGGCCAAGTCTCCTTCCGCAATTCTGTAGGGGAACTAGTCACAACTCAAGGTGAGGCTGGTAAGCCAAAAATACAGTTGGCAAAAGCAACATGGATAATAAAAGGTGTTCAAAAGGGTCTACATGTCTATCTGATTAAACTGAATAAGCTAGATCAGAATCAGAAATCTGGAGAAGAACCTTCATGGTTAAAGGAATACGCAGACGTATTCCCTGAAGATCTGATGGAACTTCCTCCCCAAAGGGAAGTCGACCACAAAATCAAACTTGTGCCAGGAGTTGCACCAGTTGGCAAAGAGGCCATATAAGATGTCCATCCCGGAAGCTATCGAACTGAAAGAGCAACTCAAGCAACTGCTAGATCAAGGCTACATCCATCCTAGCAGTTCACCATGGGGAGCTCCAGTGTTGTTCCAAAAGAAGAAAGATGGAACACTTCGCCTATGCATTGACTATAGAGGGTTGAATCAAGCAACTATCAAAAATAAATACCCCATTCCAAGAATAGATGAATTACTTGACTGTCTTCAAGGGGCAAAGATCTTCTCAAAGATAGATCTCAAATCTGAATATTATCAGATAAGGATCAAAGAAGAAGATATCCCGAAGATTGCATTCAGTACAAGGTATGGACACTTCGAATTCCTAGTGATGTCATTCGGGCTGACGAATGCTCTTGCTACCTTCAACAGGTTAATGCAGGATATCTTTAGGCCCTATCTTGATGACTTCGTTCTTGTCTTTTTTGACGATACCCTAGTCTACTCAAAACAGGGAAAGGACCATGAACCCCAGCTTCGCATTGTTCTTGAAACAATGAGAGCACACAAGCTTTATGCCAAGAAGAACTGTGCATTTTTCAAGCGACAGATTCAAGATCTGGATTTCATTGTATCAGCAAGGTCAAAGACGTTCTGGAATGGCCAACACCAACTTCTGTCAAAGAAATATGTAGTTTTCTTGGGTTGACAGGGTGGTACAGAATTTTAATCAAAGGTTATGCTTTGATTGCAGCACCTCTGACTGATCTACTAAAGAAGCAAGTAGCCATTGTATGGTCACTTGCTGAACAGACCAGCTTTGACAAACTAAAGCAAAGCTTGGTATCAGCACCCATCCTGAAACTTCCTGATCTTAGTAAGGAGTTTGAAGTGGTAACTGATACTAGCGCACTTGCTTTAGGATGTGTACTTATGCAAGAAGGTCATCCCAAAAATTGAAGAGCCATGAAAGGAATTATGCTACCCACGACCTGGAGCTGTTGGCTGTCATCCATGCTCTCAAACTTTGGAGACATTACTTGCTAGGTAACAATTTTTCCTTAGTAATGGACCACAAGAGTCTTAAATGGATTTTCACCCAGAATGAGCTCAATATGAGGCAACATCAATGGATCGAAGTGTTGGAAGAATATGATTTTGAAATCAAATATAGGCCTGGAAAAGAGAATGTAGTTGTCGATGCACTCAGTCTCGCAAGGCATTTCTAAATTCTCTCATTTTGCAAGATCCATCAATAGCAAGGTCTCTAGCCACAAAGGTATCAATGCCAAACAACCCGATTCTTGAGCTAGCAAAAGAAGGGGCATATCATGACCCAGTCTATCAGAAAATGCTAAGGGAGATCCCCATCAAGGATCAAGACCCGAAGCTAAAGACGAAGTATCAAGAATTCTCCATTAGTAATGGACTTGTCTACTTTAGGACAAGATTATGTATGCCTGCAAGCTAAACTCTCAAGCAGAAGATACTTTGGGAAGCCCATGACTCCCCTTTCTTAGGGCATCCTAGTTATGCCAAGACCCTTAATACGGTCAGAAAGAGCTATTTTTGGGAAAGGCTCAAGGGAGATGTACTCAAATATGTCACGGAATGTTTGTCTTGTCAACGCATTAAGGCAGAACATGTTAAAATGATTGGGAAAATGCAACCACTTGACATTCCACAAATGAAATGGGAGTTCATTAGTATGTACTTTATTGTTGGCCTACCCCAAGTTCAGGGAGGATATAACTCTATTTTGGTTGTAGTAGATATGCTCACCAAGGTCGCACATCTCATCCCTGTCAAGACGAACTATAAACTTCAGACATCGCAAGATTATTCATCAAGGAAATATTCAAACTTCATGGGTTACCCAGAAGAATCATTAGTGATCGTGACTCTCTTTTCACATCACACTTCTGGAGGGCTATCTTTGAGGCTGTTGGAACTCAACTCTGTTTCAACACATCTTACCATCCCCAAACTGATGGTAAAAAAAAACGAGTCAATCAAGTCATTGAAGATATGCTTAGGGCATACTACTGTTGCGAACCCAAAAAGTGGATTCAATACTTACCACGTTACACCAGGTGAACACACTCAGAAAGACATTAGCTCCAATGAGCCTTTGAAGATCGAGAAAGATCAAACGACTAGCCAAGGAGCACATAATAAGAAGGGTAGAAAGATAGAGGAGTCTCTCAGTGACATGGCTAGCACCACTCGGTCAATGTTAGCCAACCAAAAAGTAAACTTAGAGGAAAAGAAAGCATTTGAAGAGTGTAGGCTCGTTATCATGGATACACTTTCCTTCTCTATACTTGGTATGTTAGATGTAATCAAAAGTCTTAAAAATGAATGATGGTTTCAATAGTAGACGAATCTAGAACTTTGTTTAAAAATATGTTTTTAAGTCTACTTATACATCTCTCTTCAATTGTCTCATAAAGTTTCGTCAAATCTTTTGATAGGCAAATGGACGATGGAAGTCTTTTGATAATGTGTGTCATCCATGTTGTAGTTACTATCATGGAAATGTTTTCAGCTATTGTTAAGTGATTTAGATGATGGGGACGATGACAATATGCAATTGCATACTTTGCAAGGGTGCACGATTCGAGGTTACCTTGTACATCGAGCTAGGATAGGTCATTGAAGGCATGATCGACGGTCACGCTGGAGACCACAAACTTTTATGGAGTAGGGGCTTCTGGGGAATTATTCAAATCAAATGTTTAAAAGTAGGTTACAAGTTAGTAGGAGGACATTTGAATATCTCGTCGCGAAGTTAGCACCACAAATGTGATGCAAGAACATGAACTATAGAAGAGCAATACATGTCGAGAAGTGGGTCCATGTGGCTCTACATTGCTTGGCGAGTAGCTCAAATTTGGGACTTATATTTGACTTGTATAGAGTCTCAACTTCGTTTACATAGTTGGCTATTCTAGACTTTTGTGATGCACTGGCCGCATCTAGATTGCGTAGTATGTACATAAAGTGACCAACATCACAACAAATGCAAAAATATACAAATGTTTTTAGGCCCTTCGAGGTATACCATACATTGTTGGTGCAGTAGATGGTAGTCATATACCCATCATTTCCCCAAGAGAGAAACATGAAGATTATTTTAATAGAAAGGGCTTCCACTTAATTATCCTACAGATCGGTGTGGTAGCCAATTGTGTTGTTTGGGACTATGACATTAGCTAGGTAGGTTCTATGCACGATTGGAATATTTTTCAATGTTTAGATCTAGGAAAACGATGCATAAACAAAGCTTTGGGACAGTATTGTCTACTAGGCAATTGTGCTTATCTCACACACTTTTGGATGCTTCCTCCTTTCAAGGGTAGTAAGGATGGACTATCTCCAAAACGTTATTATTGGAATTACATACAATCAAGTACTCGTATGCCAGTTGAAAGAGCATTCGGCATCCTTAAAGCGTGATTTTGTATATTGTTGAAGAGATGTGACATGCTTTTACAAAATTTCCAAAAGATGGTGGTAGCATTCCTTATTCTACATAATATATGCACTGTGCATGGAGATAGTTTTGATGATGCATGGATACGTGAAGCGACAGCGGAACTTGAGAGTGGAAGTAATACACCTCGTCAAGACATGGACCAACAAAATAGTTTGAGGAATGGATTAGTAGAGGTTGCTACGCTAACAAATATAGGTACCACACAAGCAATTCAAAGAGCTCAATCAACGGGGCCAACATCGGGGGCAAGCCACCTTGGGGGAGCATCTCAAAGAGACAATGTCGCTCAAGCCATGTTTCGAGAGAGGGAGAATGCAAATGTGTGAACAATCTTTGGTGATTCTAACTCTGTGGAGGAGATCAACGACAAAGGCAATGGTGAGTAAACTTTTGTAGCATCTGCTTTGCAGGTGGAAAGGCAGAAAGAAGGGTGGTGTGCTAAATTTTTTTCCATGTTTCCACCTTTCCATAGAGAGCTGGGTAGAGCCATGCCTCAATAGCATGGTTGTAATATTCCCACCACAGCGCTTCACATCAAGAAACGAATTCGGGCATGAGGTGTTTTAGAAAAATTACTCGTCGAGCTATCACATAAGTGACCACACGTAATTTTCTTAATATCGAGTCTTGCATTAAATCAATTCCGCAATCCGACATGAGAAGACGCCTCAATGTTCCTAGCCAACAAATAGCAAAGACACCTCGTAAATAATATTACGATGGCTTAATCATAAATTTTCATGTATTATATTTGATTTAGTATTCTCAATTCCATTTAATGTGTCAAAGATCGCATTGATTTCGTAACCACAAGACAAATCGCAAAAGCCTAAATTGGTAGACAAAGAACGTGTAAGAACGAGCATGATATTGAGTAAGTTAAGTATCGAAGAGTATGGCATGACTTTATAAACTAGATAAGTCATGAGGTAACTTGGCCAAAACCACCAGATGAAGTCGTTTTGAAGAAAAAAAGAAGTTTTTGAAAAAGCATGCCAAAATTCATGACATTTTTAATGTCTGGAGGAAGAGAAAGCATAAAATAATCATCCCCATGCCACCATCCAATAGGTAGGCAATCAAAATGCATTTTTAATAAAGCTCATTTGGCTCTTGACAAGTAGCCAAAAGAATGAGTCAATTGCATGCTCCTCCTCATGCCTATAAATACACCCCCTCTCCTTCACAAAGAAAGCAAAAAGGAAGACCTCTTGATGATGGAAATTTTTCTCTACTTCTCTTATCCATTGAAGCCTTGAGCTTGAAAGAGAAAAATATTCCCCTTCTACCTCATTTTCATTCTTGCTACCCCTTGTTACGCCTTCATTCCATATAGCCATATCACCAATTGAAACACTGGCAAAAATTTTCTAGATGACCACCAACTCTCCCTAAACTACCACATCAATTTCGCTTGACATCCATGGCTCCGCGAGGTCCCAGAAATTCAAAAATGTAATTTGAAGCAAGGAAAGTAAAGAATGCGATCGATGGAGAAAATGATGTGGTAGGAATTGGTGAAACCCCCGTTGCAGCAAATCTGAGAGAGGTAACATCTCGTCGGTTTGGAAAAAATTAATATTTTATAAGCTTATCGCTATATTTGGCTTTAAACGATTATAAACGCATTCTAAATTAAATACATATGAACTGCTGCTTAGGAAAATAACTTAAGTAATATAATAATTAACTATTCAATGAAAATACTCTTTCACTTGGAAAAATATTATATGCATATTATTTAAAAATATCGTAATTATGGTTTATTTTGTGATATTTATTGTTATTTCATTAATGATGCATGTGATCATAATAACAAAAAAAAGATAGACGATTTTAGAGAAGGGAATATTTTATAAACTTTCCTTGAAAGTGATTATCTCTATTTTACTTTGCTAATGATAAAAATACGCATATGAGTTTTATAATAATTTATAGAAAGTCATTTAGATAATATCATGAAATAATCAATGAATTAAATCAACAAAAAATTGTATAGGAAAATATATACTAGACGCGCATAATTTAGGTGTGTAGTAATATAATTCGATGTCTAAAAGATGAAAGAAAATTTGCACTTATTATTTTTGCATTGCCTAGAATAAAGTTTTCAGAAAAACAATTAGCATTGCACTTAGGACATAGCTAAATTAAAATTGTTCTTTCTAGATAATGTTGAAAGTTTGGCAAGACATCATTGATTAAACCATAGAATATGAGTAGAATAAAATAAAAATTATTTTCTTATTGAAAACAGAGGCAATGTTAATATTAATGATTATATTAGCAAGAGTGTCAATATCATGAGTTGACCCACTTATGAATCAACGAGAAAACCTAACCTAAAATATCGAGAATGTTGAAGCAAAAACAACTATGAAATACTCGACAATCTTGAAACTATCAGTATTAAGAAATTAAGTAAATGGAAGTCTGTAGGACTTGTTGGACATTGATAATAATTTGCTGATACAAATTCTAAAGTCTAAACAGACTTGGAAAAGCATTTGAAATCCTACTAAGCGTGGTTTAGGATAGGGCATTGCATGAATTTCTTGCCACCATAGGTATAAATGCCCATATTATCTTTTAGGGCAGAAATACCAATTTTTTCCTAAGGATAAAATAGACTTTAGATTCGCAAAATAACTTGTGGATCCTGAAAAAGAGTTGCAAGTAAGAAGTGAAACCCTAAGAATAAGGTGGGAACTCAAAAGAGAAACCCTAGATTTGGGTGGGGTTGCTTCCTATGCTAAAAACACTCGTTGTTGTTTCTTTTGATTTGTGCATGCATTGATGGTTACGCAAGAAAGATTGATTGTGCTTGCAGCAGTTAGATCTAACTGTAAATATATAATCAGGATAATAAGAGGAAAGATCACGCTATGCCTCCCCCACGGCTAGATGCAGAACCCTACTCCAAGGGGGATTGTTTTATATCACCACGAGGAGCTTTGGACTAGCCCCGATGGTGAGAGGTCACTCGGTGAGGAATCCGTTAGGCAGGAGGAGGTGGAAGTGCCAGGGGGGCTTTGGCCATAAACCTCTCGATCTCTCCTAGGAACTGCCTAACCCTAACACAAATCAGGATGGGATCCTAGAGTCCCCGGTACTAGTGAAGGGACAGAAATCTTGGAGGGTTTCTTTTCTTTTGCGTGTATACAGAAGGTATTTTCCAATGAATGGAGGTTTATCTTCTGCGTAGGCAGAAGGGAAAAATCATGGTAGATAACTTTGTGAAATAATAAATGAATATGTTTTGCCAAAAGGCTGTTTTCTTTGACTTTGCGTTGTGCTGTAAAATTACGGGAAAGAACCTATGATAACAGATTAATTAACAAAACTGCTTTCATATGTCATAACGTAATGTGATAGATAACTAGAAAACTAAAGAAAACCATTTGTGGGAAGTGGGTGGCGAGATCCTTGACGGATCCATCCTATAGATGGGTGGTCCTGGTAAGCTGGGAGATTCTTTTAAGAGATTAAATGGAACGTCAATTAGGAAAAATTAGGTAGAGCCAAGCAATCCTTGATTAGTAGTTATCTTAGGGGAAAGGTGTGGTGACTTTGCCAAAACTCTGTTAAGGTTCCCTGAATCCTAACCAATTGCTTTAAAAAAGTGTTACACTCCATGAACCAAGGGTAACTATGATTGCTCTAGTTGGACGAGAAGCCCTTGTGGGACACCTCCGATGGAGCTAACTGATGCATCGAGACCTCAGTTGTCAAATTAGGACCTCGAGCTTGCAGGTTGATCCTCATGGGGACGGTCGATACCTTCTGTTACGGAGTGGACTTTGGGAAACCTAGACGATAGACCCATGCATTCTCGCAAGTGCCAGGTAAAGCCGTCTAAGGTAGTTCCCTGATGGACCACTAAAGCATGTTGCCATGGAATTGTTACGTAGGCATGTGACAATGGTGAAGGGGTTCAACTCTCCTGCTCTATTTATCATTACTAATTTATGTTAGTTTTATTATTACTTTTTTAAAAAAAATTGTAACATCAATTTGTGATACTTATAGCCAATGATTATATAAATTGTGAATTGCAATAATAATTGTAAGTTTTGTCACCATTGTGTTATAGCATCAATGATTGTGTTTAATCAAGTATTCAAATAATAATTATTATGTCAATAATGATCAACATCCATAGCATCCCTTCATTCACGTGTGATTTGGGGATAATTTGGGAAGTGCCCAGTGCATAGGTGGTGGAGATTGATGTGCAAACGATTGCAGTCGAAAGATGGACGTACACTTATTGACCAAAAAAAGTGTCCACCACCCAGTGTGTAAGCAGTGGTGGACAAGTGATTGCCTAAGTTGACTTTTCCTATGCCCATCAACTGGGCACAAGTTGGGCGGGCAATGGCGGTGTGTAACTAGCCTAAGCCTCACATGAGCCTCTCTCCCTTAGATTGAGTTGCATGAGACTCTCTTTGACATAAATATTGGATGTGAATATTTGTTTTGTAGTGTTGACATAAATAGTCAATTGAAATTGGATTTGAATCTATTATTTTTGGCATATTTTATTGTGTAATAATAAATCAATAGCCATTTGAAATTGGAGTAGCATAGATTAGTTATGGCATGCCTTGTTTTGTAAGAATAAAAATGTCTATCAAGCTTTATCTATGGGAAGGTAAGGTGAAGCCTAAGAGACTGTATCAATCTTTTAGCACAAAGGTTTTCAAGCTTCTTTTTGTGGAACTATATATGTTTTAGTGAGTGGTATATACTATCACGACTTCTTGCATGATGTGAAATGGCTTCATGAGATGTGTGTGTGCGCTCATTTGTGTATATGTATGTGCATCTATATGTGTGTATGTGTCTAAGATACAAATAATAGCATGTATATGCGTATTTATATTTAAGAATATTTATTTATTGATTTTTATGTGTGTGTCTAAGTGCTTGATGTTATTCAAGAAAACCTAACTACTAATGTTGAAAGCAAATTTATTTGTTTATTTCTTGCAAAACTTAATTATGAAGATTTTGATTTGGATTATAGAAACATCATGTATCTCCTTCCCAAGGCCCCCTCTCTCTCCTTCACCCAGCCATAGGAACAAAAGAGAAATCCTTTATTTCCATAGCTTAGGCAATTGCATGCTTTGCCATGTGTGTAGTTCTTGCCTCTACACTTTCTTCTCTTCCTAGCCTCCACTCTCTCCCTCTCTTTGTCCACTTGCTTGACCTAAGCCTTATCTAAGCCTCTACCTTAGATTGAGTTGCATGAGACTTTCTTTGACATAAATATTGGATTGAATATTTAGTCAATTGAAATTGGATTTGAATTTATTACTTCTTGCATACTTTGTTGTGTAAGAATAAATAAATATTGGATTGAATATTTGTTGTGTAGTCTTGACATAAGTAGTCAATTGAAATTGGATTTGAATTTATTACTTCTTGCATATTTTGTTGTGTAAGAATAAATCAATAATCATTTCAAACTGGAGTAGCATAGATTAGTTATGGCATACTTTGTTGTATAAGAATAATAAAGTTTTCAACCAATACATGCTTCACTCTTTACCATGTCTATTGGGCTTCACCTATCACATGGTAAGGTGAAGCCTAAGAGACCATACCATTTTTTAGCATAAAGGTTTTTAAGCTTCTTTTTGTGGAACCGAATGTTTTAGTGAGTGGTATATGCTATCATGACTTCTTGCATGATGTGAAATGGCTTCGTGGGATATGGGGTGTTTGCACGCACGCGCATGAATGTGTGTGTGTGTGTGCGTGAGTGTGTGAGTGTGTGTGTGTTTGAGATACACATAATAGCAAGTATATGTGTATATGTGTATATGTCCAAAAGAACTATAAAAGTATTTATATTTAAAAATATTTATTTTTTGATTTTTGTGTGTGTGTGTGTCCAGGTGCTTGATGTTATTCAAGGAAACCTAAGTACCAAAAAATTTTGAAAGCAAAATTGGTTCATTTATTTTTTGCAAAACTCGATTATGAAGATTTTGGTTTAGATTGCAAAAACATCTGAGGAGCATCCTTGAAAGTTGTAGATGTTGAATGCTATCAATGTGTTAATGTTACCATTGATGTGAAACATTGTCATGTGTTATTATGGTAATACATTGGAATATCAATGCTATCAATGTTGTTAATGTTGCTATTGATGTAAACATTGTCATGTGTTATTGTGGTAATACATTGAAATATTAATGTGTTGTTAAACATTAATGCTATCATTGACATTTTGTGTTGTGTTATGTTATTGTATTAATATTTTAAAATATTAAATTGTTGCTATAAATTAATGTATAGGGGCACATTGATGCTTCAAATGTTAATGTTTATTTTTTGATATATTTGTGTTCTCTTGCTTGCAACTACTTGAACCTAGCTTAGGAAATAGAACTATAAATGTTGTTACTAATTTGTTGCTTCCATTGTTCCTCTTCCAATATGCCATTAGTTCTTTTTTTGGTATAAATTAGTTATGTTAAATTTTGGGGCAATGTACTTTGAATGTGTTCTTTTCATTGTTTGTGCTCATGAGAGTTGCACAATTATAGTGCCTCTCTCTCTCTCTCTCTCTCTCTCTCTCTCTCTCTCTCTCTCTCTCTCTCTCTCTCTCTCTCTCTCTCTCTCTCTCTCTCTCTCTCTCTCTCTCTCTCTCTCTCTCGTTTGTTCAGCTAGATTTACATTCTTATATGTTAACTTCTTACATATGTCATATTAGTTTACGATTCTAAGTTTATGCTTTGATTTTGTTGTGTAAGTATAGATGTGTGTTTCTATCCCTCTTTTTTTCATAATAATTGCTTTGCCTATTGAATGTGTGATGCATTAACACACACACATGCACATGCACATGCACACGCACACACACATGTTTGTTCAACTAGATTTATCTTCTTATATGTCAATTGTTTATATGTGTCATATTAGTTTATGATTCTAAATTTATGTGTTAATTTTGTTGTGTAAGTATAGATGTGTATTTCTCTCTCTTTTTCTTTCATAATGAGTGCTTTGCCTATTGAAAGTGTGATGTGTGTGATGCATTAACACACACACACACACACACACACACACACACACACACACACACACACTCTCTCTCTCTCTCTCTCTCTCTCTCTCTCTCTCTCTCTCTCTCTCTCTCTCTCTCTCTCTCTCTCTCTCTCTCTCTCTCTCTCTCTCTGTGTTTATATGAATGTGTAGGATTGTATGTTTTCCTCCTCTTTGTGTGTGTATGTGTGCATATGTGCATATGTATATATGTGCATGTGCATTCTCTACCTTTTTAGGTTCCCTTTTGTTCACATGCTTAATGCTCTTGTTTGCAAATATGTAGGAATGAAAAATGTTGGATGTTCTAGTGCTAAGGGTATTACTAGGATTCCAGTGGAGCTTGTATGCTCTAAGCAAGCATGCAAGTAGGATATGAAAAAATTTACAAGTTCTTGGCCAAGGACTGTGGGAGCTTAAATGCCTATGCGGATACCATTTTTAATATGTAGTCCTTTGAAGATAGGTGGGAAGTAAAGGGATTGTGGGGGGCTGGAATGGCTAAAACCAATTGGTTTGCACATATAATCTTTGATGAAATGTGGAAGATCCTTTAGGAAGAGGACTCTCCTTGAGAGTCCACCATGTGCAATGGTGGATGCACCTTGCCTTTCTCCTAGTTGAGAGAGGATGTGAGCACTTTGCGTGATGAGGTTGCATCCCTAAAATTTTGTATACACAGTCCTTGGTGAGTTGTAGACTGTCTTGAAAGTTGCCTTTTTGCTACTTTGAGTTTTTGGTGTGGAGAGTTCTTGGATTGTATTCAGTTGATATGTTGCATTTATCCTTGCTATTTGTGATGGTCTTTTCTAAAAATATGACACTTTTTAAATTAAGAACTTTATATTTTGTTGGCTTTTGGACTATTCTTGTAACGTGTCCGCTCGTCTGCTTGTGGGACATGTCTTAGTAGCCCATCGAGAGGAGGATCTAGAAGGCTCCGCCTGGCACTCCCAAGGAATGACACAGGGTTTGCAATCTAGGTCTTCCCGAGTCTGCTCTGAGAGGAAGTGTCTGGCCGTTCCCACTTGGGATCGACCTGAGGTCAGGGTTCCTTACCTATCAGCAAAGTCTCTAGGAAGAAGCTAGCGTCGAGCTCCAGATGTACCACTTTGCGTAGGAACAACAGAGTCAAAGCAGATTCATGCTGCGCTTGGTTCATGGAGAATGGGAAACGAGAGGGATGCGAATCTCAACCTCTCTTCTGTACGGCATAGTCCCATTCATTCCCCCCTAAAACAAAATAAACCGGGATTCTACATCTACTGACACTGGGTCTTCATAGTCTTGTTATCTCGTCATTTGAGAAAAGTTCCCAGCTAACCGGGACCGCCCTTCCGTAGGATAGACCTAAGTCACATCCACCGCACTTTCCTCAATTTGCTTTAGTTATCTAATTACCTACCACATTATGTTTTGACATGCAAAAGCAGCTTCCTTAATTAATCAAATTAATCACGGGTTCCTTCACGCAACTTAGGCACTGACACAATAACAATGTCAAGCAAGTTCCTTTTTCTCCAATATTTGCTCTTTATTTATCAAAATCTTGGAGTACATCCAATATCACGCCCGAAGACTATCTAGTAATCTATAGGATTGCTCCTCTAAGTTCCACCCGTTGACTAGTACACGGGCCTCGAGATCCCATCTCAAGTCATGTCGGCCTCTTATGCGGGACCCGGAGGCAAGGGATTTATAGCCAGAGCCTCCCCTGGCACCCAAGCGTCCTCCCGCTCCAAGCAACACCCACGGAGAGACCTCTCGCGGTAGGTTAGGTCCATATACCCGGTGCGGATAACAACCCCCTTGGATAGGGCAGGGTAGACAGTCGGAGGTAACTGTTCCTACCTCTCCCTCCAGGCTTTCAACCTGAAGAATTAAGTGTTTTTCCTTGAATTAGTTCTTTGAGCAAAGAAATCAAATAATGTACCTAAGTACAAGCACGAACATTTCGAGGTCGTTTGTACAATCGCCTGCTAAGGTGTGACTCCTTTCTTTTCAGATGTTCCTAGCATCCGATCCTGGGTCTTTTTCTTGGATGCTCCCAGCATCCGATCCTGGATCGTTCGCGACTTAGCAGGATCCCAATAATCTCAAATAAGATTACGCAAGCAAATGTTCTTGGTAAGTTAACTTATTTTGACTTGCCCTTTTCCCTTGGGTTTTACCTTATGGTAACTTAACCCTAGCTTAGGCATTAGCTGGTCAGTCAAGGCAACGGACATGCCTTATTCGCAACCCAACCAAGGGTCTTTTAATCTTCTAGTTCCCAACCAAGCTCAGTTAACACACTTGGCAACACATGATTCTTCATTTATACCTTCAAGTTATAGCCTAGATGCATGCGTTTCTTCCATTTCTCTTAGTGTGGTTCTATGCAGAATTTCCCAATCATCCTTATCCATCATGCACATGGTGCGTTTAGTATAGTTGTACATCCTAAACAACCTTTATCTCTCTTCATTCCTGGCAATGAGTACTTATTCCTGATGCACCGAATCACATGTGACTTGTGTATATGAAAGTCTAGGTTTTTGTCCAACGGTGCAAGTGTATCTCATGAACGGAAACTAACATTTCATGTGTTTCTTTTAATCATGATTGAGAAACATGAATTCAAAATGACTATTCATGCATTGAACTGGTTAAAAAGCTATCATTTTATGTGAAGTAAGGCGATAACCTCATCATTTTATGTGTGTAAAAGCTATCATTTCATGCATATAAACTTATGCGAATTCCATACTCTACCGTTTCACGCATGCAACTTAGCGTTTAGAGTAAACAAAAACCCTAAGACTCGTTCTTATTCCATGCACGTAGCTAACCCTTCCATCTCTTCCACAAGAAATAATACATAATTAGTTATAACGCTTAAAGAACCTGAGTTTGATTCGTGTTCGTAGGGGCGTTTATTGCGTTGGTCGCTCCGCTCGCCTCTCCTGCATTTTTGGTACCAACGGTAGCTTTGGCACCTACGCTTCCCACGATTTTCTTCTTGGGAGCCATTTCTACTCGGGTTTTGGGTAGTCCGGGCCTTAGCAGCCTTCAGGATGACCGGTTCGGGAGGGAAAGGTTGCGGAAAGGGAATCCCTTTGTCGATGAGGGGTGACTTGTCTCCAACTCTCTTCCTTTCTCTTTCTCCTTCTCTCTCTCTCTCCCTCTCTTCTTCCTCTTCTCTTCTCCTTCATTCTCTCTCTCCTTCCTCTTCTTCTTCTTTTTCTACTTCTTTCTTCTCTCCTTCTACCTCTTCTACTTCTTCTTCACTTCTTCTTCTCCTTCTTTCTCTCTCCTCTTTCTCTCCTTCCCTTCCTCTCTTCTCTCTCTCCTTCTCCTCTTCTCTCCCTTTTCTCTTCTTCTCCTACTCTCTCTCTCTCCTTCTCCTCTTCTCTCTCTCTCCTCTTCTCCTTCTTCTCTTCTTCTTCTTCTTTTCCCTTCTCTCTCTCTCCTTCTCTTCTTCTCTCCCTCTCCTCTTCCTCTTCTACCTCTTCTCCTTCTCTCCCTCTTTCTCTCTTCTTCTCTTCTCTCTCCCTCTCCTTCTTCTCTCCTTCTCCTTCTCTCCCTCTTCTTCTTTCTCTCTCCCTCTCTTCTGCTTCTTTTCTCCCCTTCTCCTTCTCTCCCTTTTCTTCTCTTCTCTCTCCCTCTCCTTCTTCTTCTCTCCCTCTTCTTCTTTCTCTCTCCCTCTCTTCTACTTCGTTTCTCTCCTCCTTCTCTCCCTCTTCTTCTCTTCTCTCTCCTCTCCTTATTCTTCTCTCTCCCTCTCCTTCTTCTTCTCTCCTTGTCCTTATCTCCCTCTTCTTCTTTCTCTCTCCCTCTCCTTCTTCTTCTCTCCTTGTCCTTATCTTCCTCTTCTTCTTTCTCTCTCCCTCTCTTCTACTTCTTTTCTCTCCTTCTCCTTCTCTCCCTCTTCTTCTCTTCTCTCTCCCTCTCCTTCTTCTTCTCTCCTTCTCCTTCTCTCCCTCTTCTTCTCTTCTCTCTCCCTCTCCTTCTTCTTCTCTCCTTCTCCTTCTCTCCCTCTTCCTCCTCTTCTCTCTCTTCTCACGGGGGCCCGCGGGGGGTGCAGTCTCCATCTGCCATCAGGGGAGGGGAGGAGCCTCCCCTTATATAAGGGGGGAGGAGGTGGGTGGCATGGCCAACGCTCCCACCTGGAGGGCTGCATGCCCCCCATCACTACCACTCCCTCTCTCTCTCTCCCTGACATGCTATCGGCGGGGAGAGAGAGGGGGGTTTAAAAAATTTGAACTGATGATATTTTTTTTTTGGGTGAAATTAAAAAGGAGGGGTGTTCCTATGGGGGAGAAAACACGGGAAATGTTGCATCCTCTCCCCCTTAGAGGAATCGAGATGTCTTCATCTCGAGAGGACCTGGGGGTATTGTTGGTTGAGAGTATCTTCGTCCATCTGGGTGGCATCCTCTTCGGGATAATCTTTCCACTTGATGAGGTATTCTCTCAAGGTCCTTGACCTCAAATGTCTCTCCCTGACATCTAGGACTCTATTAGGCCGTAGCTCAAGGACTCCTTGGCTAGGCATTACAATTTGCTGGTCATCAAGTACATGATTCAGATTAGGTAGATACTTTTTCAATAGGTTAACATGGAATACATTATGAATCTTTAGGTTGTTGGCAACTGTAGTCTGTAAGCATTAGGTCCTAGGCACTTAATGATATTATAAGGTCCGCAATACCTCAGACTTAGCTTATTGTACTCTCCCACGGACAGTGAACTTTTTAGGACGCATGCGGATGAAGACCATATCACATTCAACGAAGGATCTGTCTTGCCATTTCAAGTCCGCGTAAGCCTTTTGCCTATCCTTGGTAGCTTGTACGTCTTGTCTTATTGACTTGATTTGATCATCCATGTCTTTTTGCATCTGCCTTGAAGCTTCTACCCTCAAAGTTGGATCCGAGAAGCTCAAAGGGGTACGACAATCCTGCCCATACAATGCCTGAAAAGGGGTCATCTGAATACTCTGTTGGTAAGAAGCATTGTAGGCAAACTCAACCAGTGGCAAATATTGAATCCAACTTTTGGGTTCGCGACAGCAGTATGCCCTAAGCATATCTTCAATAACTTGATTGACTCGTTCCATTTGACCATCAGTTTGGGGATGGTAAGCTATACTGAAATAGAGTTGAGTCCCAATAGCCTCAAAGATAGCCCTCTAGAAGTGTGATGTGAATAAAGAGTCACGATCACTAATGATTCTTCTGGGTAACCCATGCAGTTTGAATATTTCCTTGATGAATAATCTTGCGATGTGTGAAGCTTTATAGTTTGTCTTGACAGGGATGAGATGTGTGACCTTGGTGAGAATATCTACTACAACCATAATAGAGTTGTATCCTCCCTGAAATTGGGGTCGGCCAACAACGAAGTCCATACTAATGAATTCCCATTTCATTTGGGGAATGTCAAGTGGTTGCAATTTCCCAGGCATTTTGACATGTTCTGCCTTACAAGATAAACATTCCGTGACATATTTGAGAACGTCACCCTTGAGCTTATCCCAATAATAGCTCTTCGTGACCACATTAAGGGTCTTGGCATAGCCAGGATGTCCTGAGAAAGGGGAGTCATGGGCTTCCCAAAGTATCTTCTGCTCAAGAGTTTGGCTTGCAGGGATACATAATCTTGTCCTAAAGTAGACAAGTCCACTATTGATAGAGAATTCTTGATACTTCATCTTTAGCTTCGGGTCTTGATCCTTGATGGGGATCTCCCTTAGCAATTTCTGATAGACGGGGTCATGACATGCCTCTTCTTTAGCTAGCTCAAGAATTGGGTTGTTTGGCATTGATACCTTTGTGGCTAGAGATCTTGCTGTTGATGGATCTTGCAAAATAAGAGAATCTAGAAATGCCTTGTGGTTGAGTGCATCGGCAACTACATTATCTTTTCCATGGATGTATTTGATTTCAAAATCATATTCTTCCAGCACTTCGATCCATCGACGTTGCCTCATGTTGAGCGGGTGAAGATCCATTTAAGACTCTTGTGGTCTGTCACTAAGAAATTTTTTTTACCTAGCAAGTAATGTCTCTAAATTTTGAGACCATGGATGATAGCCAATAGCTCCAGATTGTGCGTAGCATAATTCCTTTCATAGCTCTTCAATTTCCTTGAAGAATGTGCTACCAGATGACCTTCTTGCATAAGCGCACATCCTAAAGCAAGTGCGCTAGCATCAACTACCACTTTAGCCTCCTTACTAAGATCAGGAAGTTTCAGGATGGGTGCTGATACTAAGCTTTGCTTTAGTTTGTAAAAACTGGTCTGTTCAGCAGCAGGTGACCATACAATTGCTACTTGCTTCTTTAGTAGGTCAGAGAGGTGCTACAATCAAAGCATAATCTTTGATGAAAATCCTGTACCATCCTCTCAATCCAAGAAAGCTACATATTTCTTTGACAGAAGTTGGTGTTGGCAATTCTAGAACATCTCTGACCTTATCTGGATCTATTGAAATTCCTTCCGCTGATACAATGAATCCCAATACTCAATCTGTCTTTTGAAAAATGCACACTTCTTCTTCTTGGCATAAAGCTTGTGTGCCCTCATTGTTTCAAGAACAATGCGAAGCTGGGGTTCATGATCTTTTTCCTGTTTAGAGTAAACTAGGGTATCGTCAAAGAAGACGAGTACGAAGTCATCAAGATAGGGCCTAAAGATATCCCGCATCAACCTGTTGAAGGTAGCAGGAGCATTTGTCAGCCCCAATGACATTACTAGGAATTGAAAGTGTCCATACCTTGTGTTGAATGTAGTCTTCGAAATATCTTCTTCTTCCTTGATCCTTATCTGATAATATCCAGATCTGAGATCTATCTTAGAGAAGATATTCGCTCCTTGAAGAAGGTCAAGTAATTCATCTATTCCTGGAATGGGGTATTTATTTTTGATGGTTGATTGATTCAACCCTCTGTAGTCAATGCATAGACGAAGCATCCCATCTTTCTTCTTTTGAAACAGCAATGGAGCTCCCCATGGTGAATTGCTAGGACGGATGTAGCCTTGGTCTAATAGTTGCTTGAGTTTCTCTTTCAGTTCGATAGCTTCTGGGATGGACATCTTATACGGCGGCCTCTTTGCGACTGGTGCAGCTCCTGCCGCCAGCTTGATTTCGTGGTCGACTTCCCTTTGAGGAGGAAGTTTTGTCAGCTCCTCAGGAAATACGTCTGCGTATTCCCTTAACCATGAAGGTTCTTCCCCATATTCCTGATTTTGATCTAGCTTATTCAGTTTAATCAGATAGAAAGGTAGGCCCTTTCTAACTCCTTTTATTATCCGTGTTGCTTACCAGCCTCTCCTTGAGTCGTGACTAGTTCCCCTTGAGAATTTCGGAAGGAGACTTGGCCCTTTCTACAGTGGATGTGGGCATCGTTGGGCATTAGCCAATCCATTCCGAGTAAACATTCGTGGACCTAGGTTCATTACCCTGAATCTCACCGAAGTCGCCCACCACGTAGGAATTTCACCTTAGCAGTTTGCATAGTACAAGAGACCTCACGACCATTTGCCAATTCCACAAGTAAAGTAGGTGCGTCTATTGTGGCTATCCCTAACCTTTTTGCATAGATCAGTGAAATGAAGGAATGTGTACTGCCACAATTAATTAGGGTTTTGAAGCTTTTACCTTCATAATCTGATGGAGTTTGAATCATCGAGAATTGGTGATTCGGACCCTTCTTGTGAAGACCGGCGTGGACCGTTGCCCTCTCAATGTCAGCATCCATGGATGGATCTTCTTCATCGTCTAGCTCCTTGTTGGAAACATTGGAGGTTCTCCCTCCGCCATGACGGTGGTTCCTTGGCCATGGGCGGCTCCTTGGAATTGCCCTTGGCGATGTCCTCTGCTAAGCTTGGGACATTGCCTCTTAAAGTGTCCGGGCTCGTTGCAATGGAAGCAACGCAGATTGCGGTCATTACCTTGTGTAGGAACAAAGTTGTTGACAGCATTGGCCCTAGCTTTCTTCCTTTGGCCCTGATTCTGACCATGTGCTCTCTTGGTCTGAGCCCTAGACACTCTGATCTTTGTAAGGCCAAGTCCTATTGTTCCTTGGTTGGTCTGCACCTCTTGTATTATTGGAGCAGCTCGAATGAGTGTGTCTTGTAGGTGCGTTGGACGCATTGATTCCAAGCGGGTGTTTATGGGTGGATTCAACCCAGCACATAATTTTGACACCTGTTGTGTCATACCATTGGAGGTGCATACTTTAGGAGTGAAACAAACTTTGAATAATATGCATCAAGGGATAATCCTAGCTGCTTTAAGTCATAGAATTCATTCATCTTTTGTGTGCGGTAAGCAGGTGACAGATACCTCCCTCGCACAGCTTCCTTAAGCTTTTCCCAAGTGATTGTCCCCTCTGAAATCGCTTGGTCTCTGCACCATTGTTTCCACCAAAATCTTGCTTCACCTGTAAGCTTAAGTTTGGCGAGCATGGCTTGGTTAGCAGGCGTAGTTCTTGCTGCCTCAAAATAGTCCTCCATGGACTCGATCCAGATCTCGGCATCAACTTGAACAGTCCCTCCCTTGCCATCAAACTCAGGTGGCTTAATTTGTTTGAGGAGGAACTTCTTCTCTTGAATCACAACTGAACTTAGTGTAGGAGTCGGACTTGGAACCTGTGCTTGGGGTTGCGTCTGGACAATAAGATTCTTTATGTTAACATCTTATCAAACGTTTCCCCATATTACGTTAATATGACTAGTACAGCTTTTAGCCAAGTGGCTTAAATCACTTAACAACTTTGCTAACATTTACGATCAAGATAGACAATAGTAAAAAGTCTTATCTATTCATGAGGGCATAACCCTTTGTGTACATTTAATTTTGGGTAAGTAGGACAAGCTGATTGATACATCAATTTGGGGAAAATAGGATTGTGTTACAATCGGCTATAGGGACTGAGTAATAATATGGAGTGGGGTCGTGGATTTTTAGGAAACGATAAGTCATAGGAAGCTTGGGGTATCCTTTCCTTTGATACCCGTTCTTCTCATAGTGCCCTAACACTTTGATCCTGTTGGCAGAGATCACCCGGGTCACTTCTTCATAAACATACTTGTCCTGCTTGACTTGCCGACCGCCAACATGCAAGGTTGTGTTTGCATGAGCTTCGACAAAGATGAATAGATTCACGATCTATAAATCCTCCATCCACTTGATTCTCTTCAAGTTGGTCTGAAGGTACGTGAGTCGGTGGGATGCTATATAGTATATTCCTGATTCTCCCGTCCATCTCCGTTCCACATACAGGGGTGAATGATTATAGATGTGGTCAAGAATATTCATCATGCCTAGCCTCTGACGATAATCTGAAGCACGCATTGCATTCATGAACATGACCTGGAACACCAAGAACTTGCTCCATGCTTCGTGACTCTACAACCCAGCATCCATAAGTGAGTAAATGAATGTTTTCAACAGAAAACATTGCTCTATTCCACTCACCTTCCCTTGACTGTTATTCCATTTATTTTCCTCCATTAAGTTCCCTTGTAATCTTTGAATCTCATTGGTTCACTCTGATACCAATTGTAATGTGTCCGCTCGTCCACTTGTGGGACATGTCTTAGCAACCCATCGGGAGGAGGATCTAGAAGGCTCCGCCTGGCACTAAGGAATGACATAGGGTTTCCGATCTAGGTCTTCCCGAGTCTACTCCGATCGACCTGAGGTCAGGGTTCCTTACCTATCAGCAAAGTCTCTAGGAAGAAGCTAGCGTCGAGCTCCAGATGTACCACTTTGTATAGGAACAACAGAGTCGAAGCGGATTCATGCTGCACTTGGTTCATGAAGAATGGGAAACGAGAGGGATGCGAAGCTCAACCTCTCTGCCGTACGACATAGTCTCATTCCTTCCCCCTAAAACAGAAGAAATCGGGATTCTACATCTACTGACACTGGGTCTTCATAGTCTTGTTATCTCGTCATTTGAGAAAAGTTCCCAGCTAATCGGGACCACCCTTCCCTAGGATAGACCTAAGTCACGTACACCGCACTTTCCTCAGTTTGCTTTAGTTATCTAATTACCTACCACATTATGTTTTGACATGCAAAAGCAGCTTCCTTAATTAATCAAATTAATCACGGGTCCCTTCACACAACTCAGGCGCTGACACAAAAACAATGTCAAGCGCAGACAGACAGTCGGAGGTAATTGTTCCTACCTCTCCCTCCAGGCTTTCAACCTGAAGCATTAAGTGTTTTTTCTTGAATTAGTTCTTTGAGCAAAGAAATCAAATGATGTACCTAAGTACAAGCACGAATATTTCGGAGGTCGTTTGTATGACCGATTGCTAAGGTGTGACTTCTTTTTTTTCGGATGCTCCCAACATCCAATCCTGGGTCTTTTTCCCGGATGCTCCCAGCATCCGATCCTGGATTGTTCGCGACTTAGCGGGATCCCAATAATCTCAAACAAGATTACACAAGCAAATGTTCTTGGTAAGTTAACTTATTTTGACTTGCCCTTTTCCCTTGGGTTTTACCTTATGGTAACTTAACCCTAGCTCAGGCATTAGCTGGTCAGTCAAGGCAACGGACATGCCTTATTCGCAACCCAACCAAGGGTCTTTTAAACTTCTAGTTCCCAACCAAGCTCAGTTAACACACTTGGCAACACATGATTCTTCATTTATACCTTCAAGATATAGCCTAGATGCATGCATTTCTTCCATTTCTCTTAGTGTGGTTCTATGCAGAATTTCCCAAACAACCTTATCCATCATGCACATGGTGCGTTTAGTATAGTTGTACATCCTAAACGACCTTTATCTCTCTTCATTCCTGGCAACGAGTACTCATTCCTGATGCACCGGATCACATGTGACTTGCGTATATGAAAGTCTAGGTTTTTGTCCAACGGTGCAAGTGTATCTCATAAATGGAAACTAACATTTCATGTGTTTCTTTTAATCATGATTGCGAAACATGAATTCTAAATGACTATTCATGCACTGAACTGGTTAAAAAGCTATCATTTTATGTGAAGTAAGGCGATAACCTCATCATTTTATGTGTATAAAAGGTATCATTTCATGCATATAAACTTATGCAAATTCCATACTCTATCATTGCACACATGCAACTTAGCACTTAGAGTAAACAAAAACCCTAAGACTTGTTCTTGTTCCATGCACGTAGCTAACCTTTCATCTCTTCCATGAGAAATAATACATAATTAGTTATAATGCTTAAAGAATCTGAGTTTGATTCGTGTTCGTAGGGGCGTTTATTGCATTGGTCGCTCCGCTCACCTCTCCCGCATTTCCGGTACCAACGGTAGCTTTGGCACATACGCTTCTCGCGATTTTCTTCTTGGGAGCCATTTCTACTCAGGTTTTGGGTAGTCCGGGCCTTAGCGGTCTTCAGGATGACCGGTTTGGGAGGGAAAGGTTGCAGGAAGGGAATCCCTTTGTCGATCAGGGGTGACTTGTCTCCAACTCTCTTCCTTTCTCTTTCTCCTTCTCTCTCTCTCCCTCTCTTCTTCCTCTTCTCTTCTCTTCTTCTTTTTCTGCTTCTTTCTTCTCTCCTTCTACCTCTTCTACTTCTTCTTCACTTCTTCTTCTCCTTCTTTCTCTCCTTCCCTTCCTCTCTTCTCTCTCTCCTTCTCTTCTTCTCTCCATTTTCTCTTCTTCTCCTACTCTCTCTCTCTCTCCTTCTCCTCTTCTCTCTCTCTCCTCTTCTCCTTCTCCTCTTCTTTTTCTTCTTTTCCCTTCTCTCTCTCCTTCTCTTCTTCTCTCCCTCTTCCTCTCTTCTTGTCTTCTCTCTCCCTCTTCCTCTCTTCTTGTCTTCTCTCTCCCTCTCCTTCTTCTTCTCTCCTTCTCCTTCTCTCCCTCTTCTTCTTTCTCTCTCCCTCTCTTCTGCTTCTTTTCTCCCCTTCTCCTTCTCTTCCTCTCCTTCTTCTTCTCTCTCCCTCTCCTACTCCTTCTCTCCTTCTCCTTCTCTCCCTCTTCTTCTTTCTCTCTCCCTCTCTTTTGCTTCTTTTCTCTCCTCCTTCTCTCCCTCTTCTTCTCTTCTCTCTCCCTCTCCTTCTTCTTCTCTCTCCCTCTTCTCTTTCTTCTCTCCTTATCCTTCTCTCCCTCTTCTTCTTTCTCTCTCCCTCTCTTCTGCTTCTTTTCTCTCCTTCTCCTTCTCTCCCTCTTCTTCTCTTATCTCTCCTTCTCCTTCTCTCCCTCTTCCTTCTCTTCTCTCTCTTCTCACGGGGGCCCGCGGTGACTGACGATCAGGGGGGGTGGCTACGGTCGAGAGCCCCCCCAGGAGGGGGACCTGCAGTGACTAGCGATCAGGGGGGGGCTAGGGTCGAAAGCCCCAGGGGGCGCTGTTACTGCAAAGGGAGGGGGATGTCCTTCAGTCGAAGGCCCAAGGGCCTGCGCAGTAGCTGCCGCAGGGAGAAGGTGGCGACGTAGGGAAGGGGGGCGCAGTCTCCGTCTGTCACCGGGGGAGGGGAAGAGCCTCCCCTTATATAGGGGGGAGGAGGTGGGTGGCATGGACAACCCTCCCACTTGGGGGGCTACTTGCCCCCATCACCACCACTCTCTCTCTCTCTCTCCCCCCGACGTGCTATCGGCGGGGAGAGAGAGGGGGTTAAAAAATTTTGAACTGATGATTTTTTTTTTTTGGGTGGAATTAAAAAGGGGGGTGTTCCTATGGGGGAGAAAACACGGGAAATGTTACAAATCTCAATTACTATATGTGCTTTTTTTCCTTATATTTGTGATGGGGATTTCATATAAGATGTGTTGTCTTAAGATTTAAGTCATGGATATTTTATTGTTTGTATTGGTGTATGTTTCATTGTTTTATTATTGTTTGTTTCTTTTTTCCAGAAAGTTTGTTGAGATGGATTACATGGACATTGTAGCAATGGAGTATAGAGATGTCTTGTAGGACATAATTTTGATTATGCCTTTGGCAAACATGCCCATGTAGAGTTTAAGCAACTCAATTGCAAGTAAAATAGTTAATCGTGTATTGCATGCACATATGGGTGGATCTTCCAAGACAAAAAAGAAATATTTGAGAGCCTTGCTTTATATGTGTAATATAAAAGAGAGTGGACGTGCTTCAAGAAAGAGCTATGTTTGGCTAAAAAGATTTTTAGATACCTTTATGGGCAATTGGAAGACCTTCCAATTGGTAGAAGTCAACTAGTAATTGCTGTAGACCATTTATTCGATTCATGGAGCATGTGCCATTTTTGTGAAGGGAGGCTGGGGATTTCAAGTTATTCTTGGGATAGTTGACATGTCTATTGGTAAAAATGAAAAAAGGTTACATGCATTTGTTACTGCTAGGTGCTAGAGAATCCTTATTGGATGGATAGGTGTATTGGCAAAAAGTAGCAGGAAGTTACTGGATGGTTTTACTATTTTATAACGTTTTTTTTCTCGACTTCTAAGGTGTGGTATCATCTTCTTAAATTCTAGGGATTTCATCTTGCTACTGTAGCTTATTGCGAGATTGCACCTGCATACACAGACACTCTCTATCTCTCTCACGTACACACACATGCATTTGAAGTAATGACATATTAAAGTGGTGTCTATATATATATATATATATATATATATCCATATCTCTCTCTCTCTATTCATAGATCTTTTGAAGGGAGAAGCCTGAGTGAGAGCATGGGCAGGCGAATATAATAGAGAAGTGGCATGGCATAAAGGCTCATAACTAAAGACATGTAAATGAGTATATGAAGGAGGTTTTCTAAACCGTACCTCAGTAATTTGATAGTCAAAATAGTGCATGGGGCTTGATTAATCAAGTGTATGGCAATTAGTAACTACCTCATCTTAAAAGTAATATGGTAAGCCTTCATGCTTAAATTGTCCTATTCATGTGCATAGTCATACCATTTTGGGATGGGATGTATGAGTTGTCACGAATCGCCTGTTGGGGGGACTTGCTTGAGCTACTGTGCCAAATACATAATATATACACAAGAGAAAGCTCACTCAAGAACACAAAAAGAGAGATGGAGGCCAAAACGTCTTCTTACTTGTTTCTTCTTCTTCTTTCATACACAATACAATATGCACAAAGTATAGATAAGATACAATATAAAGGAAAGTGGCCTACTAAGTTAAATAGTGTATAACTGACTATACTAATCTATTGGCGCTATAACTATATCAGTGGGGTAGGTAAGCACAATAAACCAAATATAATAAGTGATAAGTTAGTGGCCATATAAGGATCATAATGACTATTGATGTACTAAGTGTAGTGTTGAGTGTTGAAATGACTTGTTTTTTGGCTGATTTTTGTTGTTTTTGAGAGCTGAATGGTTGATTTTATGGGATGATTGATTGATTTGGAAGTGGATTGAGAGTGTTTTAGATGATATTGATTGTGTTTTGGAAGTTCATGATGTTTGTTGATGGTTTTGTGATGTTCTGATAGGTTCTGATTGGTTCTGTATACCTTCTGTTTTGCTCTGTTTTGGTCTGTTTTGTTCTGATTGTTTTCTGTAAGAAGGGATGGAGTATTGATTGATGAAGAATGAGATATTGTGAAAGCTTAGTGAATGGTTTGTGAGAGTTTGGAATGATTTGAGAGTGAGTTATGAGGTTTTGATGACCTTCTGTAATCTTCTGTAGGTCTTCTGTAGAGCTTCTGCTTCTGTTCTGTTTCTGTTCTGTTCTGTACTGTAACTGTTCTGGTACTGTTCTGTAGACTGTTCTGTAAGTGTTCTGTGGAATGAATGTGTGATTTTTGGGAAAGTTTTCTAGCCTTGGAAAGAGGTGAATACAAGTGCAAAAGAGCTGAAAGAAGTGGAAGAAGTAGCTGTTGAAGACTCAAGAGAATACTAGAGTGAAGTGACAGTAGTGAGCTGTGAAGAGACACTGTAGTGGCTCTGGTGACCTTTCATATCAGACATACCTCTTGGGAGGGGTATCCACGACCTAAGAGTGATTATTGAGAGTAATTTTTGAGAGATTGTAGTGAGGATATGATATATGATTGATGGAATGAGAGAGAGAGAGTCAGAGATAGCCAATTCTATTGAAACAGAGTGATTGTATATGAGAGATTGAGAGAGAAGACTATGAAGATATTGAAGATGAATACTATGTGTCATGTAATTCCATTCAAAGATGGTGTACTTCTTTGATTTCTTTGTTCCATTGATGGATTTTGTGAAGGTGTTGAAGAATATGGTTGATTCTATTAAAAACCGTGGGAGATCTACATGATGCTGCATGAAGATTTGTTGTGCCTGGTGTTCTTTTCTTTATTGTGATCATATGAAACATGATAAACAAGCTTGTTGATGTTACAAGATAGATTTTCTTGCAAGAGAATTCCCTTTTCCTTGGTGTTCTTCTCGGGGCTCCATGTTTTTGGTGCGCAGCCGGGGAAACTTGCCATCAACAAGCACCAAAAGAGGCTGAAAATGAAGGAATTGGCATTGCCAAGAAGAGAAGAATTCAATGGATGTTTGTAAAGTTCCTTCTTCCACTGAAGAGTTGGAATTCCTTATAATTAAAGCCACTTTCCACAAGAAGTTCATCCCACAATGGCGGAAACACATCACCATCATGATGCATGCTCTATGTGGTGGACAGTTTCCTCTTCCTATTGAAGCAGCAGAAACTTGCATCTTGGTGGCAAACTGTTTGGGAACAAATTGAAGAGCAGAAACAGAGAGAATGAACATCCATGGAAGATTTGGCATTCATTGAGAAGTTTCCAGACAACATCAAGTGGGAGATTGTGAAGAAGCTTCAGGAGTCTTGGTCTGTCGAGGTTCACAAAGACAAGAAGGAAAAGAGTTGGAATTTGTTCGTGGATGCTCAACAGCAAGATACATGGGATGCTTGGTGTACTGATAATCTTCTGTTTGTTCAATTAGCAACCCACTGGAAGTTGGTAGACAGAGTGTTTTTCACAACATACACTATTGAAACCATCAGAAGCTGGCATTACTATGATGATGGCACCACCACAATGCTCAGACGTATGCATTTTGACACCTTCAGAACCGAATACCTTCCTCTGTGCAGTGGCATGAAAGCAGAATTCAGGGACGTTGAAAAGAAAGAAGTAGAAGAAAGGTTGGCAAGAGAGTCCTCCAGAGACTGAAGCCTTCTGTTAACCCTCTGTGGAGTACTAACAACATAGTGGAGCCAACCCCCTGATGAATGACGCAATAAAAAGGCAAGCGTTAGAACGAGTCCAGAGGTACGTGAGAAGAGAGAAAGCAAAAATCAGAGCCGAGAGCGAGCTCGCAGCAGAAGCGGCCTTTGACGCCTTTGCGGAACTCTTTACAGAAGTCCCAATGGCACATCAAGCCCTTCCTCCTCCTGCTGGAGGCCCACTTCCAAGCCAAATCCGTCCTGGAAATATTGATGACAGACCAGCGAACGTAGTCCCATTGCCAGTATTTAAGGGAGAGTACAATGAAGACCCCGATCTTCATGTAGCAGAGTTTATGGTAGCATGTGTGGCTAACAATGCCAGAACCCCTGAGCATTGGTTAGCAATATTCCCCGCCACTTTCAAGGGCGCGGCGTTTCAGTGGTATGAGAGACAAGCAGCAGGAACTTTTGGCACATGGGACGACCTGAAGTTGGCCTTCCTCACTAAATTCAGGCGTGAAGGCTTTGAAGAGCGGATGAGAGAGGAATTTATGAACCTAAGTCAGTCCTCTGGAGAAAGAGTGGAAGCCTATGTCTCAAGAATGGAATCCATCCTGAAGAGATGGACTAACCATAATCTAGATGATGGCATTCAGAAGGGAGTGTTTCTCAGAGGATTACAACCAGAAGTCCGTAAGTTTGTGGAGCTGCAAAGACCAGCCACCCTGCAAGCTGCAACAGAAGGAGCAAGACTGTACGATGAAGTGGAAGCTAGATTAGCAATGAATACAGGAAGAGGAGTCTTACCTCCTCTGATGCCAGGAATGATGTATCCACCAAATGCAGTCCCAGGGACTATTCCCTATCCCTACCAACAGATGCCCCCAGTATCACAGTACAGTGCACCAAATCCACAGTGGCCACAATCCATGCCTCAAATGATGGCTCAACCACAACAACAATGGTCCCAACCAATTTCCTCAATGCCAAATCAACAGCAACAGTGGAATCCTACCAACTGGAGCCAACAGCCAACAGTTCAAACAGGAGCTCTGAATCAGAACCAGAACAGAGACCCCTCTGTACCAGCCCAACCCGTTTATGCAGTAATTACAGAGACTCCTCAAAACCCTCCTGCCAGTACGTCAGGAGGAGAAAGCTTGAAGGATTATTTATCCAACTCAGTTGCAAACATAAAAAAGGAGTTGATGGATGTGATTACAGAGCAACTACAGACGTTGAAAGTGAATACCGCAAGCATATCCAATGTTGCGGGAGCAGGAAGAGATGTGATGCGGTCAAATACTTGGTGTGGTAAGTGTCATCAAGCAGGCCATTTAGCCACTGAATGTACACGAAAACCAACCATCCCTGGAGCCTTCTGTTCCTACTGTTTGCGGAAGAACCATACAGAGGACATTTGCTCTCTGAAGGAGATGCATGATAGGAGAAGAAAGGAAGAAAACGCAAGATTCAACCTGTTAGAATCCAAAATGACAACACAAGATATTGGACCCAAGCCTAGAGAGTTTGGTCCTAATTTCGGACCCAGAAGATTTCCTTCCCAAAGTTACAGAGGAAAACAGTCTGGCGGTGGTCAGAGATCAGAAGTGGAGTGTTACAGATGCGGAGAAAAGGGCCACATCTCACCAAATTGTCCAAATCCTCGAAGGTCAGTGGATTACAAGCCCTTATGCAATCGATGCAAAGGAGAAGGCCACACTGCAAAAGACTGTCCAAGCCCAGCCCCAGTGAAAAACAGTGCTACTGATAGTCCGTCCAAGGCCCAAGAGCCTACCTCCAATTTGGTAGAATTGGAAGTTGCTGCCATCACGCGTGCAAAGCAGAAGGAACCACCTATCCAGAAAGAAAATAACCCTCCTGCCAGAACAGTGAAGTTCAATCTTCCACCAGAAGAACAGAACAGAACAGAGCCTAACAGTGCCGTACAGAGCCCTACAGAGCCACAGAGAGTTACAGAGACAGTTGCAGAGACAGGACCAGAGGTCCAGGATACAGAAGAGGAGGAAGTGCCCCAAGTGGCAGAAGAAGCTCCTGTAATGCCTCTGTTGGAAGAAAGAGGGAAAATGAAAATGGGTGTTGCCCCATTCCCTAACCGATTAGAGAAGCCAGTGGATCCTATTAAGGAATACGATCTAGTCAGAGATCTAGATACCTTTAAACCAAACCTCACATTCCGACAATTATTGATGTTGTCTCCCAGTTGCCGGAAAAGGTTCAAAAGTATACTGACAAGAAGACGTGGTTTAAGGATTGCTCCCCCAACAGCAACAAAGTCCAACAAGGCTCCAGAGCCTGTAAAAGAAGTGGATGTGGCTAACGCTTTCCTAGATCCAGGTACTCCAGAGACTGGCGTATGGATAGAAGGCTGCTTCATTGCAAATGCACTGATTGATGGTGGTTCATCAGTGAACATTATGACGGATGTGACAATGAAGGATCTAGGCCTACAAGGTGTGCAACCCACCCAATGGCTCATCAGACTGGCGGATCAGAGTAGAATCAAGCCTTTGGGCATTCTTCCATATGTGAAGACTACAGTGGCTGGAAAAGATTATTGGCTGACCTATTTGGTGGTGAAGCCAAACTCTTATGGTACATCCTATCCTCTGTTACTGGGCAGACCATGGCTTTTTGAAGCCCGAGCAAGGACGGATTGGTTTAAAGGAACTTTGACCTTGGGTAGAGGACCCAACAAAGTGGTGCTGAAACTGTATGGTTCTCAAAAAGGACATGGATCCACCTCCTTGGAATTATCTTCTGACTCCCCTAACGAGGCTATAGATGGAACATCAGCAGACGAAGATGTTGTAAAACAGATCATTCCCAAGAAAACAGTGGCACATTCCTTAACAGTGGATACTGTAAGCCGACTTCCAAAAGATGCAAAGCCATTATCAATGGGTGAATACTTCCTGCCTGAACCAGAAATGACTTCTGAAATCACTTCTGACAGTGAGATAGAAGCATGGATGTACTGCTCTCCCTATTACATGGTCACAACAGGAACAGAAACAGAAGCAGAGACAGAGGCAGAAGAGGAAACAGAGAATCTATTCTTCTGTTACAGAGCTCCTACAGAGACAGAAGCAGCAACAGGAACAGAAGCAGAAGCAGAAGCAGAAGCAGACGCAGAGACAGAGACAGAGACAGAAGAGGATGGATATGATATGGACGAAGAAGATTATGAAAGTGAGCCAGAAGAGTCTATCCCACCTGAAGAGGATACATTTGAGGAAGAAGTTCCAGAAGTATCAGAAGCTGATGAGCTCATGCTATGGGCCAGAATGGCGATGGTACCATTCGGTCTGGTAAATGGATCTTCTCATACGCAAAACTTTTATAAGGGATGGATTAAGAAGAGCAAGCCGTCTTTCAGCAGCGGCTCATGTCGTCCTAACCTATTTTTGCCAAAGAACGATGATGATGATGCACCGTGCCAACAAACATCAGTCCCACCAACCCAACAGGCATCAGAGGGTCCCTGTTATGTGACGTTTCTGGATGTGTCATCTTCAGAAGATGAGTCTTCAAGCCATGAGGTAATTAATTTTGAAACCAAATCCGAAACGGCGCTTATCCCATTCCAACGTCTTAAGGAGCAACCTAAGTCTCCACCGAAAGAAGAAGTTGGTTCTAGTGGGACATCCGAAGAGGACATCACTCCCTTGAAGGAGTCGGATCTGTATCCAGAAGCAGTCCGCGGGACCTTCATCCGTGAAGTAGAAGGTGAAAAGCAGTTAACCTTTGTGGATTCAGAAGGCACTGAACGCCACTTGAAGGTGGGTAGCAGTCTCCCAGAAGAGGGGTTGTCAACCTTGTACAATTTGTTGAAAGAAAATTTGGACGTGTTTGCGTGGTCTTACAAAGACCTCAAGGGGATTGATCCCACAATATGTCAACACCATATTGATTTGGAGCCTGATGCCAAGCCAGTACGGCAACGACAGAGGCGAATGAACCCGAATTATTCCACATTGGTGAAAGCGGAGCTGCTGAAGCTTCTGGAAGCCGAGTTCATCTATCCAGTGGCAAACAGTGAATGGGTTTCACCCATCGTGGTTGTACCCAAGAAGAATGGCAAATTGCGAATATGTGTGGATTTTCGAAAACTTAATTCCAAGACAAAGAAGGATCACTTTCCAATCCCTTTCACAGACCAACTGTTGGACACAGTGGCAGGACATGAACTTTATTCTCTCCTGGATGGATTCAGCGGATACAATCAAGTCCAAATCGCAGAAGAAGACCAATCCAAAACAACCTTCACCACAGAATGGGGGACCTACGCTTACCGAGTGATGCCATTTGGGCTCTGCAATGCCCCTGCTACTTTCCAACGAGTCATGATGGCTGCATTTCAAAATCATCTGCATGACTTTATTGAAGTATATTTGGATGACTTCTGTGTCTATAGTTTGGTCAGTGAACACTGGGGACATTTGGAGCAATGCTTTGATCGATGCCGGGAGTATGGGATTTCCCTCAACCCCGACAAATGCATCTTTGGGGTCTCTTCTGGAGTCTTGTTGGGCCACATTGTCTCAGCACAAGGGATATCAACAGACCCTGCAAAGATTGAAAAGATCGCAGCTCTGAAAGCACCCACCAACCTCAAACAGTTGAGGGGATTCCTAGGCCATGTGGGTTACTACAGAAGGTTCATAGCCCATTTTGCGACAAAGGCAACCTCCTTGCACAAGCTCCTGAGGAAAGATGCAGAGTTTACTTGGACGGAAGAATGTGACAAAGCCTTTCACACTCTGAAGCAGTGTCTGATAGAGGCGCCCATCCTGCAACCTCCTGATTGGACGAAAGAGTTCCACGTACACACTGATGCATCAATTGAAGGCTTAGGTGCTGTCCTCTGCCAAAAGGGCTCCTCGAAGTTGGATCAACCGATCTATTATGCAAGCCGAAAAGTCACTGATAGGGAACGGAACTATACAGTGACAGAGCTGGAGTGCTTGGCAATGGTGTTTGCCCTGGAGAAGTTTCGCCATTACCTCCTATCCACCCACTTTAAATTTTATGTGGATCATGAGGCCCTATCCTTCTTAATGAACAAAGTAGATGTGAAAGGACGATTGATGAGATGGCTCCTTTTATTCCAGGAGTTCGACTTTGAGGTGATTACTAAGCCTGGTCGTTCCCATGTTCTGGCTGATCATCTGTCGCGTATCCCACAAACTGCAGACGAGGAGCAGGATGATCCAGACCTCCCTGATGCTTCCCTATTCTTGGTAGAAACTGTAACTCCGTGGTATGCAGACATTGCCAATCTGCTGGCAACTCAACAGTACCCTCCTGGTATTTCTAGTCGGGAAAGGAAGAAGCTCATGCTAGAATCATCCCCCTACACCCTGCTAGGTGGTGCACTATACAAGAAAGGCAAAGATGAAGTACTCAGAAGATGTGTTGCAGGAGAAGAGATTGGGATTGTTTTGAAGGCTTGCCACGACGAGCCATGTGGAGGTCACTTTGCAGGAGAAGCTACAGCCAGGAAGGCTCTGCTAGCGGGATATTGGTGGCCTACCATCCACAAAGATTCCTATGATTACTGTAAAAGATGTGATGCTTGTCAAAGAATGGGGAAACCCACCAAGACAAGTGCCATGCCACTGCAACCTATCCTTCCCTTGAAGCCGTTTGAGAAGTGGGGCATTGACTTCGTAGGTCCGATCGACCCTCCTACCAGAAGGAAGCAGAACCGATACATCCTCGTATGTATGGATTATGTTACAAAGTGGTGTGAAGCTAAAGCCCTAAAGCGGGACGATGGTAACAGCGTGGCCCTGTTCATGTACGAGAATATCATCACCCGTTTTGGCAGTCCCTTAGAGCTGGTAAGTGACAGAGGCACTCATTTCCTCAACAAAGTCATGGAAGAGTTGACAGAGTTGTATAAGATCCGCCATCGCAAGTCCACTCCTTATTACCCCCGAGCCAACGGCCAAGTCGAGGTCACGAATCGCATCCTCTGCTTGATTCTGACAAGAACAATTGCCGCACATCGTCGTGATTGGGACGATCGACTTACAGAGGCCCTCTGGGCGTACAGAACCTCCCATAAAGCAGCAACGGGATAGACACCTTTCCAGCTGGTGTATGGTATAGAAGCTGTTTTTCCTGTTGAATTGGAACTACCCTCTTTGAGAGTGGCGATCAAAGAGCGTTTGGGGGATGACGATTCACTGCAACGCCGTCTCCTGTATTTGGAATGTTTGGACGAAATTCGTAGGATGGCTCTACAGTGCATGGAAGCCACGCAAGCTCGACGTAAGGCTTACCATGACAGTTTCATCAAGCACAAGGAGTTCAAAGAAGGTGATTTGGTCCTAGCCTATGATTCACGCTTTGGCAAGTTTCCTGGCAAGCTCCAACAGCGGTGGATGGGCCCCTATAAGGTACTTGCAGTCAACCCTAATGGCTCTGTCCAAGTACAGACCGTGGATGCCTCTGATGATCCCTTTTTGATCAATGGATATCGCCTGAGGAAGTACTTCCCTCCTTGGGGATCTTGACAATTACGGACACTTGATCTTTTCCCTCGTTGGCGCGGCACTGTACTTCTTATGATGATACTTCTGTTAGCCGTTCTTCAATCACTCCTGCTGAAGTGGACGCAACCCTCTGTTCCCTCAAACCCCCCTTCCAGCCTTGATCTCTTATCCTCTATTTTCCACCAGTGACAGTGGCGAGGTGGGTTCTGACACATGGTCTCTCTACCATTCCCTTGCTCAATATTGAAAAAAAAACAATACAAAACATATCGGTCATGGGAGAAAAGGACTTAGGTCCCTGTCATGACGACCTCTTCTTCGAGAAAAGGTGGAAACACCCTCGGGAATAGGGGAAAATCAAAAAAAGAAAAAAAAAACAAAGAAGAAAAAAAAAAACAAATAAACAAATTTGTTATGAGAGAAAAGGAAGCAATTCCCTGTCATAGCAGGCCTCGTTCCAAGAAAAGGTGATAAACACCCTTGGGCGAGAAGCTGGCCGTGGAAAAGGTGGTAACACCCAGCAGTCCAGAAAGTGGATTCATTAATTGATATTCCCAGGATCCAATTCCGAAGCTGCCTCCCTTGGTACGCTGTGTCCTGGGTCTTTCTGCAAAGTGTCTAACTGTCCTCTAGCAGACGACATATTCCTATCCAACACAACATTCGATTTGATGGCTACCTCCCTGGGTACGCCTCTTCAACAACTGATGACGCGATCTTCATCGACAACCCCTTGAGTGATGTGAGCTTTCATCCTAACCGGATGGGGAAGTGAGTATGGTTGCCCTCTGTATTATCAACAACGAGTGAGACAGAGGGTGGGGCGAGAGACCAGTCTTTTCCCTTCAAATCGAATGAGAGGTGAGAAGTGTGAATGAAGTGTTGCACGCACGGGATGGGCCTCTCAAAGCACAAAGCACGATTTGTTTCTGTGCACTGCACCATAAGGCTCCCTGGCCTTCATTCTCGCACCGTATGCCGGCACAGGGCGGGATGCACTGTTGCACCATCAAATGCGCACAAGGCATACAACCTTTGCACAAGTGACTATGAGGATTACATCAATGGGTTTCAGGAAAAGGCTGCCCTTCTGTATCTATCAACAGAGCGTGAGACAGAGGGTGGGTTGAGTGTGACTGGAGTTTCTTCAATCAATTACCGAGAGGTGAGATTGAGGGACGTTACGACACTTGGAGTCAGGTATGTTCCCGTTTCCCTATGCACCCACGGGATGGGTCTTTACCGTCATCACAAGACACATCACCCTGTTCTGTACACTGCACTGTAAGGCTCCCTTGCCTTTCTCCTTGCACCTATGCCAGACGGGTTGGACGCACTAATGCACCATTAACTGTGCACCCTGGCATACTCTTTCTGCACCATTCCCCCCTTGTTGATTCCTCAACCGGGTATGAGATATGGGGTTCCATCATTCTTCCTTGAATGATATTAGTCATGGGGCGAGTGACTGTTCTTTCATTTCATTTGAGTGACTGTGAGTTGAGTGCAATATCCCTCATCATCGACAACGAATTTCCTACGATTCCTTCCATCAGCTACCTCCCTGGGTACGGCCGCGTGGTCTCTGCCATGATGAACGTGTGCCAAGAAGATGCCTTGGTCCCTCCAGCGCCGACAACAACACTGGACGTGCCATCGACACTCAACCTTGATTCTTGACGAAACGGGCCAAGTTTTTCTAACCCTACAACTTCTGTTTCTTAGTGATGGTCATGTTTTAAGTGTGGGGAAGTTAGTGGATGGTCTGTGGCGTGGTCCTAGGTCCCTGTTGTTCGGTTAACCCTATCCGTTAAGGTCTAAAGTGTGGGGACGCGTCCCTGCGCGTCTACCGTGCATATCCTTTGCATATGCCTCAACCTGTTTATGCATGAATACCATGATTTGCTTTTACCCTGATGGGGTCCCTTCCCGCCCGCCCGGTTATGTTCCACCCACCCTTGGGGCTGTTCCCTTGCAGTTTTCCTTCATTCCCTGATTTTGAGGTCCTTCCATGTGAATGCATCCTACGTTCACCAAAATCCAAATCCAACATTATAGCCTTGTTCCTCCCATTGAACGGTCCATTTTTCCTTTTTACCTACCCCTGTTCCGGTGCACGGTTTTTGAGTTATTAATTTTTGAAGTATTTTACGCAATTTAGACAGTTTTCCATGTGAACGCGCTTTTCTTGCTTCCGAATCATGCTCTGACATCATAGCCCTGACCACCACTTTTCCCCTAATATTTTTCCTTTTTATTCCGCATCATTCCGATACATGGTTTGTCCGTTATTAATTTTCCGGGGTTTTCACGCCTTTTTCGTGCGTATTTTTGACATTTTTCCATGTGAACCTGCTCTTTTTGCATCGGAATTCCAATTTGATTTGACAGCCGTGTCCCCCGTGCCTTCCCCTACCTTTTTCCTTTTTCCTCCACCCTTTTTCGACGTTCGGATTTTTACTTATTAATTTTTACATGACTTTTCGGGAGTATTTTTGGAGTTTTTCACATGTGAACCCCTCCTACTTCCGCCGGAACTTCGGTTTAACATGATAACCCTGTGCCACTCCTTTCTGCGGACATTTTTCCTTCTTACTGCACGTCATTCCGGTGACCGCTTTGTCAGATATTAATTTCCGATCCCATTTTCGGGTTTATTTTTTGGATTTTTCCCATGTGCACGCGTCTTACCTTAGTCGGAATTATATTTTGACGTAATAGGATTGTCGGGCACATCTTTTTGCACAGTTTTCCTTTTTTCTGCACTTCATTCCGATGCACGGATCTTTCGATATTAATTTTTAAATTGCGTTTTTGGTTCGTTTTTTGGGTTTTTTGCACGTGATCGCCCTTTACCCCTCCCGGAACCCCTGTCCCGTATTTTTCTTGTTTCCCCCCTGTCGTCCTGCCCACTTTTCGTTTTTACGGTATTTCGTTTTGACATCCGGATTGGGAGTTGTTAATTTTTCTTTATTTTTACGTGTATTCGCGCGCCCGTTTTGCGCGTGAACGCGCCCTTTTTCGATTTTATGAATCTCCACGCGCCCCGGTCGTGTCCGCGTACCCCGTACCATCATCCCAGCGTCGTTTCAATCCCGTCACGGCAAATTTTTTTTACCCCGCCCCGCGCACGTGCGCGGGACGGGGATCCGCCCCCTCTTGACCCCGCCCATCCTCCCTTTCCCCTGCCCGCCCACCTTTTATTTAAAAAACAAAAAAAAAATAATAATTAAAAAAAAAACAAACGGCCACCCCCTCCCGCCAACCATCCCTTCTCTCTCTCTTCTCTCTCTTTCTCTTTCTTTCTCTCTTCTCTCTCTCTCTCTTTCTCTCTGCGTATCCTCTCCCTTCTCTCCTGCCCACGACTCCCTCCATCTCCACCCACTCTCTCTCTCTCTCTCTCTCTCTCTCTCTGCGCCTTCTCCATCTCCACTTCCCCTCCTTGTCTTCTCCCTCTCGTCCCACTCTTCTTCCTCTCCCTCTCCTCCTTCTCCTCCCACTCCTCCTCCTCCTCTTCTCCTCCCTCCCTACTCTCCCCTACCTGTCCGCCATTCAGCCGCCTGGGCCCCCGCCCTGGACGCCGTCAAAACCGCCCGCTCCTGTGGCCTTTCGCCTCGCCACCCTTGGTCGCCGTCGTCCGCCCGTAGCGCCGCCGTCGTCGCCTCCAGGCCGCCGCAGCGCTACCTCGCCGCCGTCGTGTTGCCCCCGGCCGCCGTCGTGTTGCCCCTCCCCCGTGAAGCCGCCGCGCCTCCTCGCGAACGCCGCTGTCGCCCGCCAGTCGCACCGTCGCCGCCGCGTCTCCCCGCCCTCGCCGCCCTCCCCGCACCACCTCCCTTCTCCTCCCCCACCCCCATCTCCTCCTCCTCCCATCCTCAGGTTTAAATTCCTAACCTTAGTTAGGTTAATTACTAACCTAAGTTAGATTAACCACTAACCTAAGTCAATATTTAACTAGGGTTAGGTTAATTCTAACCTACCTCTAGTTAGTCCACTGACCTACCTCAGGTTAGTTTTTCCCCCCACTAACTCACCCTAGGTTAGTTAGTACTCACTAGACTTAGTTAGACTTACCAGACTAATCTAGGTAGACTTACCAGACTAACCTAGGTAGACTAACCTGACTAACCTGACTTATGACTAATGTGACTAATGTGATTAATGTGACTAAATTAATCACTCCATTAATTTTTCCCTAACAAAATTTCAAAAAAATTTCTAAAAATTCCTTCTGTCAGTTGCCAATTTTTGGACCTTTGTCTGCTAGGAATTGCCTTCCCTATAATTTCAGAAAATCCATCTTTCCTAAATTACCCCTAAATTGCCAAAAAATATAGAAAATTCATTTTAAAATTTGTAAAAAATTCTAAAAAATTTCTCAAAAATTTCCCTCACCTCCCTTACTCATTTTCCATTTATTCCAACATTAAGAATCACAACTAAAAATAAAATAAAATAAATAAAAATAAAAAACCAACATAAACCAAATTAACACATCTGCTAAGGTGTTCTCATTGTTGTTTCATCAGTGCTTTTTGCTTTTCCTTTACTGGGACTCTTCTGTGCGCATTCCTGCATTACATACACACCCTTCCAGGTATTTATTTTATGTTATTTATTTATTTATTTTCCCCCTTAATCACAATTAATTGTTAAAATAAACCCTTTAATTCACCCACTGTTTCCACGCGCATTCGCGCTATACACACACATTCTTTTTTAATTAAAATCAACCAGCCGTTCACTTAGCACGCGCTACGTGCGCTACAGAGGCACTGTAAATTTTAATTAAAATCAACGAGCCGTCACATGAGCACGCGCTGGCAAAAAAGCGCTCCACATCACCTTAAATTATAATCAATGAATTGCATTTAGAGACCCAGTCGGAAATCGAAGTCCGGGAATCGTATAAAAGCACCGGTTTAACCTAATAATTGGTAATTAAAATTATAATAAGGAACCGCCGTTTTCTTATTAAGGTTTATCACCTAATAAAAATTCACCCATTTTTAATAATTGATTAAAATCAACCCTTCATTAAATTAATCCCCCCTCACTGCACTTCATTCCCCTTTTCAATGAACCGTTTCGTGGGATGGGTATACGCAGTCATTAGCGTTGTTTTTCATGGTCCAGTCTTGGTCTATCACAGATGTCGTATTGATATGTGTTGGATATGGTATGGTTTTGGTTTCCTGTCTTAGTTACGGTTACGGGTACGGTATGCAGTTTTTTTCTTTTATTGCCTGATACGGGGTTCAGGGTGTTTGTTTGATGCATCGCATGAAGCTTTCGGTCGCATTTGTCTCGAGGTCATGTCAAATTTTTTCTAGGATGTGGTTTGCCTGGGGTTAGTAGGTCGTGTCACATTTTGATTGGTAATTCTCTTATCCTTGGGTTTTTGTCTGTTGCTTTGCAGGCATTCTCCTTGATTGTCTGTGTTTGTGGTGTGTGTGTAACCATCTGAATGGCGCCTTCTCATGCTCCTCCCCCTATCCAGTACGTCCCACTAGTTAGTAGGGATTACTCATCCCTACTTACTTTTGAGCCTCTCATGAAGGCAGGACTTACTGCTTTTGTGGCCACTCCTTTTCCATTACTTCCTGAGGATCCGTCCGTATGTGATGAGTTCCTGGCCTCTTACACCAAGAAGACAGGAGTAGTCGAAGGAATGTCTATGACAATGATGTCTCGAAGCTTAGGGAAGGCTCTGTCTTTACCCTTCAAAGGAGAACCTTTTGTGACCACTCGTCAGCTCTTCTCTAATGAAGAGATTCTCAAGCTGTTGCAGAAGCAGACAAGGGAAGTCCTTGATGTTAAGAAAGTGATAAACTCTTCAGGAGTTTCTTTTTCTATGATTACTGATCCCGTTTGGAAGACGATGTGCCAGTTCCTTCAGGACAGGTTCATGCCTGCCAAAACGCCATCCCACTATTTGTCCAAAGAGCTTTTCACAGCTTCCAGGATGGTGCTAAAAGGAGTTGCTATTGATTGGAGCACATACCTCCTTACTAAGATGGATCAGCATTTTGTTAAAGTCACGAGGGGTAATGTTACCAATGTTACCTATGGATCATATTTGTCTGCCTTCTTGACCTATTCAGGTTTACAGAAGACTGTACCTCTACCTCCTCCATCAGATCCAGTACCTCCTCCTCCACCTTCAGAAGAGTCAGCACCTATTGACATTGAGGATGATGATTCTCCGCCTCCCCTGGTCATACAGCGCAAACGCTTGAAGAGGGTAGCGGACAAAGCTCCTTCTGTACTTCCCTCAGTGCCTATCCCTGCTACTTCTGGCAGTGACCTCCCTGGGTATCTCACTTGCAATAATCTGTTCAGAGCACATAGAGAAGGATCCTTGGAGATCTCAGTTCCTTCCCTGAACAGTCTCGTTTCAGGAGATGCCATTCCTTTCCTCTGCAAGGATATTCAAAGTTCCATTGAGTTGTCAGTGACAGCCTGTGTTCAACAGCTGTACGCATCTTTCTATGAGGAGCTCATGCAGTCCAAAGACCAGTTGCATAAGGTAACATCTGAGTTAGCTTCTGCTAAGGATACCCTAGCAGATCTATTTAAGCAAATGGAACAGCAAACCCAACTGGTTGTCACTCAAAGTGATGAGATTTCTTCATTGAAGACCCAGTTATTCGAGGCTTAGTCACAGGTTACTAGCCTTTCAGCAGAGAAGGAGAGGATGTCCAGTGAAGCGAAAGAATTCCAAGTTCTCTTAGATGACAAGCTTTCAGCTTTACAGACACAGTGGCCAACCAAGCCTCCCAAATCCAGCAGTTGCAAGATCAGCTTGCAAAGTCCCGCTCTGTTCCTCCAAGCCCTCCTGTTCCATTAATTCCTTCTCTTTCACAGCAGGACTTGGCTGCCCTACAGAGACAGGCTACTTTGTGCCCTCTATTCCAAGACAAAGTGGAAAGATTGCAGTCCAGAATGGACTTGTTATGGTCTACCTTTGAACAATTTCAGGAATATGTCTTACCAGACCATTCTTTCTTTGTCCACTACCACTTACAGAAGTTGGTCTTCTATATGAAGCTTTCCACGATGGATTTACCTTTTCCAGAGGATGGCTGGAGTGGGGCTTGGTCTGCTGAGTTGTTGACAGAGGTAGTTAGAATGCTCTTTGAAGATTCTGTCACGCCAGACACCATGCTGATGTCATACATGTATCTCCGAGGAGATTTGTTAATTCCAGATGAGGTAGATATGGCATGGTATGTGGGGGATGTGGTCTTACAGGCTGTTCTATATGTCAATCATTTGGAGTTGCGCATAGCTGATATGTTTCAAAGTTATTCCTCCAAAGTAGCTGATTGTCAGGATAATTCGTGGCATCCCATGATTGATTCAGTGGTCCTCAATCAAAGACAAAACACAGCTCCTACCTTTGCCCAGAGTACTAACCAACTGAGGATGGATCTCTTCACCTATCTTTCCAAATATAATCCATTTGATGCTACTTTCTTTGATGCCTATCATAGACGATCTCTCTTAGGACCTTCTGTTCCTACTCTCCTTTATTACCAACAATTGGCTCACCGCTATGCTGTATATATTTCCCTTTGTCAAACAAATTCCACAGTAATTTTACCACTTCTTTTCCAACCTTCCAATTTCCCTCAAATTCCTATTTTCACTTACTGTTCCTTTATTGAGGATAGGGTATTTTCCCCTTCTCCACCCTGTCCTTCACCCCTCATTAATGTACCCTCCACATTTCCTATTTATCAGTTAACACCTTTCCTTAGTGATTCCTTACAAATTTCTGCCACTCCTTCTTTAACCTTTTCTTCCTTTTATGATTTTTCCTATCCTTCCCTACATCCACTTTCTCTTATTCCATTACCCTCTCCTAACACTTCCATATCTCAACCACCTCAGTTGGTTAGTGACTGTGCCGGTTTTGATACTCAGATTTCCAGACGAAGGGGATGGAGTTCGGATGATTGCCTTACAGGACCGCAGATTAATTGGCCAGTAATTCCAGGGGAATGGACAGTTTCAAGTCAAGCTTATCAAAACTATGTTCATTTTGCCCAACAATATTCACAGTCTGCAGATCCCTCAGTGAGATTAACTGCTCACTTTGCTTGGTACCTGGCGTATATGCATAGGCACTCTCATACTGATTCAAAGCCTATCCCAAAGTTGTGCATGAATGTCAATGTTAGCATTGATTCTCAACAGTTGGAGATATTGTATTTTCATGCCCTCTGTTTACCTAGCAGATACTTGGTCCTATTGGAAAGGATGTGTTGTCTCCAATTTTTCCAAAATCCTCCTAAAAACTTTGTAGATGAATCCTTATCTATGGATCGATTCCGACAACATCAATCTTTTAAGAGGGATCATCTTCATTGATGCCTTTCCAATGTATGGTGCAAGCTTTTTAATACCAAACTCTTCTTTTTGAAGAAGTCATTCAGATGGTTGTGTTGTGTGTTAGTGTTTGTGTTGTGAGTTCATGTATGTCAAACGAACGTGGTGGTTTCCTATTGGATTTTGTGTACGAGCTATATTTTGGAGATTTGTAAAGATGGGGTCGTGGCTAGAGAGTTGAAGCAGATGAAGATGCAGAAGAAGAAGCAAACTCTTATATCCTTTACAAATTTGTGGTGATTTTTAGTTTGATAAGAGGTGTTAATGTATAAAAGAGTTTTCCTTTCTTTGTATTTTTATATCAGAAACAGGTTATAAGTTGGGGTCGTGGTGGATGGATTCTTTGTAAGAAGATAATGAAGATCAAAGTGAAGCTTTTAAATGAACTTGTATTCCCTTTTTTCTGGTTCGCGAGGACGCTTCCTTATTAAGTGTGGGGATATGTTGAGTGTTGAAATGACTTGTTTTTTGGCTGATTTTTGTTGTTTTTGAGAGCTGAATGGTTGATTTTATGGGATGATTGATTGATTTGGAAGTGGATTGAGAGTGTTTTAGATGATATTGATTGTGTTTTGGAAGTTCATGATGTTTGTTGATGGTTTTGTGATGTTCTGATAGGTTCTGATTGGTTCTGTATACCTTCTGTTTTGCTCTGTTTTGGTCTGTTTTGTTCTGATTGTTTTCTGTAAGGAGGGATGGAGTATTGATTGATGAATAATGAGATATTGTGAAAGCTTAGTGAATGGTTTGTGAGAGTTTGGAATGATTTGAGAGTGAGTTATGAGGTTTTGATGACCTTCTGTAATCTTCTGTAGGTCTTCTGTAGAGCTTCTGCTTCTGTTCTGTTTCTATTCTGTTCTGTACTGTAACTGTTCTGGTACTGTTCTGTAGACTGTTCTGTAAGTGTTCTGTGGAATGAATGTGTGATTTTTGGGAAAGTTTTCTAGCCTTGGAAAGAGGTGAATACAAGTGCAAAAGAGCTGAAAGAAGTGGAAGAAGTAGCTGTTGAAGACTCAAGAGAATACTAGAGTGAAGTGACAGTAGTGAGCTGTGAAGAGACACTGTAGTGGCTCTGGTGACCTTTCATATCAGACATACCTCTTGGGAGGGGTATCCACGACCTAAGAGTGATTATTGAGAGTAATTTTTGAGAGATTGTAGTGAGGATATGATATATGATTGATGGAATGAGAGAGAGAGAGTCAGAGATAGCCAATTCTATTGAAACAGAGTGATTGTATATGAGAGATTGAGAGAGAAGACTATGAAGATATTGAAGATGAATACTATGTGATGTAATTCCATTCAAAGATGGTGTACTTCTTTGATTTCTTTGTTCCATTGATGGATTTTGTGAAGGTGTTGAAGAATATGGTTGATTCTATTAAAAACCGTGGGAGATCTACATGATGCTGCATGAAGATTTGTTGTGCCTGGTGTTCTTTTCTTTATTGTGATCATATGAAACATGATAAACAAGCTTGTTGATGTTACAAGATAGATTTTCTTGCAAGAGAATTCCCTTTTCCTTGGTGTTCTTCTCGGGGCTCCATGTAGACATACATGCCCATCTGACTCGGCGGTTCATAATCAATGTTCACACATTTTGAGCTTGTCATCTTAACACTCCCTCTCAAGGTCAACTGTATCTCTATAACTCCAAGTAAGCTTTGAAATTTTTGAAGATTTTCTATATCCAATACCTTTGTGAAAATGCCAGTAGTCTAATTGTGTATATTGATGCATACCAAGTCAAACAATCTCTCCCGCAAGCATATTCTCTCTCACAAAATGGTAATGCACCTCAATGTGTTTTGTCCTAGTATGAAAAATTGGGTTTCTAGCTATTTGCATACTACTCATGTTCTCATAGTGAATGACAACTAGACCATCTCCTTGCACATGTAAATCAACTAATAACTTTTGTAGCCATACTATCTTACATACTATTATTGCATTACCAACTCAAAATGTGAATCCACCGGTAGATTTTCTGTCAAATATGCTACTAGTTTGATTTGCATATGTGTATCCAAATATCTATATATTTTTACATGTCTCATAAAAAAAGTCCGTAATACAAAGTGGACTTTATATATCTCAATATGCGTCTAACTACATCCAAATGAGGCTTTCTCTACATCTCCATAGACTGATTGACAAGGCCAATAGTACTAGCCTTGAGATATTCATGTAAATTAAACTTCCTACTACCCTCCTGAACATAGTAGGATTTTCTGTCTTATTCCCAATATCAATACTTAACTTTACATTTTACTCCAACAGCACTAAAAGAGGCTTACATGCTATGATACCGTACTTGGATAATATATCCAAGCCATAGTGTCTTTGGGATAGCCATATATCATCATCACATCTTATCACCTCAATACCAAGAAGACCCTACTATCCTGTCAAACATAGTAGATGTAATGTGTCTGCTTGTCCACTTGTGGGACACGTCTTAGCAGCCCATCAGGAGGGGAGTCTAGGAAGCGCCACCTGGCACTCGCAAGGAATGTCACAGGGTTTGTGATCTAGGTCTTCCCGAGTCTGCCCCGAAGTGGAAGTATCCAACCGTTCCCACTTAGGACCGACTTGAAGTCAGGGTTTCTTTCCTATCAGCCAAGTCTCTAGGAAGTAGCTAGCGTCAAGCTCTAGATGAACCACTTTGCGTAGGAACAACAGAGTTGAAGTGGATTTATGCTGCACTTGGTTCATGGAGAATAGGAAACGAGAGGGATGCGAAGCTCAATCTCTCTGCCCATAAGGCATAGTCCCATTCCGCTCCTCTAAAATAGCATAAATTGGGATTCTAACTCTACTGACTCTAGGTCTTCACAGTTTCGTTATTACGTCTTTTGAGAAAAGTTCTCAGCTAACCGGGACCACCCTTCCATAGGACGGACCCAAGTCACGTCCACCGCACTTTCCTCGATAGCTTTAGTTGTCTAATTAGGTCCTACCACATTTATGTGTGACATTTAAAATCAGCTTCATTAATTAAGCCTTTTAGGACACAGAGTTCGTTCACATAATTTACAACACATGTACAAAAACAAAACAAGCAGTCCTTTTATCAAACAAGTTCCTTAACTTGTCTTTAAGTTAATCTTTGTCTCCTATCCATACAGGAGAATTATGTATCCCTTCTGTCCAATAGAAGTACCAAGTCCAAATCACATGGCACCAAAATTTCCATCCTTTATCTAGAATAGGATATTCCAACGTCCCAGACATTGGGCTCACGGGGATCTCCAACTCCATTCTGGCAAGGGGTGTCCAGAGCTCCACCTGATCCACAAGCGGTCTAGGAGTGAGATGCCATTTCCATGGTTGGCCTTTTCACCACTCGACCATTGGCCTGTGAATCGAGCAGTGCCCTCTCGGGATAATCTGCGATGTGATCTTGGAGATGATCCGCACGTGCAAAATATCCTTCCTTAATTAATCCAATTAAAATTCAAGCACAATCAAAGCAATCAGCCCTAATATCATATTCTTAAAAAACATTCTTTTATTCCCATAGCAACTTGTCATTACAGACCCCTGCCATGCATTTGCCATCATCACAAGCCTTGGCATATTTATCAAAATCACAATGCAACAATCCCTTGATTGAAAGAAAAACATTTAGGGTGTTGATCAATCAACCAACAAAACTAATTGTATTTTTTTCAAACAATACAATAATAGACGCGACAATAATTCCATCGCATATTCACTCTCCCCCTTAGGGCCAAAGAGTAGAATTTACTTAATATTTCCTCCTTTAGCCTAAGGCATATGCTAAAGGTTCCAATACTATACATGACGTAAGTCCTATCATTCCAATGCAAATTAATCAATCTAGCAAGAGCATTTATGCCTCTTCTCTAAGTGACAATTATCTTTTAGCATTTTTCTACTATGCAACATTTTTTTCTTGGCTTTATCTTCCTTTCTCCTAAGGCAAGGAGTCACATGTCATCGATGTAAAGTTTACATAATCTCTCCCATGTATGTACCATGTATATGCATTTGTGAACTTTAAACAATATTATCCTCGGTAAAGATTAATCAAAGACTCATCGATGCTCAATACTTTAGTGTCCCATATGTTGCTTATGCTATGCATGGATTCATCACATAGCAACTAGGTGCAATTTAACTCCCTTTGATACAAGCACATCACAAACTTCATCTTTGAATATTTGAGATGCGATTTACCCTTTTCAATGACCTATTCTAGCAGCACAGGGTATGGAGCCTAATGCATCTCTTGCGAGCATTAAAACAAGCATCTATCAATTTGAAAATACATTACTTACTATCGGTACCACAATTGGATTGATAGTGATGCCTTCGCCCGAAGCTCTGTTGGTTGTAGGATTGTCATCCACACACGACATTCTTCGCTTGGAGGCCATCGTCCGCAAGTAGACTCAAGAGATTAAGAAGGTGGAATAGATTCGAGATGGGAGAGCGAAAGAGAAGATGGTTAAATCGAGGATCGAGATAGAGGGAAATTGTGCAGCCTCTCGGGGTAACTCTTCTCTCTCTCTCTCTCTCTCTCTCTCAAGCTCTCTCTCACAATCTTTTGGAGGTGTATACTCTCTCTCTCCCTCTCTCTTACAGCCTTTCGAGGTCTCCTCATGCTCCCTTGTGCCTCCCTATGCCTCATATTTATAATGAATTAGAGAGGAGGGGATAAGTCTGACAACAAGAGTGGAGGAGCTCTTAGAAGACTCAGTGATTTGAGGCTCAGATCATAAATCTGATGGTTGCATTGGCTCCAAAAGGGGGGTAAAGCCCCGACACTCAAGACACTTGGTTAGAAAGCTCTTAGTTCACTCCTTCTTTTCTCTATTCGAAGTACTGTCTATTGCTGTAGACTGCGATCACGGCGCATGCGATTTTGCCAGTCACTTTTCTTTATTTCTATTTTTATAAATTCTCCAAAACTAACTAAAACATCACTTGTCTTTTCTTTTAAATGACTTTTGGTTCTATCTTTTTAAGATAATATCTAAATTATAATAGTTCCTCCCCCCCCTCCCCCCCCCAAGAATCTAATATTTTTGGACCATTCAAACTATACACATTAATACTAGTGATTAATATGGCTCATAAGTTCCATTCACATTGAACTTTTCGTGAAGGGTGGCTACGGTCCTTATCAATCCGAGAAAAATGTCAGATTTATGACTCTCGATTTTTTTAAATATATTTGTCATTGAATGAAAATTATTAGCTATTAATGCTAGTCAGTTTTTACCTTAGTTAGTCTTTAGTCAGTAATCTTATTAACTTATTAATTGACTAACTAACTTTTGAACTAACCAACTAACTTTTATTATCACATCTTATCATCTCAATAAGAAGAAAGTACCTAACTCACCTAAATCCTTCAGCTCAAACTTCTTATTCAAAAGGTCCTTGACTCCAGCAATCCTATTGTCACTATCACCTGTAATAAACAAGTTAGCCATATAGATGACTATGATGATCGGACCTGCATTTTCCTTTCTCAGATAAAGTGAGTGATCAACATCAAAAACATAAAAGCAAAATTTGATAATATACTCTTTGATCTTGTTAGACCATGATCTAGGTCATTGCTTCAGTCCATAAAGCACCTTCTTTAACCTACATACATATTTGGGATGCTCTAAATCCTCATAACTTGTTGGCTACTCCATATATATCTCTTCTTGTGGTTCACCATGCCAAAAGACATTCTTTTCATCCATTTGCTACAAACTCCAATCTTTAGCCACTGCCAAAGCAATCACACATCTGACATTTGCAATCCTAGTAATTGGACTGAATGTTTCTTCATAATATATGCAATGTTTTTTAGTATAGCCTTTTGCAACCAACCTAGCCTTATACCTATTAATAGAACATTTGCATTATGCCTAATTTTGTAGACCCACTTATAGTGGTACTAGATCCCAAGCCTTATTAGCCTCTAACATAGTCATCTTCTCATTTATTACTGCATTCTAATAAATATGATCAACAACGTCACAGCTATGGGTGTTCTATTCACAATATAGATGGCAATATGAACATCTTTAGATAAAAAATGTTTTAGCAAATTTTTTAAAGCCATCAATGCATGTGCAACTTTTGCAATATGCCTATTTTTTCTTTCTGTAGCTTTGTTTTGTTCTGGGTATATTTTCAAGCCAACTATCTCTTTATCCCATAAGACCTTAAGAAGTCACTAAACTAATTAGAGCGGTACTCTAACTCTCCATCGGACCTCAAGTACTTAAATTTCAAGCCTGTTTTTGTTTTAATAGATGTCTTGAAGGTTTTGAAGTGTTCAAACATATCACTCTTTTTCTTCATGAAACACATCCATAGATTTTTTGAGCAATCATCAATAAACATGATAAAATATTTACTACCACCAGAAGAGATATTTTGCATAGGCTCCCAAACACTTGCATGCATAACGTCCAATATATTCCTGCTCATATCTCTATCATACAAAAAAGGTTGTCTAGTTTGCTTACTAAACTAATATGCTTCACACACTTTATGAAAGTTAGGAACTCTAAAAGTATGTAACCATGTATTTAACCCTTTTAAGTACATTAATTTCAACCTTTGTACATTTACATGTCCAATATGTTTGTACCATATTTCAATGTTTGCAACTACTTCTTTGCATTTAGCATATATAACAACATTCATAGTAGGAATTCTAACATCTAAAGTGAATATGCGGCCAATTCTACTTTCTTTTATGTCTAACTTATACTTATTATTAAAGTCTTTCACAAAATAACCTTTTGCATTAAATCGAATATGCAACCCTTGGTCTACCATCTAGTTAATAGACACTAAATTCTTTAAAATGGATGACACATGTAATATATTTGATAGAATTTTTATCTAACCATCATGCAAGGACAAGAAAAATTTTTAATGTGTAAATTGGGTGGCATGATGGTTTCTTGTCACCCAATTTACATATTTAACCATCATGCCACCCAATTTACACATTAAAAAGTCTTGAATAGTAGAGAATAGTGAAAATTATGCAACATATTTGATAGACTTTTTATCTAACCATCATGCAAGGATAAGTAAAATTTTAATGTGTAAATTATGGGATTTCCACTATTCTCTACCATTATCACAAAATTGATACAAAATACCAAGCAAGTCTTTTGCAACCTTTTATAACAATTGCATAACAATACACTAAGCATCCTTTTTTAATTGATTGTGTAACATTACATGTAATCTCTAATCTATTAGTAGATAAAACTTGTATTTGCTTTCACAAAAATACCTCATAACTTATGAATTCAAAATTTGTAACATGTGCATCCACTTTTAGTCGATACAACTGAAATCATAGTATATCCTAAAACTCTTGTTTGTGATCATGGAGTCTAAAATGGGGCTTAAAATAGCCTCAAATGGCCAAAAATCAATGGGGGCTAGCCCTAAAGGGATAATCTGAAGAATATTCAATGCTCTACTTGCACACCAAATCTCATAGCAATATGAGATTTTTACTCTATCTTACTTCTAGTGTCCCTATAGGTATTATCCAAGAGAAAGAGTGGATGAATGGGAGAGCTTCTTAACTGTTTCTTACTTGCTCAAATCAAAAAGAGTGAAAGAATAGGACAGCTTCTTACCTGGTTGGTTGCCTGCTCAAATTCTTACTTTTTCTTTTTCACTTCAACCTTCAAAACTAGCCTCTTAGTGGCATCACTTTGATACCATATCACGAATCATGTGGTAGGGAGACTTGCTTGAGTTACTATGCCAAGTATACACTATGCACACAAGGGGAAGCTCACTCAAGAACACAAGAAGAGTGATGGAGGCCAAAACATTTTCTTTCTGGTTTCTTCTTCTTATTTGACATACAATACAATGTACACAAAGTATATTTAAGATACAACATGAAGGAAAGTAGCCTACTAAGTCAAACAATGCATAACTAACTATATTAATCGACTAGTACTATAACTACACAAGCTATAGGTAGGTGCAATAAACAAAATATAATATGTGATAAGTTAGTGGCCATATGAGGATCACAATGACCATCGTTGTGCTAAGTGTAGATGTGCGAACCCGTCTAACTAGGTAGTCCATCATTAATGTATGTATGTGTTAAGCTTACTATCTCAACATGGGACAACCAATTGATGCTTATTATCCCTCTCATCACAAAATTGATCAAAGAATTTAGATATATATATTCAGCCCCATTGTTGAATTGTAGGCATTTCAGCCTATACCGAAACTAGTTCTCAACAAAAGCAAGCCAATACTGAAACATAGCCAAGACTTTTGATTTTTTCTTTATGGGGTATGCCGAGGTGTTTTGTGAGTAATCATTAATGAAAGTAACAAAATAGTTTGCATCTCCTAACAACTTGCAAGGCATAGATCCCCAAACATTAGAATGAACAAGAGCCAGAGGTTTACCCATATTTATAACATTAGACTTTTTATGCAAACTAAGGTCTGTCTACCATAAAGACAATGATCACAAGAATCAAAACACTTATAATCAAGGGATGGAAGATACTACAAATGGATAAGTATTTTCATTTCCTTTAATGATATGTGCTTAAGACAATGATACTAAATAAGAGCTAGAGGCTCCTCCCCATGCATGTAATGCTAGATTTCTTATGCAAACTATAGATTTAGTTGCCCATCAAGATAATGATCACAAGAATAAAAATACTTATAGTAAGGGGTGAAAGATACTACAAACAAGTAGGCATTTCTTTTCATTTCCTTTAATGACATATACCCAAGGTGAGGATACCATAACGATATATGTGGTAATGTAGCCACTAGGAAAACATAATTGATAGATCTAGATATAAGTAAGGGACAAAGAGTGTCGCACTTGGGACCTCCTGCAAAGACAATATTCTTATTGGTAACTTCCATGAGGAATTCCCAAAGGATACAACCTAACTTGCATCATCCAACTGTCTAGTATAAAGTAAGCTTTTAGTCAAAGATGGAACATGTCATATATCACAAAGTCTACATACTACTTGAAACAAGATATCTCCAATACCAACAATATCGAATGTCAAGTTATTACCTAATTTAATAGACTCTATCATGCTGTGATAGGAGTGAAACCATTCTCTATGAGAGTACGAAATGAAGCCCATGAATCAATCATCCATTCTCTATGAGAGTATGTAACCATCATCAAAATTAGTTTGCATAATATTAATCTCTTTAATCTTGATATTAGACTTGCTAGTAGGGACAATGTTGATCATCATTCTTTTCCTATACTTTGCCATTTTCCTTTTGCTTGCATTTGTCATCATACATTCTATAACACTATGGCCGAATACGATCCTACTCTCCACAATAATGACAAGTCAATGCAAATGTACAACCACATGACTTATTGTGAGACTATCCACTTGACTAAGAACAAGATTGTGGAGAGTCTCTCCCAGGACAGTCATTACCACTCTTACCACTGTTACCTCTAACTATCAAAGCATGAGAACTACTGGAAGGATCGATATTCTTTTTGTTAACCTCTTTATTCAATAGTTCACCTTCTACACCTGATGCCAGGAGGCATATTCCACGGTGGATTCCGTGAGGTTTTACGGTGGATTCCGTAAACTTAGATGACCGGGGCTCATACGCAAAGAGGATTCTTTGTGCGAGAAGTTGATGGGGACGCCTGTCCTTTTCGGGCGTTTCATTAATTTAGTGTGTACATGGGTGATTCCATAGTGGGTGATTCCGTAAAATGCATATTAAATTAATAAACGTTTATGAGTTTAGAGTGCGCACTCGTAATAAATTAAGGTTAGGATTTATTTCTAACCAGTTGATTTATTTATGTAGCTGAAGACTGCTAGGTATTCACTTTTGTCGGTTTAATTGTGTTATTTTACTAACGATTGTGAATGCTTCAGTTGATGTGTAGAGATAGCAGCAGTTGCGGAGGAAAGCATTGGAGTCTAGCGGGTTTTCGACTCTTGGATTAGATTTTGATAGGCGCCACGCCTATATTTTGTTATGTCTATTGAGACATCGATTATTTATTATTATTTTGTATGCGCTTATGCGCCTGGATATGTTATTTCTATTTGGACATTGAGATTGGGTGTGCCAGACACTATGGGCACCGTCCATTAGCTTTATTTTCCTATTTTTGGTAGAAAGCAAACTCAAAAGCTAAAAGCTTGTCATATTTTTGTAATTGGGCTATTATTGAGCATGAAGATTGGAAATATACATAAAATACATGCTTTGTGAAGCGCTCACACAAGGCATGGGGGAGATTGAACCCAATTTGTCTCTTGTCTCTTGTCATGCTTGCTTTTACATGGGTTTTTGTGCTAAAAAGTAGAGTACTTTGTTCTTGGGGACCTTCTGGGATTCACCACGTGAGCTATCTGCGACCGATCTGCGCACCAGTGGTATCAGAGCAGAGCAGAGATCAAGAGCTTCCAATCGCTACCAATCTCGGGCGAAGGCGGAGCTCCAGGAACAAACGGCCTCTACAGTCAACATCGTCGCGAACCGTCGATACAGGCAGACTTCTGGCGATCAAGAACCCCTGTTTCCACTGTCAGATCGCGAAGGACCAAGCTCTGCAGGCGGAGGACCATGCATCCATCTCCTTCATGAAGTCGTGGAGTTACAGATAAGCTTGATTAATTTTCTCATTATTTCATTGAAAAAGCTTAAGACAAAGCTTAAGAAGCTTAAAAGCTTCTAAAAAAATTCTCATCGTGGCCTCAGAGGAGGTCCGAATTTTTCGCGCGGCGAAAAAAACGGACCCCCCCCTCACGAAATTGACGACGGCCTGCCATTAAGCTCTTAAGCTTAACTTCTTTAAGTTAAGACAAATCACTCCAGTCACACAGGGCAAACAAGTCTGTAAACTCCGGGTCCTGCGCATCAGAAGTCAAGTTCAGCAAGTCACTTGGAATCAAGTACTGCAAGTTCTGCAAGTCGGCCTAAGTCCAGCAAGTCAACAACTCTGCAAGTCTGCTAAGTCTGCAACTCTGCAAGTCAGACTAAATCAGAACTGACTAGTGCTTAAAACTCATAGAAGACTTGTTCGTATGCAAAAACTCTAAACTGGAAAGTTGTTCGCAGCAAGCTGTTCTACCTATCTACAAGTTCGTTGAAGTACTTTCAGCAAACGGAGACAGAAATATTGCAGAATTTCTGAAAATTGAAGAAGAAATACCCAAGAATACATAGCCTTGTAACCCCAAATTTGAGCTACGCTCATCCCGCTAACTGATTTTGAGTGAGAAAGGTTTGTTGAGTTTTACAGGATGACTACCCCACATATGGATGATCCTATGGCTGAAGACGATCTACCCGAGCCTACCATGGAACAAAAGCTGGATCTTATCATGCTGCAATTGGAAGAAGAGCGAAGAGCTAGGCAAGCCTTGCAAGCGCAATTGACAAAGCTACAAGGAGCATCCACTGATAAAGAAGAACCGCAAGCTGAAGATTTGATTCGCCGTACCATCAACGCCACTCTTGAAGCACAAACCATTCGCAAGGAATCCAAGATAAGTAAACGAAGTTTCAAGTTTCGCACTTTCAATGGCATAAGAGAAGGAAAGACTGTTTTATCATTCATTAGCCAGTTTGATGACTATTTCCATGAGGAAACTTATCCCGAAAAAGATAAAATCAAGTGTGTTACTAATCATCTGATAGACAGAGCATCACTTTGGTGGACTGTAGTCCGCAAGAGCATAGAATGTCCTGTTACATGGAAAGATTTCAAGAAGAAGTTCATGCAAAATTTTCTACCACCGCAATTTCATGAGAAGGCTATCAAGCAATGGGATTTACTTCAACAGCGCGATCGTGAGCCTATTCCACAGTATACAGAGCGTTTTTGGAATGCACTCCTACAGTTACGCATGCTTGAAGACGTACCAGAGACGACACATAAGCGGAAGTATATGTCTGGACTTCTTGGACATTACTACGCTGAAGTGAACATGTTCAAGCCTGCTACTCTTGAAGACGCCATCTCCTTAGCTCACGACACTGAAGATAAGTTACGCGGAAGAGATCGACGACCACAGCAATTCCAAGCAAACGGTAATTATGGATCTAAACAATTCAATTCCAATTTCAGAAGGTTTAATCCAGGTCGTTTCTCATCACCATCTTTCCTCAAGAATTGGCCTAAACCACCTGCATTACCATCCACTGTCAATCTAAATCCTAAGCCTATTCCACAAGCAAATCCAAATGTACCCAGACTCCCAGCCATTGCAAATAATGTGACCAAAGCCAAGCCCATCGTATGCTACAAGTGTCACCAGCCAGGGCATCTCGCAGCAAATTGTCATTCAAAGAAGCCATCAACACATATCAACTACCTTGGAGCTATGGACGAAGACGAGCATGAGGATATGCCAGATTTCACTGAAGAAGAAGATGATCCTACTACTACTTCCGACACTTTACCAGGTATGCCTACTTCACATTCATTGTTGACTATGAAATGTATGGTGCATGGAAAAGAAAGAACTATATTGCATGATGACGGTAGTACCCATGACTTTATTTCAGCAAAATTGGTAAAGGAATTGAAACTGCATACTGTACCTACGCACTATCGCATAAAAGCTGCATTTTTAGGCACTAAGTACAATGGCACACAAGAAGTTCAAGATTTAGAAATTCAAATTGGTCCATATATTGAAAGAAGAAATTTCTTAGTTGTCCCTTTACAGTCAAGCGACATTATTCTAGGAATGCCATGGAGACACCAACATAATCCCACGCATACTGTACCTACGCACTATCGCATAAAAGCTGCATTTTTAGGCACTAGGTACAATGGCACACAAGAAGTTCAAGATTTAGAAATTCAAATTGGTCCATATATTGAAAGAAGAAATTTCTTAGTTGTCCCTTTACAGTCAAGCGACATTATTCTAGGAATGCCATGGAGACACCAACATAATCCCAATATAGATTATTCCACACACACAATGAATATTAATTTTCAAGGAAAATCTATTACATTATTTGGTATGCATGCATCTCATATGTTTCCACTGCTTTCGCATACTCAAGCAAAACGTGCACTACGCAAGAATACTAAATCATATCTCATTTGGGTGAATGAATTGCACGCAAAAGAAACTCATATGCACCCTAGGCATAAGGAATTTCTTGCATATTTTAAGGACTGTTTTGCAGAAGACCTACCACCAGGTTTACCTCCATCACGTCCAGAAGACCATAAGATTGATCTAATACCTGGCACACAACCACCTTGCAAAGCCCCATATAGGCACAATCAAATAGAGCAAAAAGAAATCCAGAGTCAAGTTGAAGAATTACTAAATAGAGGCTTAATTCGACCTAGCAGTTCTCCATTCGGTGCACCTGTGCTCTTAGTCAAGAAAAAGAATAATACTTATCGTATGTGTATTGACTACCGAGCATTAAACAAGATCACTGTAAAGAATAGGTATCCTATACCTAGAGTTGATGACCTTATGGACAAACTGCAAGGATCTTCTATATTTAGTAAAATTTACCTTAAGTCTGGATATCATCAGGTGAGGCTAGATAGATCCGATATATTTAAGACTGCATTCAGGACATAGTTTGGCCATTATGAATTCTTAGTCATGCCATTCGGATTAACTAATGCACCTGCTACTTTCAGTAGAATGATGAACCGTATTTTTCTAAAATATCAATATTGTGTGATTGTTTTTTTTGATGATATTTTAGTGTTTAGTCAAAGTGAAAAAGAGCATTATGAGCATTTATCATTAGTTTTTCAATTACTGAAAGAAAATCAATTGTTTGCAAATCCTGACAAGAGTGAATTCTTTAAGACAGAAATAGAATATCTAGGTCATATTGTATCAAAAGAAGGAATAAAAGTTGATCCTAAGAAAATTGACGCAATATTGCATTGGCCTGTTCCTAAAAATGTACATGAATTATGCTCATTCCTTGGTCTTGCTAGTTTCTATAGGAAGTTTATACGTAATTTCTCATTACTTGCTTTACCATTGACCAAACTTCTTAAGAAAGGCATTGTTTACCAATGGACTGAAAATCAGCAGAAATCCTTTGATTTACTCAAACGTGCATTAACCAATGCCCCTGTTCTACAATTGCCTGACTTTAGCAGACCATTCTTTTTAGTTGTGACCGATGCTAGCGGATCAGGAATAGGAGCCGACAACCATCCAATAGCATATTGTAGTTCTAAGCTGAAACCCTCTGAGCTCAAATATTCCACTTATGACAAGGAACTCTTAGCAGTTGTCCAAGCATTAAAACAATGGAAGCATTATTTAATGGGTTCAGAATTCATGATAAAGACCGACCAGCAAAGCATTAGACATCTACTTAGCCAACCCCAAATTTCTGACCGTCATATCAAATGGGCTTCATTCATTCAAAGTTTCCATCCTATCATTCAATACCAACCTGGAAAAGAAAATGTAGTTGCTGATGCATTGAGTAGAAGACCTGCAATTCATAACATTTCTATCATATCTTTTGATTCTTTGATTACTATGAAAGACACATATCACCAAGATATTACTTTTCATTCTGATTGGCAAAAATTAGTTCAAAATAATTTCATTCCTGTTGATTTATTGTCATATAATGATGGATTCATGTTCTTTGAAAAGAGACTGTGTGTTACTATTCCATTCCGATCTTTTGTTTTGAATGAAATTCATTGTCCCCCATATCAAGGTCATAGAGGTATCATTTCTACATTACGCATGTTAACTGAAGATTTTTATTGGCCGCATATGGATGCAGATGTATCTAATTTTGTTTCTGAATGTTTGATTTGTCAAAGAATAAAGAGACATCATGGTAAACAGTATGGATTATTAATGCCTTTATCTATTCCATCTAAACCTTGGGAACATATATCTATGGATTTCATTACTGGTTTACCAAATACTAAATCTAACCATGACATGATTTGGACAATTGTAGATAGATTTAGTAAGCAAGCATATTTCATTGCATGTAAGAAAACTTTAACAGCATCACAAGCAGCACAGTTATTTTTTAAAACTGTTTTTACTAACCATGGATTGCCGAAAGTGATTATTTCAGATAGAGATTCTAGATTTTGTAATAATTTTTGGATTACACTGTTTGCAAATCTAGGCACAAAGATTGATTTCTCATCTGCATTTCATCCAGAAACAAATGGACAAACAGAAGCCACAAATAGCACTATTCTAGATCTTTTACGTGCATACACTATCTCTAAACCTCAGACATGGGATACTCATTTACATTTATTACAGTTTGCATATAACAATACACCGCACACATCTACAAAGAAAGCACCTTTTGAAGTTATTTATGGATATAGATTATCTACCCCTGTTGCATCTTTGTCTAATAGAATACAGAGTGCTGATGATATTGCTGTTATGCATAACACTATTTTTGATGAAGTAAAGGATATGATTGCTAAAGCCCAACAATCATATACCAAACAAGCCAACAAGAAAAGACAAGCCATGAATTTCAAAGTTGATGATTATGTTTGGCTTAGAATAGAAAAGCGTAGACTGCAAAGTGTAGATAGACATCCAGTTGTCAAATTAGCTCCTAGATTCTACGGACCATTTAGAATCATTCATAAGATTAATGACAATGCATTCAAGTTAGAACTGCCATCTCATTGGAAAATTCATAATACATTTCATATTAGTTTATTGAGACCATTTAGAGGCCAATTACCTATCCACCCTGTCTATGAAAACCCACCTTTACTAGAAGAAGAGACTGAAATACTTGAACCAGAAGCCATTATAGACACTGACTACATGACCACTAGAACTGGCCGAAGGTATTCTAGATATCTAGTCAAATTTAAGAACCATCCTGTAGAGGAAGCACAATGGATGCACGCTAGAGACCTAAATGCTTTCCCCACTCTGTTAGCTCCACATTGAGCTAATAGCAATTGAGGTCAATTGCTATCCCACCCCGGGGGTATGATGCCAGGAGGCATATTCCACGGTGGATTCCGTGAGGTTTTACGGTGGATTCCGTAAACTTAGATGACCGGGGCTCATACGCAAAGAGGATTCTTTGTGCGAGAAGTTGATGGGGACGCCTGTCCTTTTCGGGCGTTTCATTAATTTAGTGTGTACATGGGTGATTCCATAGCGGGTGATTCCGCAAAATGCATATTAAATTAATAAACGTTTATGAGTTTAGAGTGCGCACTCGTAATAAATTAAGGTTAGGATTTATTTCTAACCAGTTGATTTATTTATGTAGCTGAAGACTGCTAGGTATTCACTTTTGTCGGTTTAATTGTGTTATTTTACTAACGATTGTGAATGCTTCAGTTGATGTGTAGAGATAGCAGCAGTTGCGGAGGAAAGCATTGGAGTCTAGCGGGTTTTCGACTCTTGGATTAGATTTTGATAGGCGCCACGCCTATATTTTGTTATGTCTATTGAGACATCGATTATTTATTATTATTTTGTATGCGCTTATGCGCCTGGATATGTTATTTCTATTTGGACATTGAGATTGGGCGTGCCAGACACTATGGGCACCGTCCATTAGCTTTATTTTCCTATTTTTGGTAGAAAGCAAACTCAAAAGCTAAAAGCTTGTCATATTTTTGTAATTGGGCTATTATTGAGCATGAATATTGGAAATATACATAAAATACATGCTTTGTGAAGCGCTCACACAAGGCATGGGGGAGATTAAACCCAATTTGTCTCTTGTCTCTTGTCGTGCTTGCTTTTACATGGGTTTTTGTGCTAAAAAGTAGAGTACTTTGTTCTTGGGGACCTTCCGGGATTCACCACGTGAGCTATCTGCGACCGATCTGCGCACCAACACCCTACAATTTTAGTCCATCAACACGCATATTTGCACATATAATAGTACAAAATGTATCCCGTGACTTAGGTAGTGTAACTACTAAGAATAAAGGAGGAAAACTATCCTTAAAGTCAATCCCTTGTAAAGACAAGTGGTTGAAAATAGAATGAAACTCATTTAGTGGGTAGATATGGAAGTTCCCTCCTTCATACAAAGGCCCATGAGTTGCTTCAACCAATATATCTAGGAGGCAGGGCTCTTCTTGTCATAAAAATTATGGATCTTATCTCATAATTCCCAAGTGATATTCCCTTCAGAGAGAATATGATAGAAAATCTACTTAGAGTAACAAAATGATCATAGATTTATATAACTCATTCAATTCAGCCCAATCCTTTGTATCAAAGTGTTTTGGCTTTATAGCCTCATGTCTCAATGTCTTAATTTGCAATTTTTGTACTAGAATCTGCTAGATTTGCATTAGGGCCAAAAAACGTTAAAAAGGGTACTTTTGTTAATCCATAGAATAAGGAAAGGGGCAAAGAGATTTTGCCACATTGACAAAAATATATATTCTTGCCTCCTCTACTTTTGAGATAGTAGAGTTCATTTTGTGGTTCTCCCCTCCTATTTAGCCGAAATCTTCAAACCCTGACAAGTTTTGGTAGTCCCAACGGCCCCTATTAGCGAATAAAAGCTAACAAAACCTTTGACAAAGACATGAAAAAGTTAAGTTAATTAAGACCATTTTGAAAATTGAGAGAATTTTCAAAGTTCTTGGTGCTCGTAGTATTTTTAATTTGTCTCCTTGACCTCTCTCTTTAGTTTTCTTTCTATGCACATTGTCTACATACTCGTTGTCTTTTACATGGCGTCCACACAAGGCGCCCTTCTCATTCCATAAACTCTTGCACCATGTATAGCAAGAGCGCAAATGGAGAATGGGAGCCCAAAACATTTACTATAAATGATTGGGTTACAATGCTACCATCTTGGAGGGGCTCTCACAAAGTGAAAAAAACAAAACAAGGGGATATCAAATATCATTGGAAGGGACGTATCTTTGCCTTCAAAACCACGCCTCAAGGCTGGTTTGCTTTGGTGCAATATGTTTACATGGCTAGAGATATGCACTTGGATCCACGGGAATGTTTTTCCCAGCAAGCACACTGTAAGTTTCAATTGTAAAATATACGTGAGTATATGGTTTTGTTTGAAGCATATGCTAAATAACGGATTGTTGGTTGTAGATATCTTTCCATCAACAAGTTTCGAGTGGCAACCTGTGGAGAGCCTCAGTGGAACATTCCATGCCATTCATAAAGAATTTGCAGACATTATTTATGTTGATCAGACCACGAGTTTTTTTCATGAAAGTGGAATCTTTGTGTATTATGCACAATATGTGGTTCCTTCAAGAGCAGGTGTGTATGGATACCTTAAAGATCTGTAGTTACCAAGCCTCTCATCTTTGGATTGGGAGATGCCTGATGAAGCAACAATGGAGAGTTTTAAACTTAAGATTTCTCAAGAGATTCAAAAGGCTATGACTCCTAGAAGGATCTCGAGAAGAGTACGCTTATCGTGGTTTTTACCCTTGCATGCTTTTGTAGCTTGCTTTAAAATAGCATGTTTACAACGGATGAAGGTTTCATGGCTAAACATAAATTTTTCAGAGGAAGATTTGGACAAAATTTTAGGTCTATGTTGGAAAGTCAAGGAATCCGACCACAAAGGTGACTTTATAAGGTGCAACGTGTGCCCTCAATCATTGGATTTATCCTATAATATATCTTGACAATCTCTTATCATAGGTTTTGATTACAGAAGATACAAACTTAGATTGGGTGCTTGGGTTCCTTTAGATTCAGATATTGATTGCAAGAAATTGAAACTTACAGGGCAAGTTACCACACAAGAAGTAAAGGAGGTGAACATTACTTCAAAGTGGAGTTTTAAGGATGTAAGAGACACCTTGGAGTTTCTAGACAATGTTACTCCTGGATGTAAGTTCAAGGTAAATGGTATTGTAATTTGAAAAAGAGCTGAGAGCTCTATATCATGTATGAGCTGTTTGCCTCCTAATGTTGTGAGTTTCGGACCATAAATATGCATGTATAAATAATTTTGAATCTTTCTTTTGCTCACAAATATTGCTGCCAGAAACATGGAATTATACACATTGATAAGTACTATTAAAAAAAACCTTGGTATAAGCTTTGCAGCGATTCCATGAATAACAAATCGTCATTTGTGGATCAAAATGATTTCATTATATCACGAGTTACAAAATTGTAGTATAATTTAATAGGAAAAACTTGGTACAAGCTTTATAATTCTATGTGATTCTATGAACAAAAAATCATCTTTCATGGGTAAGATCAGAATGACATATTATTACATTTTGGGTTAGAATATTGCACTACAGATGTATACACAAGGGGAATGTTACTTCAGTACAAATAGACAAACTAATAATTGTAAGGCTATTCTTTAGCTTCTCCATCCTCAAGCTATTCTTTAGCTTCTCCATCCTTAAGACTTCTCTCCTTCTTTGGAAAAATTGCTTCACCTTCCATACTTTCATCTGTCATCACTAGTTTCCGCTTAGTAGGTATTTTCTTTGGTTGCTCGAAGAACTTAATTACCTGAGGTACTCTTTTCTCCTTGGGCTTTAGAGGGGATGGACTAAATTTCAATGGAGAAAGCTTAGGCATGCCCTTCATTTTGGGCCCCTTTTGTTTGGACCTTGGAGACTTCTTTTTCTTGGTGGTTGCCATTTTCTTGCCTTTGCCCTTGGTTGTTGCTTGCCCTTTGGAATTTTTAGCTTGGAGATGGGAATCTGGGTCCATCGGTGTAATTGCCCTATCTAAAACTAGTTCAATACACCTCTCCCGTATCCACCACATGTATGACTCAGGGTAGTCTCTGCACTGTAACAAAGCACACAAGTTATTTGAAGTAGCAAGAGACTTTCACTATAAAGAGGATAAAGCATAGGAGACTTACATTCACCCCCTCTACATTCAGTAATTTTGAATCTATTATCCTCGAAGCATTTGAAACGACTCTCCAGCCACAACTATGTATGTCATTTTGCAATGGGACCTCTTGAAGCAGAAACTTGAAAGGTCTCTAAGGATCAACAATGCTTTCAAAGCTGGTGTCCAAGTGGGTAGTAACAAGTCTAGCAACACTGCACATATTAACTTATTAGCAAATATTATAAAATTTATCCAATAAAAAATAAAATAAAGAGTGTTTATTGATAATACATCTTTGATTGGCCATGGATTCCTGAAAGAGAATTCATAAAAATGACCTCTCTTGCAGGTATGTCGATATAGATTAGGCTCCAGTGTCCTCTGCAAACCAAAACACAAGTGAGAAATAACCCTAAAGACAAATCATCAAGAGATAGAATGTTGAAGAAAGTACCTTTCAATATATGGAAAATGATGGTTTCAGACATTATCGAAGTCCTTAAAAAAACTTGCAATATTTGAATCAGATTTTGAAAAGAAATCCAAGAGAGAAGTGGATCAATAACAAATATACCCTTAGCAATATCAATGCTAAGAGAAGCAACATATGCCCTGTATACAAAGTAAAGAATGAATAAGATAATGAGTGCAATATAAGGACCCTTGGAAAAATTCATTATAAATAAAGAGAAGCAAAAGACCTTAACTCAAACAACAATAAACTACTGAATCTGTTAGTTGAGTATCCCTTTTCTCAAATAGAATCTTATCCTTTGGAGAATGCTGAGATAGTCTTCTTTCTCAAGACTAACAAAAACATTCAGACCATTTGGCCGTACACTTTGCCCATCCTCTCGTAGTTCATTGGGCCAAGAGACAAAATCTTTCTCTACAAGATCAGATCCTCATTTTCTATTACCTCTTTCCTTTTCTCCTCCAAGACAACCTCCTGCTCACTTGCAACCCTTGTAGGATACAAAAGGGCAACCTCTTCAATCTTGGGTGTTGGTGGCTCTTTTTGCTTTCTCTTTGGGTGGAACATTGAGGATTTCAAATGCCTTTTGATCAGTCGATGAAAGAGGATTCAAAACTTTGTCAAATCTATATCCAAGTCTACTAACCATACTAAAGTCTTTATTCATTAATGTAATTCAATGTGCATGGGCAGCTGCAATATAAGCATCATTCATAAAATCTATTAAAAAATCCTATGCTACCTCTTGCAAGCATAGTAGGGCAGACATCTGCTACCTCTTTGAGGTCATCCACAGAAGCAACGGAGGAAAACATATCAGATATCTCCTTGACCAGTCTAAAAAATGCAGCCTTAGGAATAAGGTGACTAGTTGACTTTTGAGCTATCCTGATCTCTGCAAAACACCTCTGCATGTAAAACCATCTTGACTTTCTCTTATTCCTCATAGGGGCTTTCTTGCAAAGCTTCTCTTGAGGAGAAGTTGAGGGCTCAACCTTACCAGATGACTTTTTCTCTGAGGATTCACCCTCACATACTTTACCAAATGGTGTGATAGGGTCAACAATTTCTTCAACCGCCTCCTCAACAGTTTTTTTTCCTCGCCATTGAAACCAACATGGTGCGATAAGGAAGCTAAATATGAAGACAACTGACTCCCATCACGCCGAAACAGAGACTAGATGGAAGCCGAATAAATGCCTAGGCCTTGAACTTATGCTTCTCTCTTTAGAATAAAGGTAGGTCCAATACAATGCAATTGAGTGAATTTGAATTCCTACTTTGCCAATATCGCTTTGTATTGGCGATTCCAACACAACGTGAATGCATGAGTCCCTTATGTTTCTTTTTGCATGCCCTCACTTCGTATTTTCCCCGCCTGTAGTGCAGCGTGAGAATACGACAAGAAGCTCTTTAGCTCCAAATACAACATGATGAAGGATTCTTAGATCCACAGTGCAGTATGCTATCGCATTGTTTCGGACAACTCTGCACCTCTATAGCTCAAATACAACGCGATGAATCGTTGTTTCTAAAGCTGGTGAAATATGCTATTGCGCTGATTCAGACGTCGCCAACATCGGACGTACGACATCTTTTGATGTCACCAACGTTGGACTTATGGCAGATATCGATCGGATATGTCAGTATTGTCAGATGGAATGACAGGTGTGATGTAAGGTGTAAATTTATGTTCGCGCCAACTGAGAAGTTCTTATATACTAGAGGGTGTTGATGTCCACGTGTCATGTTCTCACTGGCCATTTGATGAAGGTTTCTAGAACATTCCTTCTTCCGCCCTCGCACTTATTTAAGGCCGCCCAAATTTTTTCGTGCACTTTTCTTCCACGTTTCTCCTGCATCGAACATCTCCGTCCGCACACTGCTCCAAACTGTCCGTCTCCTCCTGTCGGCTCCTTCTTCATCACTGATGTCCATAATCCCGTCTCCTTCTTCATCACCAATACCCCCTCCGTCCTTATATAATCCCACCTCCTTCTTCATCAAACCCGTCCCCTCCGTCCATAATCCCGTCTTCAACCTCCACGTCACTCCCTCCCTCTATACTCAGTGGCCCCATCCGTCCATACTCCGTGGCCCCCTCAATAAATACTCCATGACCCCCTCTAGAGCTCCATAGTCTGACACCCCCTCCATCAAAGTAGTCCAGCCACAAGCAGATAAATAGAAAGGTTTTGATTTTCTTCCTATCGTGTCATGTTCTTGTTAGAAATGGCATTTTCTTACCCCTGCGGAAACGACGCGATGTTGGCTTCTAGAGATTTCAAAAAGCTTCTATTCGAGTCATATTCCTAGCTCATCCAACACGGAGCGAGGGCTACACTTCAAAGGACTTATACGTTGATACTCGCATTGTGTGCAAAGCAGTCTAAAACCTCTAGAGCTATTGAGTCTCAAGAAGATGTCTAGTTGAGAGATGTCACACATGTCTGCCTCCACATGTATGAAGAGGAAAAAAGTCCTTGAGCCCACAATGACAAAGGAGTCACTTGCCTCAGATGTTTCAATAGCATCTTATATATCTATGACAACTCAAGGTTCAAGCAAGGCTTCAAAGAAGGGAAAGACTTCAAAGTCTTCTGTGAGGATCCCAGGGCTATCTCAAATTACAGATGTTACAACCTTTGAGAAGCTTTTGGATTTTCTCATAGAAAATAATATTGACATTGCTTTCTATCCAACAGCTAGGAGAGTTTCAATCCAGAGTCAGACCTTGATCAAGTTCTTAATTTCTCAAATAACTCTTGCAAGGAAGATTTTGTAGAGTTTGAAGAGTTGGCAAATCCTATTGTTCAGTTGGATTCCAAGGAGTATGTTCACACCCCTGTTGGAAGATCAAGCACTGAGAAGTCCTTGTTTACCAAGAAATGTGGTTATCATTGTCTTGATAGATTTTTTGTGTCTAAGTTATGCTATTTACACCCAAAAAAATGCAGGCTTATGCTTAAGTCTACTACATTCATTCTATTTGCCCTTGTGAAATACCCTCTAAAATCTAATGAAAAGTATAAAGAAACCTCAAAATTATCTAGTTGTTGCCTTCTCAAAGAGATTGTAGATGAAGTTGATGTTGAGGAGCAACTAGACACCTAGATGGAAGCATTAGTTGCAAAGGACCTAGATATTACTGAATTCAAAGCAGAGACAGTAATTGAAGAGACCACTATAGACGTTGATGAGCCATTTGACACTCCTTCAAGCTTTATCGTTCCATCTTTGCCTACTTTCCCAATTAAAGACAAGGAGTACATATTATTATTTGATCTCCAAATTCTTTTCAATTTGAGAGAAGATTAATGCTTGGCAGTTATTGTAGAGGCATCTATAGATGCAAAAGGCATAGTGGATGTTGAAAATGAGTCCAAGGAGGACTTACTTAAATTAGATACTCAAATGTTTGATGATAAGTTTATAGATGCATCGAATGCTTTTTCCCTATGTTTAAGCAAGGTTAAAGATGCTGAGAGAGAGTTACATGCTACTGACAAAGAGTTTGACCAATTTCAAGCAAAGCTTGGAATCTCCAATTTCGGAAGGGAGGAGTCAGAATATTAAAGGATCTCAAGGATATCAAGGAGACATCAATTAGCTTATGGAATCCAAGAAAACTTGAGAGTGATGAAAATCAAATGTTGTTTTTGTGGAACCACATATATATTTTCATTTTTTTCATTCTGACTGTTGCTTTTACACTTGGAGATTGCAGATGAGGATAATTTCTTGGGAAGATCCAAAGGATCGAGAATTGGTGGTAGTTCCCTAAAGGATGTTGCACTTGGGCATTACATATCGAGAATTGATCCCAATATTCTGTTGGTTTTACATAGCACTTTCTCAAAGGAGGCCTCATGGCCAATTGTCTGTGTTAAAGCACTTACAAGGATTCTTGGATACTTAGGTTTGCAGTACAATGCGCACAAAGTTATGTTTTGGAAAAGACTGTAGCCATCCGAATATTTGATTATGGTCCTAGCTTCTTTGCCTCCAGGGCTGGATACTTCCTTGCATACTCATCTTATGTTTTAGCAGCAAAAAAAACAGATATCAAATCCATAGCTGGATACAAGAGAAGAAAGTTATTATTTTACAGAGGAAAATTGTCTGAGGAGGACGAGGATGTAAAGGCTCTTAAAAGCTAGCCATGTATATAATATTTTGAAAATAGTGTCCGTATTTTAGATTCCGCCGCATTTATTGTGTTCTCCATCTTTGAAGTTGTCTTCGAAAAAACCAATTGAATCACTTTTGAAGGGCATTGGTTTTTGTTGCTCCTCCTCCATGTCTACTAGTGCTCCGAAAGAAACACATACGTGCTTGGTAGTGAGATTTCTCTATCAAGCCTCCTCCATCAAGCTCCATCCACCATAGTCGTGCATGCACAAGAGAAGAGAAGAGGAGATGGTGAAGAGCTTCACCCTCTTGATCCCTCACTCCCTGAATTTTCCAAAATGATTGGTGCCGTTTTTTGTGAATGCTTCATCTTCTACCTTCATCAATGGGCCTATGATACAACTTCCATCTACACCAATCGGTGAATGTATTGTTAGCAGTTGCCCCCCTTCTATTTTTCATTGATGTTGATCCACTCTCAAACATGATTGATCAAAGATTCAAAAAGTGATATTTTTCGATATCTTCTATCCCATTGGTGACTCTTTGTAGATATGTTGGTAATATTTTCTCTTCATTCTAGTGTTAGTAGGATTAGCATTCATTATAAGAAGAAGAAAAATTTCCATTCACTTGGCTTTTGCAATGAATAACAAGTCTCAACATTAGGCATTGACCTATCTGGCTCCTATCTCATGCCACCAGTGGTCTCCCACCACAGCTAACTTTATGTTGCATTGTCATGTTAAGTTTGCCAACTTTGTCAAAGTTTTGTTGGAAAAGAGAAGTGTAGTGTTGAGTTAACTTCCATATGGTGATAGGATGTGGAAAATCCTATCACCAAAAAGTTTCTATGGTCATTTTAAATATAGTGCTTACCACATCTCTGAATCCAATGAATATGTGAAATATGAAAGATGGCATAACTACATCTCGACAATTGCCTTCTTAGTATCACTCAAGAAGGTATGGTGTATTTGACATGTGTACATTTTTTGGAAAATTAGGATGTGTTAAGCTCTCCCTAACTTTTCCATAACCATTGCACTACTCTCTTGATGTTGAATCCAAAGCATTGAATCATGTTTGCAATACCCTTAATGTTTTTTCCAAGGAAATGGAAACACATTCTACATTATATTGCTCAAGAAATAAAGATTGCACGGGTTGCCTTACACAATATCATTAACATGTGTTACAAAGTGAAAGGTGCAACAAAGGCTATATATGAAACAAGGTGACTAATAGATGTCGTCATAAAGGAAATTAGGATTTCTTTCATGGAAACGGAGAATGAGAGTAACACATTAGATTCAATGGAAGATTACATAATGTCTTTTTCTAGATTTGTGAAAGAGTGTCATTTATGCAAAAGGAATTGTCACCTCTAAAGATGTCTGGGCTAAGATTTAATGGTTTGTTGATACAAATGGGTCTGACTTGAGATGTAGGCTTCTCAAGAAATGCTTTTATAATTACTTTTACTTTCTACTAATCGAAAGGCCAAGTAATTTTCTTTGTGTAACTACATTGGAGCTCTTATCATACTAAAAGTTTGTTATTCAATTTGTTTTTCTTTTTTTACTTGTAGGGTTAAGATTATCTTTACTTGATTATTGAATTCAAGAATACTAATAAAAATGCTCTCTTTTTATTTGCTTTGCAGGACTAAGACTGCCTTTACTTGGTGATTGATTTCAACAAATAGTATTGTGTTGAAATGTCATGATGACTTACATGTTTTTTGGAAATTTGATAGTTTAGTTGTTACATTGTGTCTTATGGAGTTTTCTATAAACCAGCTTATAAAACCATTGATATTTAAGCATATATATAGATTGACTCTCTTTCAATTTGACATTTCTTGCTCTTTTACATCATTCAAGATATTTCCTTTTGCAATTCCTTTTTTAGATGTCTACCTCCACATATGCATATTATAAGGTTTCAGTAAAATGGTTGCATTTGCAGGAACAATTCTCATCCCTATTGATAGATCCAATCATATGTAGGAGCCTTGCTTAGTTATCAAGCACCTATCTACACTCTTGTACTTAGATCCTTTGAACATTTTAGATGTGCAGTATACAACTTACATCAAATGCTTTCACATGTAGGCGGTCACTGTACACGGGCAGGCCAAAGGGCCTTTTACCCCAATATACACTAGATTCAAATTCTCTGAGTGCTATCCAACTTTGGATATGTTTAGAATACAAAAAACCCATTCTTTGCACACTGTTTGGTTTTGGGAACATCATGAATTCATGGATCAATCATGCTTGGCTAGGGTCCATCAGTAGTTGCATGATGAATCATGGCAAATGAAATTGAGATTCACGTACCTTTATCCAATCTAGTGAGCATGAATTCATTATCCTCAACTTCATCTCTTTTAACACAAATCTCCTACTAAGAATTATTTTATATGGCTTTTTGGGTAAACAAAAGTTTATAAAAATGAATGGTAACAATTGTTCTTGTTTTAAAAAAAAACAATGCAAGTATCACCATGTGGTGGATGCTCAAATGTGGACTAACAAAGCCCATTTGCAACAAAAAAAAAAGAAATTTTGAATGACTTATTGATTTGTATAAATATGATGAAGCTTTTTTAATGCTTTGCAAGAGTCTACATAATGTCTTAGTACTTTTGATATTCAGCTATCTATGATTCCAATCCATCTATATTCTTGAATAGACAATTCTTTGATAGTATCTACAATGGTATTCTTTGAAATGTAATTTATTTTCCCATTGTCAAAGTTATGACTTCATGTTCATTCAATATTGTATGGAAGGCTAAAGTATATTAAAATATTGCACCATTTTATAATACATGTTCATATTTGGGGTGGATAGTGCATCAATTAATATCACTTGGTTGCTTCCCTTTGGTCACTAAAAATGCGAAGCGAGTGAGGTGAGCTTCCCAACTATGCAAACCACACAAATCACAATTAGGGAGCTAATTGGTGATGTTGGCTAGGCTAGCTAGTATAGTTAAAATGGAATTCCATCATTAAAATATCATTTTATCTCTATTTTACAAAGAAATCGTGGAATAGGTTAGGAACTAAATTTAGAGGTTTCAAAGAATTAAAAATGAAGTTAGGGTTAGGATTTCCCTTGTCCTCTACTCCATTCACACCTCACCTTTCCTCATGCACCCTTGCTTGCACAAGGTTTCCATGCTATACTTCTAACAATTTGCTCCTTGAAGCCTATCAAGAAGCTCGTTGATCCTAGGGGCTGGATATTTGCTCTTGATCATTATCTCTTTCAATTTACAGTAGTCTATTCAAAGACCAAGAGTATTGTCTTTCTTATTTTGAAATAGAACTGGGGATCCCCGTGGTGAATTACTTGGTCTAATGTATCCTTGGTCTAGTAGTTGCTTCAACTATTCATTTAATTCAATGGCTTTGAGGATTAACATTGGATAAGGCTGCTTTGCCCCATAGGTCTAGATCTTAGAGTAATTTTGATGGAATAAGTTTAATCTAATGGTCAACTTTCCTTTAAGGAGGAAGGTTTATCAATTCTATTGGAAATATGTTGGCATATTTCTTCATCCAAGAAGGTTCTTATTTTTCTTTTTTATCCTTAAAAAATTTGCTAAGCTTAATTAAATAGACTGGCAATCCTTTTCTTAAGCCTTGGATAATGTGTGAAGTGTTTGCTAGTTGGATCTTTGTGTTGAGAGTGGAAAAAGACTGAATTTTTGACTGATTTTTGTTATTTTTGAGGGCTGAATGATTGATTTTTGATGGATTTAGAGTGATGTATGGTTGTTAATGGAAGTGTTTGAGAGTATTTTGGATGATATTGATTATGTTTTAGAAGATCATGATGATTCTCAGTAGAGATATGAAGCTCTGTGATGTTCTGATAGGTTCTGTTGAGATTCTGATTGGTTCTGTATACCTTCTGTAAAGCTTTTATTTTGTTCTGATTTTCTTCTATATGAAGCATGGATTGATGATTGATGAAGGTTGAAATCTTTTGAAGGTTTATTGAATAGTTTTTGATAGTTTGGAATGGTTTTATTATGAGTTATGAGGATTTGATGTTCTCTGATGACCTTTTGTAACCCTCTGTAAATCTTCTGTAGAGCCTCTGCATCTGCTCTGTATCTGTTCTGGTACTATACTGTACTGTATTGTAGATCTTCTGTAAGTGTTCTGTAGAAAGTACGTGTGACTTTGGAAAAGTTTTCTAACTTTTGGAAAGGATGTATCTAAGTTCAAAAGAGCTAAAACAAATGGAAGAAGCAGCTGCTGAAGACTGAAGAGAAGACTAAGTGACAGTGACAATAGTGAGCTATGAAGAGACATTGTAGTGGTTCTGGTGCCTCTTCACATCAGACATACCTCTTGGGACCTAAGAAGGATGATTGAGAGTCATTATTAGAGTATTGTAGTGAGGAGATGATGTACTATTGATGGAGAGAGAGCCAGAGAAAGCCAATTCTATCAAAACAGTGTATATGTATATGAGAGATTGAGAGAGGAAACTATGAAGACATTGAAGATGAATACTATGTGATTGATTTCCATTCAAAGATGGTGTATTCTTTTATATTATTTTTTCTATTGAAGAATTTTACGAAGATGTTGAAGATTATGGTTGATTCTATCAAATCCGTGGGAGATATCTACTATGATGCTGCGTGAAGATTTGCTGTTTTCTTTGTTTTGATCATCAAAAGAATGAAATAAAAGCTTGTTGATGTTACAAGATAGATTTTCTTGCAGTAGAATCCCCTTTTCCTTGGTGTCTCTCTTGGGGCTCCATGTTTTTGGTGCGCAGCTGGGGAAACTTGCCATCAACAAGCATCAAAAGAGACTGAAAATGAAGGAAATGGCATTGCCAAGAAGAGAAGAATTCAATGGATATTTGCAAAGTTCCTTCTTCCACTGAAGAGTTGGACATTCTCATTATCAAAGCCACTTTCCACAAGAAGTTCATCCCACAATGGCGGAAACATATTACCATCATGATGCATGCTCTATGCGTTGGATTATTTCCTCTTCCTGTTGAAGCAGCAGAAACTTGCATCTTGGTGGAAAATTGTTTGGAAAAAAACTGAAGAGTAGAAGCAGAGAGAATGACCATCCATGGAAGATTTGGCATTCATTGAGAAGTTTCTAGACATCATCAAGTGGGAGATCATGAAGAAGCTTCAGGAGTCATGGTCTGTGGAGGTTCACGAAAACAAGAAGGAAAAGAGTTCGTGGATGCTCAACAACAAGATACGTGGGATACTTCGTGCACTGACAATCTTTTGTTTGTCCAATTAGCAACCTACTAGAAGTTGGTAGACAGAGTGTTTTTCATAATATGCATTGTTGAAACCCTCAGAAGCTGGCATTATTATAATGGCACAACAACGATCCCAAGAAGAATGAGTTTTGATACTTTCAGAATGGAATATCTCCCCCTCTGTAGTGGTTTGAAAGCCGAATTCAGAGATGTTGAAAAGAAGGAAGTAGAGGAGATGTTGGCTAGAGAATCCCTTAGAGACTGAAGCCCCTCTCTGATTCTATTCTGTTGAGTACTGAACAACTGGTTGGAGCCAACCCCCTGATGAATGATGCAATCAAGAGGCAAGCGTTAGAACAAGTCCAGAGGTACGTGAGGAGAGAGAAGACAAAAATCAAAGCTAAGAACGAGCTTGTAGCAGAAGCCTCCTTTGACGCCCTAAAAGCACTCTTTACAGAAGTTCCCATGGCGACTCAAGGTCCCCTTCCTAGTTAGATTCGTCCTGGAAATATTGATGACAGGCCAGCAAATGTAGTTCCATTGCCAATTTTTAAGGGAGAGTACAATAAAGACCCTGATCTTCATGTAGTAGAGTTTATGGTAGCATGTGCGGCTAACAATGCTAGAACCCCTGAGCATTGGTTAGCAATATTCCCCGCCACTTTCAAAGGCGCGGCGTTTCAATGGTATGAGAGACAAGTAGCAGGAACTTTTGGCACATGGGACGGCCTTCCTCACTAAATTCAGGCGTGAAGGTTTTGAAGAACAGATGCGAGAGGAGTTTATGAACCTAAGTCAATCCTCTGGAGAAAGAGTAGAAGCTTATGTCTCGCAAATGGAATCCATTTTGAAGAGATGGACTAACCATCATTTGGACAAAGGCATTCAGAAAGGAGTGTTTCTCAGAGGCATACAACCAGAAGTTTGCAAGTTTGTGGAATTGAGAAGGCTAGTCAATCTGCAAGCTGCAGTGGAAGGTGCAAGATTGTATGACGAAGTTGAAGCAAGGCTGTCAATGACTCCAGGAAGAGGAGTCTTACCTTCTCCTATGCCAGAAATGGTATACCTACCAAATGCAGTCCCAGGGATAGTTCCCTACCTCTATCCCTAGATGCAAACAATGCCGCAGTATAATGCACCTAATCCACTGTGGCCACCACATATGACAGTGCCTCAAATGATGGTTCAACCACAACAACAGTGGCCTCAAACAATTCCTCCAATGGTGACTCAACAATAGTGGAACCCTACCAACTAGAATCAACAATCCCAAGTCTCAGCAGGAGCTCTGAATCAGAACTAGAACAGAGGACCTTTTGGATCGACCTAACCAGTGTATGCAGTAATTACAGAAGCTTTCCAAAACCCTACTACAAGCACTTCAGGAGGTGAAAATCTGAAGGACTACTTATCCAACTCAGTTGCAAGTATCAAGAAAGAGCTTATGGATGTGATTACAGAGCAGCTAGATGCTGAAGGTGAATATCACCAATATATCCACTCCTGCAGGAACTGGAAGAGATGTGATGTGCTCTAATACATGGTGCGGAAAGTGTCATCAAGCGGGACATTTAGCCGCTGAATGTACTCGAAAACCAACCATTCTTGGAGCCTTCTGTTCCTACTGTTTGCGGAAGAACCATACAGAGGATATTTGCTCTCTGAAAGAGATACACAAATGAGATAGAAAGATGAAAATGCAAGATTCAACTTGCTGGAGTCCAAAATGACAACACATGATATTGGACCAAAGCCTAGAGAATTTGGTCCTAATTTTGGTCCAATGAGGTTTCCGTCTTAAAGTTACAGAGGACGACAGTTTGGCAGTGGTCAGAGATCAGAGGTGGAATGTTACAGGTGTGGAGAAAAGGGTCATATCTCTATGAATTGTCCAAATCCTAGACGATCTGTGGATTACAAGCCCTTATGCAGCCGATGAAAAGGAGAAGGCCACATTGCAAATGATTGTCCAAGCCCAGCCCCTGTAAAGGCCAATGGCACTGATAGCCAACAAAAGATACAAGAGCAGCCTGCCTCCAATTTGGTAGAGTTGGAAGTTGCCATTGTCACGCACGCCAAGAAGAAGGAACTAGTTGTTTAGAATGAAAATAACTCTCTACCAAGATTATGAAGTTCAATCTACCAACAGAGGGACAGAGCAGTACAGGACAGAACAGTACAATACAGAGCACTGTAGTGCTACAAAGAGTCACAGAGACAGTCCCAGGACCAAAGGCCCAGGAGATAGATGATACAGAAGCACCTCCAAAAACAGAGGAAGTACCGATGCTACAATTATTAGAAAAAAAAGGAAAGATGAAAATGGGTGTAGCCCCATTCCCCAGCAGGCTCAGCAGGCTGGAGAAGCCTGTGGATCCTATCAAAGATTATGACTTGGTCAAAGACCTAGACACCTTTAAACCAAACCTAACATTCTGACAGTTGCTGATGCTATCTCCCAGCTACCGAAAGAAATTCAAAAGCATCTTGACAAGAAGACAGGGATTAAGGATCGGTCCTTCAACAGCGACCAAGACCAATAAGGCTCCGGAGCCTGTAAAGGAAGTAGATGTGACTAATGCCTTCCTAGATCCTGGAACCCCAAAGATTAGTGTATGGATAGAAGGATGCTTTATCTCAGATGCATTGATTGATGGAGGCTCATCAGTAAACATAATGACATATGTGACAATGAAGGACTTAGGGTTGCAAGGAATTCAACCTACACAGTGGCTTATCAGATTGGCAGACCAAAGCAGAATTAAACCGTTGGGCATCCTCCCATACGTAAAAACAACCCTTGAAGGAAGAGACTATTGGTTGACATATTTGGTGGTCAAACCAAATTCTTATGGGACCTTATACCCTCTATTGTTGGGAAGACCTTGGCTTTTTGAAAACCCTAGGCAAAGGACCCAACAAAGTGGTGTTGAAGTTGTATGGATTGCAAAAAGGCAATGGATCCACATCCATCGAAGTCATAACTGACTCCTCCAATGAGGTAACAGATGGTACATCAAGAGACGAAGAGGCTGTTAAATAGATATTTCCTAAAAAACAGAGGCACAGTCCCTAACAGTGGGCATTATAAGCCAACTACCAAGGGAAGCAAAGTCCTTGTCCATGGGAGAATACCTCCTACCTCAAATCAAATTAACTTCTGAAATCACCTCTGACAGTGAAATAGAAGCATGGATGTACTGTTCTCCCTGTTACATGACAGTTGCAGAGACAGAATAGAGACAGAACAGATACAGAGCAGTAGCAGTTACAGAGACAGTCATCACAGAAGTAGTTACAAAGACTAATAGATACAGAGACACAGCAGATGCAGAACAGAGACAGAGCAAAAACAAAGACAGAAGCAAATGCAGATGCAGAGGCAGAAGATCTGTTCTTCTCCTACAGAGCCTCTACAGAAGCAGAGACAGAGCCTCCAGAGGAAGAGGATGAAAATAATGAGGAAGAAAACGAAGCAAGTTATGAGAGTGCAGATGAAGAATTTCCTCAGATAGCAGATGATCTTGTTGATGTCCCTACACAGACCTCAGAGGCCAAAGATCTTAGGGTGTTGGATGGAATGACCATGGTTCCATTTGGGTTGGCCAATGGACCACAAAGTATGCAAAATCTGTATAAGCAATGAATTAAAGGCATAAAAATTAAGTTCACTAGTGGCTCTTGTCGCCCTGACCGTTCAGTCCAACGAAAAGATGATGATGATGCCCCCTGCCAACAGAAGCCAGAGCTATCAAAGCCTCGGCTTCTAGAAGGTCCGTGCTATGTGACATTCCTGGACGCATCCTTTGAAGATAAATCCCTGAGTCCAGAAGAAATCACCACTAACATAGAAGCAAACAAAGCTCTGATACCCTTCCAACAACATCAACAAAAAAATGAGTCATCTGTTCAGAAGGAGGACACTAGTTCTAGTGGAACATCAGACGATGACACTACTCCCTTGAAAGAGTCAGACCTCTATCCGGAGAAGCAATCCATGGGACATTTATCTGGGAAGTGGAAGGTGAAAGACAAGTAACGTTCTTGGATACTGAAGGTACTGAACATCACTTGAAAGTGGGTCTCAATCTTCCGGAAGGAGAATTAGTGGTCCTTCGAGACCTACTCAAAGAGAACTTAGACGTGTTTGCTTGGTCATATAAAGATCTAAAGGGAATTGTGTTGAGTGTTGAAATGACTTGTTTTTTGGCTGATTTTTGTTGTTTTTGAGAGCTGAATGGTTGATTTTATGAGATGATTGGTTGGTTTGGAAGTGGTTTGAGAGTGTTTTGGATGATATTGATTGTGTTTTGGAAGTTCATGATGTTTATCAGTGGTTCTGTGATGTTCTGATAGGTTCTGATTGGTTCTATATACCTTCTGTTTTGTTCTGTTCTGTTCTGTGCTGTAGCTGTTCTGGTACTGTTCTGTAGACTGTTCTGTATGCTTCTGTATGTGTTCTGTTGGATGAGAGTGTAGCTTGGGAAAGTTTTCTAGCCTTGGAAAGAGGTGAATACAAGTGCAAAAGAGCTGAAAGAAGTGAAAGAAGTAGCTGCTGAAGACTCAAGTGAAGACTAGAGTGAAGTGACAGTAGTGAGCTATGAAAAGACACAGTAGTGGCTCTGGTGACTCTTCATATCAGACATACCTCTTGGGAGGGGTATCCACGACCTAAGAAGGATTATTGTGAGTGATTATGAGAGATTGTAGTGAGGAGATGATGTATTATTGATGGAGAGAGAGAGAGAGAGAGAGTCAGAGATAGTCAATTCTACTAAAACAGAGTGATTGTATATGAGAGATTGAGAGAGAAGACTATGAAGATATTGAAGATGAATACTATGTGATGTATTTCCATTCAAAGATGGTGTATTCCTTTGCTTTCTTTGTGATATTGATGGATTTTGTGAAGATATTGAAGAATATGGTTGATTCTATCAAATCCCTGGGAGATCTACATGATGCTGCATGAAGATTTGTTGTGCCTGGTGTTCTTTTCTTCATTGTGATCATATGAAACATAATAAACAAGCTTGTTGATGTTACAAGATAGATTTTCTTGCAAGAGAATTCTCTTTTCCTTGGTGTTCCTCTTGGGGCTCCATGTTTTTGGTGCGCAGGCGGGGAATCTTGCCATCAACAAGCACCAGAAGAGGCTGAAAATGAAGGAAATGGCATTGCCAAGAAGAGAAGAATTCAATGGATGTTTGTAAAGTTCCTTCTTCCACTGAAGAGTTGGAATTTCTCATAATCAGAGCCACTTTCCACAAGAAGTTCATCCCACAATGGCGGAAACACATCACCATCATGATGCATGCTCTATGTGGTGGACAGTTTTCTCTTCCTGTTGAAGCAGCAGAAACTTGCATCTTGGTGGCAAACTGTTTGGGGACAAACTGAAGAGAAGAAATAGAGAGAATGACCATCCATGGAAGATTTGGCATTCATTGAGAAGTTTCCGGACATCATCAAGTGGGAGATTGTGAAGAATCTTTAGGAGTCTTGGTCTGTAGAGGTTCACAAAGACAAGAAGGAAAAGAGTTGGAATTTGTTTGTGGATGCTCAACAGCAAGATACATGGGATGCTTGGTGTACTGATAATCTTGTGTTTGTTCAATTAGCAACCCACTTGAAGTTGGTAGACAGAGTGTTTTTCACAACCTACCCATCCTGCCCACTTTTTTTTTTTACGCCATTTCGTTTGGATGATCGGATTGGGAGTTATTAATTTTTCTTTATTTTTCTGTGTTTTCGCGCGCCCCATCTGGCGCGTGAACGCGGCTGTTTTCGATTTTACGTGTCTTAACGCGCCCCGATCGCATCCCCGTGTCTCGTCCCCGCATCCGGGCGCCTTTTCAATCCTGTCACGGCAAATTTTTTTACCCCCGCCCCGCGCACGCGCGCGGGACGGGGGGTACGCCTCCTTTTTTTTTCTTTTTTTTTTGCCCTCCCCCTACCCCTACCCTTCCCCGGGCACCCCCAACCCCTACCCCACCCATACCCCTACCCTACCCCACCCTTTCCCCTACCCTTCCCCCCGGGCACTCTCCCCTGGGCGTACCCCGCCCATTTCCACCCCCATCCCCCTATGGGCACCATCCCATGGGCCCTGCCCCTTCCCCTATTCCCCCCCCCCCATCCCATGGGCCCCTGCCCATACCCTCCCACCCTTTCCACACCCCCCATACCCTTCCCTATCCCCACCACCCTTCTCTCTCCCGAATCCCTCCCCACCCCAACTGTCTCTCCCTCCCTACCTCCCTCTTCCTCTGCGTGTCCATCCTCTCCCTCCATCTCTACCTCCTCTCCTTCCCCTTCTGCTCCTACCCTTCCCTCCTCCTCCTCTGTTCCATCCTCCTCCCCTTCTTCTTCTTCTCCCTCTCCTTCCCTTCTTCTCCTCCCTCTCCTCCCCTCCTCCTTCTCTCCTCCCTTCTCTCCTCCCTCCTCCCCGTCGTTCTCCCTCCCCTCCTTCCCCTCCCTCTTCTCCTCGCTGCCCTCCTGGTCGTCGCCGACTCCCCGCCAGCGCCTGCTACCGACGACGCCCGCGCTACCTCCAGCCCTGCACGGCCGCTGCCCTCTACCAGTCGCTTCCCCGCCCTGGACGCCGTTGACATCGCCTCCTGCCTTCGTCCGCCGCCTCACCCTCCAGCAGCCCGCCTCTGACGCCGACTGGGCCCGCCCTCTTCGCGCCGTGACGACGTCGCGCCGCTGCTGACGGTCCCTGCCGCCCTGTCTGCCTGTGGCCTCTGCCGCCGCTGCTGACGGTCGCTGCGCCCTGCCCGCCCTTTCGGCTGCCTGCCTGCCACGACATCCCCCCACCCCCACACTAATCCCCTGTTCACACCCCCATCACACATACCCCCCCCACCCCCACACTAATCCCCTGTTCACACCCCCATCACACACACCCCCCCACCCCCACACTAATCCCCATTCACCCCCAGCACATTCACACCCTCTCCACCTCCTCCCTAGCCCCCATTCCCTCAGCAACCACATTCCCCCCATTTCCCTAACTTAGCCCCCTTTCCCCCAACTAACCTACCCACCTCCTTACCTCCTAACCTAGCCCCTGTTCACACCCCCCACTAAGCACACCCACCTCACACAAGCCCCCTTTCCCCCCCAGAAACCCGCAGAACCGCTGAACCGCAGAAACCTCCCCGTAAGCCCCTTGTCACCCGCAGAAAACCCTCTTTACGCCCCCCTTTCATCTGCCGACAACCAGCAGTCCCACACAGAACCCGCAGATAACATTTTTCGTCCTTTGACACACGCGCGGGTTTGTACGCACGTGGCTGTTCGTGCGAGTGTGATTGCTCGTGCTCGTGCGCGGGTGCGGGACTTTGATCGTCGGTTGCTGACACGCAGCTGCCACACAGCTTATTTCTGGGTATTTTCCCAGAATTTTTAATTCAAAAATCTGCAAACCCTTTTAAAATAAAAAAAAAACATTCAAAAATTCAAAAAAAAACATTAAAAAACACTTAAAATTCTGAAAAAAAATTCAAAAAAATATAGAAAAATTCCTTTTATTTCTGCAACCCATGGCCATATTTTTCTAAACCTGTAAATTTCAGAACAAATATTTTTGCCCATTTTAAAATTCCAAAATCTTTTAAAATACCCAAAAATATGAAAAAAATTCATTAAAAATGCTAAAAATTTCAAATTACTTTCTGAAAAATTCCTAACACTTCCATTAACATTTTTTCTTACTTTTGGCATATTTTTCTAAGCTGTCACAATATTTCATTTCACACCTAAATTCTTTAAAAATACAAAAAATAATAATAACCCATTTTTCATCCAAACACCAACTAAACATCTAGAAAAAAATCCAGATATTTTTAGATGAGGAGAGTGCATTCTTTGCATTTACATACACCTACTACCAGGTATTTTCCCTTTTATTTGTTATTTTTTTTCAGTTACCCCAACACCCACGGTTAATATAAAAATAAACAAAACACACAAGCAAAACAAAACAAAAACACACAAACCAACAACTACTAAAAAAAAACGAACCCTCAACACCACCATGGCACGCGCATTCGCGCTAAACACACCATTTTTTTAACAATAAAAATAAACCCGCCGTTCACTTAGCACGCGCTAAGTGCGCTAAAGAGGCACTTTAATTTTTAATTAAAATGAACCAGCCCGTCACAAGAGCACGCGCTGGCAAAAAAAAAGCGCTCCACATCACCTTAATTTGTAATCAATGAACTTGCATTTAGAGACCCAGTCTGGGTATCGAAGTCCGGGATTCGAATTAAAGCACCGCTTTCACCTAATAATTGGTAATTAAATTTTTAAGAAAGAACCGCCGTTTTCTTGCTAAGGTTTATCACTTAATAAAAATTCACCCATTCTTAATAATTTATTAAAATGAACCGTTCATTAAATTAATTCCCCCTCACTGCACTTAATTTCCCCTTTTTAACGAACTCGATTTCGTGGGGATAGGTATGCGCAGTCTTTGGAGTTATTTCCATGGTCAAACACCGGTTTATCCAAGATGTGGTCTTGATCTGTGTAGGTTGTTGTGATGTTTTGGTTCAGTTTCTTTGTTACAGTTAAGGATACGGTGTGTAGTTTTTTTTTCTTTATTGCCTGATACGGGGATTTGGGTATTTGTATGATGCATAGCATGAAGCTTTCGGTCGCATATGTCTAAAGGTCATGTCGAATTTTTTCTAGGCTGTGGTTTGCTTGGGGTTAGTTGGTCGAGTCACGTTTTATTGTTTTGGTTGTTCTCTTATCCTTGGTTTTTTGTCTGTTGCTTTGCAGGCATTCTCCTTGATTGTATGTGTTTGTGGTGTGGGTGTAACCATCTGAATGGTGCCTTCTCATACTCCTCCTTCTATCCAGTATGTCCCACTAGTCAGTAGGGATTACTCTTCCCTACTCACTTTTGAGCCCCTCACGAAGGCGGGACTTGCTGCTTTTGTGGCTACCTCCTTTCCATTGCTTCCAGAGGATCCATCGTTGTGTGCTGAGTTTTTTGGCCTCCTACAGCAAGAAGTCGAGACTGGTCCAGGGTATTTATATGACTTTGACACCTCAAGGCCTAGGGAAGGCTCTGTCTCTTCCCTTCAAAGGTGAACCTTTTGTTACCACTCGTCAGCTTTTCTCTAATGAAGAGATTTTGAAGCTGTTACAAAAGCAGACAAGGAAATTGCTGGATGTTAAGAAGGTGATAAACTCTTCAGGAGTTTCCTTTTCCATGATCACTGATCCCGTGTGGAAGATGGTCTGTCAGTTTCTCCAGGACAGGTTTATGCCTGCAAAAACGCCATCCCAGTACTTGTCCAAAGAGCTTTTCACAACTTCAAGGATGGTGTTGAAAGAAGTCGCTATTGATTGGAGCACTTACCTCCTCACTAAAATGGATCAACATTTCGTCAAAGTCACTAGGGGTAATGTTACCAATGTCACATATTGATCATACTTGTCTGCCTTCTTGACCTATTCAGGTTTACAGAAGAGTGTGCCTCCACCTCCTCCATCAAATCCAGTACCTCCTCCTCCACCTTCAGATGAGTCAGACCCCATTGATATAGAGGATGATGATTCTCCGCCTCCCCTGGTCATCCAGCACAAACGCTTGAAGCGGGTAGCGGATAAAGCTCCTTCAGTTCTTCCTTCAGTGCCCATTCCTGCTACCTCTGGTAGTGATCTCCCTGGGTATCTCACTTGTAATAACCTGTTTAGAGCACATCGCAAAGGTTCGTTGGATATATCAGTTCCCTCACTGAACAGTCTAGTCTCAGGAGATGCAATTCCTTTCCTCTGTAAAGACATTCAGAGTTCCATTGAATTGTCAGTGTGACAACCTGTGTTCAACAGCTGTACGCTTCCTTTTATGAGGAGCTCATGCAGTCTAAGGACCAGTTGCATAAGGCAGCATCTGACTTAGCCTCTGCTAAGGATACCTTAGCAGATTTGTTTAAGCAGATGGAACAACAAACCCAACTGGTTGCCACCCAAAGAGATGAGATCTCTTCTTTGAAGATCCAGTTACTAGAGGCTCAATCAGAGGTTACTAGCCTTTCAGAGGAGAAGGAGAGGATGTCCAGAGAAGCGGAGGAGTTTCAAACTCTCTTAGATGACAAACTTTCAGCCTTACAGACTGCTAATGACAAAGTGGAATCACAAGCTTCCCAAATCAAGCAGTTGCAAGATCAACTGGCAAAGTCACGGTCTGTTCCTCCAAGCCCTAATGTTCCCTTGATTCCTTCTCTCTCACAGCAGGACTTGGCTGCTCTTCAGAGACAGGCTACCTTGTGTCCTCTATTCCAAGATAAAGTGGAAAGATTGCAATCTAGAATGGATTTGTTATGGTCTACATTTGAGCATTTTCAGGAATATGTTCCTCCAGACCATTCTTTCTTTGTCCACTACCAATTACAGAAGTTGGTCTTCTACATGAAGCTTTCCACGATGGATTTACCTCTTCCAGAGGATGGATGGAGTGGGGCTTGGTCTACTGAGTTGCTGACAGAGGTGGTAAGGATGGTGTTCGAAGATTTTGTCACGACAGATACCATGTTGATGTCCTACATGTATCTACGAGGAGACTTGTTAATTCCAGATGAGGTGGATATGGCTTGGTATGTGGGAGATGTGGTTCTACAAGCTGTTTTGTATGTCAACCATTTGGAGTTGCGCATAGCTGACATGTTCCAGAGTTACTCCTCCAAAGTGGTTAATTGTCCTGATAATTTTTGGCCTACCATGATTGATTCTGTGGTCCTGAATTAAAGACAGAACACAGCCCCTACCTATTCCCAGAGTACTAATCAACTGAGGGTGGATCTCTTAGCTTATCTTTCAAAACATAATCCGTTTGATTCTACCTTTTTTGATGCCTATCATAGAAGATCTCTCTTAGGACCTTCTGTTCCTACCCTCCTATATTACCAACAAATGGCTCACCGATATGATCTATATCTTTCCCTTTGTCAATCTAATTCCACAACTATTTTACCCCTTCTTTTCCAACCTTCATCTTTCCCTCAAATTCCCATTTTTACATACTGCTCTTTTATTGAGGATAGGGTATTTTCCCCTTCTCCACCATGTCCTTCTCCATCCATTCATGTACCTTCCACATTTCTTATTTATCAGTTAACACCCTTCTTAACTGATTCCATACAAATTTCAGCCACTCCTTCTTTAAATTATTCTTCATTTTATGATTTTGCCTACCCCTCACTTCATCCACTTTTCCTTATTCCACTTCCATCTCCTAATACTTCTATATCTCAACCACCTCAGTTGGTTAGTGACTATGACGGGTTTGATCATCAGATTTCCAGAAGACGGGGATGGAGCTCGAATGATTCCCTTACAAGACCTCAGATAAACTGGCCAGTAATTCCAGGAGAATGGACCGCCAGTCAAGCTTATCAGAACTATATTCATTTTGCTCAGCAGTATTCACAGTCTGCAGATCCTTCAGTGCGATTAACTGCTCACTTTGCTTAGTATTTGGCGTATATGCATAGGCACTCTCATAATGATTCCAAGCCTATTCCAAAGTTGTGCATGAATGTCAATGTGAGCATTGATTCCCAGCAGCTGGATATATTGTATTTTCATGCCCTTTGTTTGCCTAGCAGATACCTTGTCCTGTTGGAAAGGATGTGCTGTCTTCAGTTTTTTCAGAATTCTCCCAAAACATTTGTAGATAAATCCTTGTCTATGGATCGTTTCCAAAATCATCAATCTTTCAAGAGGGATCATCTTCATTGATACCTTTTCCAATGTATGGTGGATGATTTTTAATGAAAATCTCTCTTTTTGGAGGAGTCATTCAGATGGTTGTGTTGTGTATAGTGTTTGTGTTGTGGGTTAATTTATGTAAAAAGAACGTGTTGGTTGCCTATTGGATTGGATTTCATGCGAGCTACATTTTTGGAGAATTGTGGTGATGGGGTCGTGGTTGGAGAGTTGAAGATGCTGATGCAGAAGAAGAAGAAGAAACCTCTTATATCCTTTACAAGTTTGTTGTGATTTTTAGTTTGATAAGCAGTGTTAATGTATAAAGGGTTTTCCTTTCGTTGTATTTTTATATCAGATACAGGTTATAAGTTAGGGTCGTGGTTGGATGGATTGTTTTTGAAGAGATATTGAAGATCAAAGTTGAGCTTTTTGGAATGAACTTGTATTCCTTTTTCCTGGGTCTTGAGGATGCTTCCTTATTAAGTGTGGGGATATGTTGAGTGTTGAAATGACTTGTTTTTTGGCTGATTTTTGTTGTTTTTGAGAGCTGAATGGTTGATTTTATGAGATGATTGGTTGGGTTGGGAGTGTTTTGAGAGTGTTTTGGATGATATTGATTGTGTTTTGGAAGTTCATGATGTTTATCAGTGGTTCTGTGATGTTCTGATAGGTTCTGATTGGTTTTGTATACCTTCTGTTTTGTTCTATTTTGTTCTGTTTTGTTCTGTTCTGTTCTGTTCTGTTCTGTGCTGTAGCTGTTCTGGTACTGTTCTGTAGACTGTTCTGTATGCTTCTGTATGTGTTCTGTTGGATAAGAGTGTAGCTTGGGAAAGTTTTCTAGCCTTAGAAAGAGGTGAATACAAGTGCAAAAGAGCTAAAAGAAGTGAAAGAAGTAGCTGCTGAAGACTCAAGTGAAGACTGGACTGAAGTGACAGTAGTGAGCTATGAAAAGACACTGTAGTGGCTCTGGTGACTCTTCATATCAGACATACCTCTTGGGAGGGGTATCCATGACCTAAGAAGGATTATTGTGAGTGATTATGAGAGATTGTCGTGAGGAGATAATGTATTATTGATGGAGAGAGAGAGAGAGAGTCAGAGATAGTCAATTCTACTAAAACAGAGTGATTGTATATGAGAGATTGAGAGAGAAGACTATGAAGATGAATACTATGTGATGTATTTCCATTCAAAGATGGTGTATTCCTTTGCTTTCTTTGTGATATTGATGGATTTTGTGAAGATATTGAAGAATATGGTTGATTCTATCAAATCCGTGGGAGATCTACATGATGCTGCATGAAGATTTATTATGCCTGGTGTTCTTTTCTTCATTGTGATCATATGAAACATAATAAATAAGCTTGTTGATGTTACAAGATAGATTTTCTTGCAAGAGAATTCCCTTTTCCTTGGTGTTCCTCTTGGGGCTCCAAATTGATCCCACAGTATGCCAACATCACATTGACCTAGAGCCTAATGCCAAACCTATAAGGCAAAGCCAAAGGCGTATGAATCCTAATTATTATGCTCTGGTGAAGGCTGAATTATTGAAACTTCTTGAAGCAAAGTTCATTTATCCCGTGGCTAATAGTGAATGGGTTTCGCCCATTGTGATAATACCCAAGAAGAACGAGAAACTTCGAATATGTGTCGACTTTCAAAAGCTCAATTCGAAGATGAAAAAGGATCATTTCCCTATCCCTTTTACAGACCAACTGTTGGATACAATGGGAGGCCATGAGCTGTATTCCCTTAGGATGTGGGTTGTTTGGGGTGGTAAATTGGTTAGTTATGTCTATGTGTGTGTACTTTTTTTATCGATTTCTTTTTTATAGCTATTTTGGTTGTTTTGCAGGCATTCTTTGTGATTTTCTGTGTTTGTGGTGTGTGTGTTTTCCATCTGAATGGCGCCTCACGCTCCTCCTCCTATCCAGTATGTCCCATTGATCAGTAGGGATTATTCTTCCCTACTGGCTTTTGAGCCTATAGCAAAAGCAAAACTTGCAACTTTCATGGCTGCTTCACTCCCATTGATTCCAGATGATCCATCCCTGTGTGATGAATTTCTTGCATCATACAGTAAGAAGGCGAGCCTGGTTCATGGTGCTTCAATGGTATTGACACCCCAAGGGTTAGGGAAGGCTTTGTCACTTCCTTACAAAGGCGAACCCTTTGTTACAGCCAGACAATTATTCTCCAATGATGAGATTTTCAAGTTGTTACAGAAGCAGACCAAAGAGATTCTGGATGTCAAGAAAGTGGTTAACACTTCCGGAGTGTCTTTTTCCATGATCACTGATCCTCTTTGGAAGTTAATCTGCCAATTCCTCCAAGACAAGTTTATGCCTGCCAAAACACCATCCCATTATTTGTCCAAGGAACTCTTCACAGCTTCCAGGATGGTGTTAAAAGGGGTTGCTATTGATTGGAGTACTTACATGCTTACAAAGATGGACCAACATTTTGTCAAAGTGACCAGAGGGAATGTCACAAATGTCACTTATGGTTCCTACTTATATGCTTTCTTGACATACTCAGGCCTTAAGAATGGTGTGCTACCACCTCCTCCATCTGATTCAATATCTCCCTCTCCACCTTCAAAAGAGTCAGAACCTATTGACATAGAGGATCTTGATTCCCCTCCTCCATTGGTCATTCAACAAAAGCACTTGAAGTGTGTGGCAGATAAAACTCCCTCAGTCATTCCTTCAGTCACAGTTCCTGCTACTTCTGGAAGTGACCTCCCTGCCTACCTTACATGTAACAATTTATTCAGGGCACATAGAGAGGGTTCTTTGAAAATATCAATTCCTTCACTGAATAGTTTAGTGGCAGGAGATGCTATTCCATTCCTTTGTAATGACATCCAGAGTTCGATTGAACTTTCAGTGACACCTGTGTTCAACAGCTGTATGCTTCTTTCTATGAAGAATTGATGCAGTCCAAAGACCAATTGTATAAGGCAACCTCAGAGTTAGCCTCTGCTAAAGACACTCTTGCAGATCTGTTTAAGCAGATGGAGTAGCAGACCCAAATGATTGAGACATAGAGAGAAGAAATATCTTCTTTGAAGATTCAGTTAACAGAAGCTCAGTCAGAGGTCACTAGAGTCTCGGAGGAGAAAGAGAGAATAAGAAGCTCAAGAGTTTCAGACTCTTTTAGATGTAAAATTGTCAGCTTTGCAGACTGCTCATAATACAGTGGGATCACAAGCTTCCCAAATTAAGCAGTTGCAAGACCAACTGGCACAGTCACGGTCCATTCCTCCAAGCCCCAATGTTCATATAATTCATTCTATATCTCAGCAGTTGCAAGACCAACTGGCACAGTCACGGTCCATTCCTCCAAGCCCCAATGTTCATATAATTCATTCTATATCGCAGCAAGACTTGGCAATTCTCCAGAGACAAGCCACATTGTGTCCATTGTTTCAAGATTAAGTGGAAAGATTGCAGTCCAGGATGGATTTGTTATGGTCTACATTTGAGCACTTTCTGGAGTATGTTCCTCCGGACCATTCTTTCTTTGTCCACTATCAGTTTGCAGAAGTTGGCCTTCTATATGAAGCTTTCAATGATGGATTTCCCTCTTCGAGAGGATGGTTGCAGTGGGGCTTGGTCTTTTGATTTGCTAATCGAAGTGGTCCATATGGTTTTTGAAGATTCTGTGATGACGAATACCATGTTGCTGTCTTACATGTATCTACGAGGTGATCTATTGATTTCAGATGATGTAGATCTGGCTTGGTATGTGGGGGATGTTGTTTTACAAGCTACCTTATATGTCAACTATTTGGAGTTGAGGATAGATAACATGTTCCAGTGCTATTCTTCAAAAGTGGCTACTTGCCCTGACAATTCATGGCATTCAATGATTGATTTTGTGGTCCTGAATCAACGTTAGAATACAGCTTCTACTTATGTGCAGAGCACTAACCAACTGAGGGTGGATCTCCTAGCTTATCTTTCCAAGAACCATCCATTTTTATTCATCCTTTTTTTATGGCTATCAGAGACGATCTATTTTAGGTCCCTCTATTTCTAGCCTATTGTACTACCAACAAATGGCCCATCACTATGATACTTATCTTTCCCTTTATCAATCCAACTCAGCAGCTATCTTACCTCTTATTTTTCAACCTCAAGGTTTTCCTCAAATTCCTATATTGACCTATTGTTTTGTCATTGAAGATCGAGTTTTTTCCCCTTCTCCACCATGCCCTTGTCCATCTATCCATATACCTTCTACTTTTCCTGCTTATTAATTGACACATTTCCTAACTGATTCACTTAAATTTTCAGCCACTCCTTCTTTAGCTTATTCTTCCTTTTATGATTTTGCCTACCCATCTCTTCATCCTCTTTTATTTGTTCCACTTCCATCTCCTGCTACTTCTATTTCTCAACCCCCTCAGTTGGTTAGTGAGTACGATGGATTTGATCAACAGATTTCGAGAAGAAGAGGATGGAGCTCGACTAATTCTCTCACGGGACCACAGATTAGCTGGCCATTAATTCCAAGGGACTGGACAACTGCTAGTCAAGCATACCAGAATTACCTCCATTTTTCTCACCAATATTGACAATCTCTAGATCCTTCAGTGACATTGACAACTTCTTTTGCTTGGTATCTAGAATATATGCATAGGCATTCTCATAATGATCAAAAGGCCATTCCAAAGCTTTGTATGAATGTCAATGTAAACATTGATTCCCGACAATTGGATGTCCTATATTTTCATGCCCTATGTCTATCTAGCAGATACCTTGTTTTGCTAGAAAGGATGTGCTACCTACAGTTCTTTCAAAATCCTCCAAAGACATTTGTGGATGAGTCCTTCTCCATGGATCGTTCGAAACCACCAAGCCTTCAAAAGGGATCACCTTCATTGATGCCTTTGAAATGTTTTTTGGATGATTCTTAATTATATATATCTCTCTCTTTTTGGAGGTGTCATTCAGATGGTTGTGTTAGTGTTTGTGTGTGTGTTGTAATAATCTTATGTGATGAGTTCGTAATGGTTGAATAATTTGTTCGAGAGCTCTTTTCAAACTATTGATGGTGGATGGAAAGCATATGGTGGAAAGCTGAAGAAGAACCTCTTATATCCTTTATAAATTTGTTATGACTTTTAAATGTTTATCAGATGAGTTAATGAATAACGAAGTTTTCCTTTAGTAGTATTTTTTCTAGAGATATAGGTGATAAGTTGGGGTCGTGGTTTGGAGTGATTGTTGAAGATACTACAAAAGATAAAATTGAGCTCTTTAATGAACTTATATTCTTCTTTTCCTTAGGTCGCGAGGACGCTTCCTTTCTAAGTGTGGGAATATGTTGAGAGTGAAAAAAGACTGAATTTTTGACTAATTTTTGTTGTTTTTAAGGACTGAATGATTGATTTTTGATGGATTTAGAGTGATGTATGGTTGTTAATGGAAGTATTTGAGAGTTTTTTGGATGATATTGATTATTTTTTGGAAGATCATGATGATTCTCAGTAGAGATATGAAGCTCTGTGATGTTCTGATAGATTCTATTGAGATTCTGATTGGTTCTGTATACCTTCTGTAAAGCTTCTATTTTGTTCTGATTTTCTTTTATATGAAGCATGGATTGATGATTGATGAAGGTTGAAATCTTTTGAAGGTTTATTGAATAGTTTTTTATAGTTTGGAATGGTTTTAATATGAGTTATGAGGATTTGATGTTCTCTTATGTCCTTTTGTAACCCTCTGTAAACCTTTTGTAGAGCCTCTGTATCTGCTCTGTATCTGTTTTGGTACTGTACTGTACTATTCTGTAGATCTTCTATAGGTGTTCTATAGAAAGTATATGTGACTTTGGAAAAGTTTTCTAACTTTTGGAAAGGATGAATCTAAGTTCAAAAGAGCTAAAACAAATGGAAGAAGCAGCTGCTGAAGATTGAAGAGAAGACTGAATGACAATGACATTAGTGAGCCATGAAGAGACACTGTAGTGGTTCTTGTGCCTCTTCACATCAGACATACCTCTTGGGAGGTACATCCACGACCTAAGAAGGATTATTGAGATTCATTATTAGAGTATTGTAGTGAGGAGATGATGTAATATTGATGGAGAGAGAGAGAGAGAGAGAGAGAGCTAGAGATAGCCAATTCTATCAAAACAGTGTATATGTATATGAGAGATTGAGAGAGAAAACTATGAAGACATTGAAGATGAATACTATGTGATTGATTTCCATTCAAAGATGGTGTATTCTTTTATATTCTTTGTTCTATTGAAGAATTTTATGAAGATGTTGAAGATTATGGTTGATTCTATCAAATCCGTGGGAGATATCTACTATGATCCTGCGTGAAGATTTGCTGTTTTCTTTGTTTTGATCATCAAAAGAATGAATAAAAGCTTGTTGATGTTACAAGATAGATTTTCTTGCAGTAGAATCACCTTTTCCTTGGTGTCTCTCTTGGGGCTCCACTTTGGTCTTCCAACTTTGCCTTGCATAATCACTTGAATTCGCTTTGCATTTTGAATGTGACTTGGCCATTTTTGCAATGGACGTGGGCATCATTGGGGATTAGCTAGTCCATCTTGAGAAGGCACTCATAGGAATCCAAATTTAGGATGCAAAATCTCATATTGATAGGCTCACTACCTAGATCAAATCTCACTTCTCTAGATTTTTATTCAAATATGACTTTTTTCCATTGGCTAACTCAACCAAAAGCTTAGATGCAGGTATAGTTGCTACTCCTAAACTTTTTTGCACATTTAAGTCAGATGAAGGAATGGGTGCTTCCACAATTAATGGGTATTTTTGAAACTCTTACCTTGATAGTTTACAAGGGCTTGAATCATTGAAAATTGGCAATTTGCTCCTCGCTTGTTGAGAGTAGCATGCACAATTCCTTTCTCAATTTTGGACTCAATAGTGGGTTTCTCTTCTTCTTATCCCTTGAAGGTAATAGTCGCAATCTCTCCCTTTTCTTTGGCAGTTGTCCCTTTATTTTGGTTGTAGAAATGCCCTTGGTGAATTTTTTGATTCAATTTTGGGTACTACCTCTTGAAATGTCCAGCCTCATTACAATGGTAGCATAATTGATTATCTATTTCTTAGTTTGGAAACAAAATTACCTACAATACTTGCATTGGCCCTTTCATTAGGCTAGGTTGCTTTGATCTTGAACTCTCTTAATGAAGGCATGTGGCTCTTTGTTTGGGGCTGTTGGGGGTAAAGGTGCCTCTGCCTAGCCGCCCGTGTATTACTACACTGACAATACCTGTCACTGCACACTGCACGTGGTAGGCGCCCGTCACTGTCACTTTATTCTTTATTCTTTTAGTGATAGTTTGAATAAAGGAATTAGTTCGTGGCATTCTTAGCTTCCATTCAAATACCTACAGCATTGGGTCTCCTTCCTAGCAGCCATAGCCGACCTTCTTGAGCTCCAGTCACTCCGCGGCTTCCCAAGCACCTTTCTGGCCTATTGAGGCACCCTCAGGGCATTGCTACAAAGGTATTGAAGTGTTCTTTCAGTGCTTTTATTTAGTTCTCAGGTTGCAGCCAATTAGGACAGCCATAGCTCAAACCCTTGGAGTTTGTATATTGCTCCCTCTTGCATTTGGGCACTTGAGGCTTGTTGTGTGCCTCCTTGGGCACCCCCTGGAGCTTCCTTACCATCTTGACCAGCACAACAACAATAGCAAAAGCCCTCAGCAAATCAGCATGATTTGCGCCTGATCTACAGGCTCCTTGGACAGCTCATCTCCCACTTGCTAAAGGTCATGCCCTACACCTGGATCAATGTGGCACCCTTGGCATTGATGCTTGATATGATTTGAAGCCTCTCAAGCCTTGGACATTGATCAGAGGTCTTATAGCACTATTTTGAAACAATTTACAGCAGCCTACAAACATTAAATATCAATGCTACACTAGCAATTGATGCCTATGCTTGTTTGGTGCTTTCTAGTTAAGCGGTTTGATACCTATCGATGTGATTGATTGTTTGGGGGATGCAAGGCACATGTTATGCCATCATTTTGGATTGATTTTCTTGCTGAAAATACTCAATTTTGAATAGTAAATCACTACTATACAATAGTGGGATAAAGCCTATTCCCTCATGTTTGGTTATGCCTATTGGCTTCGGGCTATGTCTTTGGGATATACAATGAAGTATTGACCTTCAGGGTACGACATTGAGCTTGTCTTTGGTTCCAGATCTTTATTCGCACTTGAGCTCGGCTTTATAATGCATTTGATGCTCCGTCTTGGATATGTATATGGCATGTATGCTACCTATGTCTGACTGGTCTTGACATGCTTGGCATATGCCACTACTACATGCTAGTTACATTGTTTGGACATGCTTGGCATATGCCCCTACTACATGCTAGTGACCGAAGTATGAAATTGGTTCAAATTGCTATAGTGCCTTTTCTTGGCTTGGATTTGGCTTCCCGAAACTTGCTTGGGATATTTCTTGGCTTGCCATAGTTGTATTTGGGATACAGTTGATGTCTATGGATGCTCTATTTGGAGGTTACATAGCATATATGCTCATGATGTCTTATTGATGTATGGTCTTGGATCTTTTGTCACTCGTGCTCTCATATACCTTTCTTGATCTTCTTGGCTTGATCCATATGGCTTTTGTGCCAGTGGGAGCATCGTTAGATGTTTGACAGACATTGAGGAGGTGGTTTATGCTATTGAGCTTTGCGTCTTCTGAGACTAGGATCTTCTTCACTTGGATGTTGCATGGTTGATATGCCATGGTCCATATACATGTACTTGGGCTAATTTGGGCTTTACACTCCATGAGCATACACCTCTTTGTGTCGAGTCTTGCTAGTGTTGTGTACACTTTGCTCTATTACACAGGGGGTATGTCGGCTTACTGATGGATTCGTTTGACATGCTTGGGTGTTTGCACAATCTCCATATGATTGTCATATGTTGATTTATGCCCGCTTGATGATGGTTATGCTTTGACAGTCTGTGGTTGACTTGGTGCATTGATTTTGCCTACAGTTTGCTCTCATTGTACCTGGTTGTAATTTATTATAGCAAGCAATTATGTATGGACTGATATGGAATTTTCATGCTGAATCATCCTGACTTTATATACTTTTGATGATACTTGGTGGGCAACATCATTAGCTATCAGTTCGTAGTCATTTTGCCTTGGTTTTGGTGGTATTTTGGCTGTTTATAGCAGAAAACATCAAGCAGTTTTGAAATTTCTGCGTTGTTTTGGAGTGCATTATGGGTTCTTCTTCCACTGACAGTGCTATCTTCAACATCATTAAGCTTGATGGTACGAATTATGCCTATTGGAAGAGCCAAGTTTGGTAGGTACTGGTACAGAAATTGCAGATAAAGCCACTAAGGATGCATGGTGAGCAGCCTAAAACTATGACTGATGATGAATGGGTTGAGCTTGATGAGTTATGCAAGTCCACCCTCATCTTGTCTCTCACTGAATAGGTGCATTACAATGTGGTTGAGGAAGCACAGAGTGCTTAGCAGCTTTGGGATAAAAGTAAGAACCTCTGTGACAAGAAAAGTCCAACAAGTTAGATGTATTGACTGAAGCAGCTTATGGACTTGCGCATGAAGGAGAATATGACAATGTCTGCTCATTTGAGCCAGTTCCATGCTATTCTCAAGAACTTGACTTCGCAGGGTACTACCTTTAATTATGAGGTTACTCCATTGTTTTTGCTTGGGACTCTATGTGAGTCATGGGATGTATTCCGCACTACCTTATGTGCTCCTACTACTATTTTGAACTTGCCTAATGTAGAGAGTGCCCTTCTACAGAAAGAGATCAACTGTAAGCACATGCTTTGACTGTTAGAGGCAGAGATGATAATGGCAAGAATGACCATGGGAATGGCCGTGGTATAGACTCACAGAAGTCTAGATCTAAGTCACGTGGTAAGTCACGCAACAAGTCTTGTGGGAGAAATGCTAATGTGACATGTCATCATTGCGGCAAGAAGGGTCATATACGCCCATAATGTCATGAGTTGCGCAATGAGAAGTGCAAAAAGAAGGGGAAAGACAAGGTACATGAAAAGTTCTCTGATCGCAGCATAATGCTTGCAAAATCCAGTGTGAAAATCGAGGAGATAAATGTCATGCAGACTGATGACTCCAATAGGGAGTACATACTTGCAGCTAGTTCTTGTGATGCTACATCATTGACCGATGTTCACTCTATGTATGTGCAGTGCAGGATTCTGGATTCTAGTGCTTCATTTCATGTTACACCATGCCGTGAGTGGTTCCACTCCTACCGCATTGTCTCTGGTTCAGTTCGCTTGGTGATGACATGTCACTTGCTATTGTTGGTATTGGGGATGTATGGCTATAGTTCTCTACTGGCAGTACTTTTCTATTACAGGATGTACGTCATGTACATGTGCTTACACGCAGTCTTATGTCTGCAGGGCAACTTGATGATACTGGGTTTCATGTTTCATTTGGGGATTCTACCTCGAAGATCACCCGTGACAAACTTGTGCTTGCTAGAGGTGCCAAAGCTAGCAGCCTCTATCCTCTTGTAGTTGATGGGTCCTCTATTGACCATGTTTTGTAAGTGGGTTCCATCCCATATGTATCTCTTTGGCATGCCCGTTTGGGCCATATGTCCTTGAAGGGAATGAAAATGCTTTCTAGTTTGCAGTACTTACTGCTCCTTGACTACGCATGTTTTGATTCATGTGAGCATTGTCTTTATGGCAAACAAACTAGGAATACGCATAAGAAGTCTGGTAGGACACGCTCGAGTGAGCCCCTGGCATTGGTACATTTGGATGTCTGTGGACCCATGCCCTATCAGTATATAGGTGGTGCAAAGTATTTTGTGATGTTCATTGATGAATTTTTGCGTAAAGTTTGGGCTTACCCCATTAAGCTTAAGTCCAAGTATTTGCTATGTTTCAGAGATGGCTTGTATTGGTTGAGAACCAGACTTGGCGTAGGCTGAAATGCCTTAGGGCTGACAATGGGGGAGAATATGTGTCACGTGCTTTTGAGCAACTATGTGACGAGAGGGGTATTAAGCTTTAGTTGCTTAGCCATGTAGGCTTACTATAGAGCTTTTGGGATGGGTAGTCAGTATAGCTGTGCATGTCATAAATAGATCACCTTCTAGTGGTTTGGATTTCCAAGTTGCATAGGAGGTATGGACTAGGAAACCTCCGTCTTATGCGTATATACCTATCTTTGGATGTGAGGCATTCTGCCATGTGCCCAAAGACAAGTGTACTAAGTTGGATCCTAAGAGTGTCAAACGCATTTTCCTTGGCTATGGGGATGTAGGCAAGATGGGTTGCCGCCTTTGGGATCCGCAAGTGCGGAAAGTCATCCCCAGCCATGATATAGTCTTCCATGAAGACAAGATGCATAGGCAGACTGAGAGGCTGGTAGAGATACGTAGGGTTATATTCCAAGAGAAGCCACGTGCTCCTGCACAGCTAGTTGGACAGCCTGCTGCAGCAGTTGGTACACGTGGCTAGGGTGTTAGACCGGCCGCAGAACCTGTTGTGAGACGGTCTACTAGAGATAGACATCCACCTGATAGATTTGAGCTCTTGGTTATAGATGTAGGAGAGCCTCTCACCTATGATGAGGCTATGCGTAGGGGTGATAGTCACTCATGGGAGAGGGCTACGCATTCTGAGATAGACTCCTTGCATAAGAATATGACTTGGGATTTGGTTGCATTGCCTCAGGGAAAGAAGGCTTTGCCATGCATTTTGGGTGTACAAGTTGAAAAGTACCCCTAGACACCCCAAGCCGGCTTATAAGGCAAGACTTGTCGCTAAGGGTTTTAAACAGGAGCATGGAGTTGACTTTGATGAAGTCTTTTCTCCTATGGTCAAGATGACCATCCTACGCTTGATTTTGGCCTTAGTCACGCAGCTTGACTTGGACATGTATCAGATGGATGTCAAGACTACATTCTTGCATGGGAATTTGCTTGATGAGATATGCATGGAGTAGCCTAAGGGCTTTGTAGAACCTGGCCGGGAGCACCTAGTGTGCAAGTTGAAGAAAAGTCTTTATGGCTTGAAGCAAGCACCTAGGGAGTGGTATCATAAGTTTGATACCTTTATGCAGTCCACAGGACTACATCAGGAGTGCTATGGATCCGTGTCTTTACACAAAGAAAGCCCGTGACGGCTCCTTGCTTATTTTGGTACTTTATGTCGATGATATGCTGATAGTAGGGAAACCTCATGATAAGCTAGATGCTCTTAAATTTTAGCTGAATAAGAGCTTTGAGATGAAGGATTTGGGATAGGCCTCTCACATTCTTGGTATGCGCATTAAGCACAACAGGCGTCAAGGACTACTCTACCTCTCACAAAGGGAGTATATTCATAAAGTCCTTGAGTGTTTCTGCATGCAGGATGTAAAGTCTATTGGCTGTCCATTACCTTCTTATGTGAAGGTTTCACAGGCTGATTGTCCACATACGGATGAACAGAGGGCCGAGATGGCCAAGATCCCTTATGCATTAGCCGTGGGCAGTTTATTGTATGCCATGATAACCACTTATCCAGATATTGCCTTTGCAGTTGGTGTTGTGGCGCGCATATGCCTACACCTGGCAAAAAGCATTGGGATGCCGTAAAGGGTGTCATGAGATACTTGAAGGGCACAACAGGTATGTGTATTTGCTATGGCAGCCAGGATACAGGAGTTGTAGGCTACATAGACTCCAATTATGCAGGACATACAGATAGTAAGAAGTCCACTTCCAGCTATGTCTTTACCTTTGCTAGAGGTTGAGCATGGTTACTATTATGAAGTCCCACGTGATATAGTAATATATATTATCTAGGTCCACAATGGTTGGGAAAAATTGGCCACCTCTCTCCATAGCATACTCAATAGACATCACAAGTTTAAGGATAGTGTCATGTATATTGCATCCAAACAAGAATCTATATTTCCTTTTGTTAACCTTAGTTCAAGATGGCAGAAAAATGAAGCAAAAAGCGGAAAAAGAATAAAAAAAGAGCAAAGGCATAGAGGCGGCTCCTAAAAGCTAAGCTGAGGCAAAAGTGCAATTGTAAAAGAGCGCCAGGTTCCCTCCTGTGCCATTTGTAAAGGAATAGACGGATGTAGGCTTAAGGCATGAGGCAAGAAAAGGGAAATAGGAAAAACAACCTTGCCATAAATGCCGATCATGTAAAAAGGGATGGGCACCCATGGAAATCTAGGGCTTGTATATAAAGTTCAAAAAGCCCTTGCTCTTCACAATGGGGGAGAGAATGTAATATTCCTAATGCTCTCCTGTGTGAATGGGGGCTTGAGGGGGGTAGGAAAGGAATAGTAAGAAGAATATTTAAAGCTTAGAGAGTATACTTCTTTTTTATCATTCTCATCGTCACCTCTTACCTCGCCTTTATCGTCATCTTTTGCCTAATTGTTTGAACAATGACTTATAGTCTACTGAAATGTATCTTGAGATGGCACCTCATCTTCAGCTTCACACCTTGCATGATCATCATTGTGTGCAGTTTGTCAACTCTAAAATTTTAATGATTACTTCCAACTTGACATCCCTGTCATCATTAGTCTTCCTCTCGTAGTTGACACTACTACTTCAATGCGATCATTGCAAACTAAACCATAGCCACCATTCAAAAATATCATCTCGCCATCACTGGTTGTCTCCAACTTGAGATCATCATGCATAGATTGCATCATTCAGATACGTCAACTCGTCATCAAGATCAATCTCTAAGAGAGAGAGAGAGAGAGAGAGAGAGAGAGAGAGAGAGAGAGAGAGAGAGAGAGAGAGAGAGAGAGAGAGAGAGAGTTCATCTAAAGGCTTAGTATAGACTTCGTTTAAAGGTTATATAATAAGCCTTTATAGTAAGCATTTGATTGGATGATCTTTGATTTTCATATCTAAATCACAAATGATTGAGAGAGAGAGAGAGAAAGAGAGTATGGATTGATAGAGATAGAGAGACAAAGAGGGATTAAGGGGGAGAGAGAGAGAGAGAGAGAGAGAGAGAGAGAGAGAGAGAGAGAGGGGGGAGGGAGAGATTGAGAGAAATTGAGAAGGAGAGGGGTTGAAAGAGATAGACTGAAAGAGGTATAGAGATAGACAGGAAGAGAAGGTGAAAAAGAGAGGGATAAAAGAAATGTGAAGGTTTTGATCAGTTCCAAGCTCACAAAATCCTCCATACCCTTTTTTCCCAATAGCATTGAGCTCACTACACCCCATGTGAACCCTCTTCCACAAGCCCTATCCACCTCTTTGCAAGAACCTCCTACTCTTCTGTGGGAAAACTTCTATTACCTTACATTTTCCCTCTCCCAAATCCCAAACACTATCTAGTTTTCATATATGAGGAGAGCATCTACTATGAGATATTGACTAAGTTTGAGGCTCCAAGATTGTGAAAGATTACGAGGAGATTGGATGTACTACAAATAATAGAGGTCGTAAGTGAGACATGTTGCAACTTCTAGAGTCAAACCATAGAAGTATGAGAGTTGGTTCAGAGATCACACACTCGGACAATGCCATTCTAAACCAATCCCAAGTTCATTCTATTATTATTTTCATTGTGGTATAATTGAATGGTCATCATTGAGTTAAACTAAAGTAGATAGATGTGCGATATACATCTGCCCCTCCAAACCCCCCCCCCCCCCCCAAAGTTCAAACATAGATCCATATTTACGATACCCTAGAGGAGCATCTCATAAGGAACAACTTCTCTGTGATGGGGTCAGATCTAGGTGATTGCACATTAATCCCTAAAGGTAGCATAATCCATAAGGCTAAATTAAGGAAACTTACACTCACTTGGAAGCGTAGAAAATGTAGCAAGCATTATGAAATGTTAGAAAATGCTAGATAGAAATCAATGAATACACTTTCCTTTCTCATGCATTGATAAATTATATTCTACTTTAAATAAATTCTATAGGAAGATTTAAGCCAAATTCAAGTTACCACTTGTAGAAGGATGAATCTAAGAAGAATTAGATTCACAATTTAAATGATATATATAGATTGAGTTTTCTCTAATTTAAATGATATATATAGATCAATTTCTCTCTAAGGTCAAGGATTTGAAGGCTAAGAAGAAAATTGTTGCCCTTATCCTATTAAATCTCCTATTACAAGGAGGATCATTTTGATTAGAGAGGAAGATGAGAGCTGTTGGATGAGAGGCTAAGACAAGAAATGAGAAACAAGAGCAAGTGAATGAGAGGACCCCCCAAAGGTGTTACTATCAATTCTACCCTTGGCTAGCATTAACGCCTTCAAAGAAGCCATCCCATGCTCATAGGATGTTGGACTAGTCTTTGATGCTCAAGGAGTTTATAGCTAGAGTCCCCCTAGCACCCTTGCCATCTCCTAGCTAACTATAAAGAGACCTCTCACTCTTGGAGCTACTCTGAGCACCCCTGAGCAACAAATATAGCCCCTTGATGAAGGGCTCTCGCAACTACCCTTGGGGTAGGCATAGTGCATCTTTGAATTTATCGTGATTTTTAAATACAAGCCCTAAATTAGTATAGTTCAGGCACAAACAATCTTGCTAATGCATAATCCCTATGCATCAAACAATCTTTAGATGTAAATCAAAACACTTGGGACTTTTTCTAGATAGTGATCTCCCAATATCATGTTCCACTTTGCCATCGAGTGTAATGAGTTTGAGGTAAAAAGAGTTATCCTAACCCTTGGAAGGGAAAATCAATCTCTCGATTGTATCCAAAGTAAATAGCTCTAGGGTCATAAAATTCAGTGATCTTTCAACGAGTTTATTTTCCACATTTAAGGACCTTTGAATGCTTTCATTCAGTTCGTTGGGTTTAAATCTACAAATCCCTTTGGTTATGATCATTTGGATCATAGCACCCTCTTGAGAATCAAATTAATTTACATCCTTGTAAAGTTATGAAGTATACTTCCTCAAGCGGGTGAAAAGAGAGAGAAAAATCCCTGCTTTTCTCTAGGCTCTAATTTCCTAATCTTGATTTCTTAGAGTATTAAACAAAATACTAGTGTCTTTGATAGAATAGTGTGGAGTCTATAAACTATGTAGCAATTGCAAGTGACTAACACCATTGTTTTAGGAATCCTAAATTCAGGTCAATCCTCATGGAAATCTGATAGATCTTCTCCTAGGAGGTAGACTCAAGTGATCTCGGGTAGTCAAAGTCCCTGATATTCCAAGGGAGTTCTAGATGGCATTACCTAAAATGATCTCTTGATGGACTACTAAACATGCCATCAAGGGGACATTTGATAGGCACATTATATTGATGAATAAATTATTGTAGACTTAATTTTTAAGATATTGATTATAGCTTGTGTGATGACATTCGTTGATAGTCTTAGGTTGTATTTACAAATCACATTGCAAGCATATTTATAACCGTATTTATATGTGTATTTACAGGTGATTATGTTAAGCAATATTAATTTGTTTTCTCAAATGTTGATGTGCCATAGAATATTATGCCCGTTTTGAGGCCAATGTAAAAAACAACCATTATTCATGTAAAAAATGAACTCAAAATACCATAAAATGCAGCCTAGGTTTAGACCTCTTGTCCCAACCTCTCATCTCACCAACTTGTCCACAAGCTCTCATTTATACTTCTTATGTGAACCTCTATTCTCAACCACTCATCCACAATCTCTCATCTAGACCTCTCGTCTGGACCACTCATGTTTTGTCATTACCTCTCATCCACTTGCTCTTGTTTCTCATTTCTTGTCTTAGCCTCTCATCCAATAGCTCTCATCTCTCATCAACAAGCTCTTGTCTCCTTGTCACAAGCTCTTCTCTCTCATCCACAAGCTCAGATCCACTTTCTCTAGTCTCTTGTCCACTAGCTCTCATCTCTTGTGACTATCTCTCATCACAATCTCTTGTCTAGTAGCTCTCATCACAGCCTCTTGTCCCACTAGCTCACATCTCTTGTCTCTCATCCCAACCTCTTGTCTATTAGCTCTCATCTCTTATCACTACCTCTCATCCACCACTAGCTCTCATCATTCACAACCTCTCATCCACAACCTTTGTCTCTCATCCCAACCTATCATCCACTAGCTCTTTTCTCACCATGCTAAATATACCTACTTACATACCTCAATCACACCAATGCACCCTCATACTCCATAGATGGACACTAAACTCATACCACACACACACACAAAGTTGTACACAATCTTTCTCTCATGCATATGTTGACCTTCCTCATTCACTAGCACCTAGGATGCACACTTGAATCTCCACACACTACCCACACCATAAGGTAATCTCTTCAATGTGCATCACTAGAATCTTTGCATACTACCCACACCATAAGGTAATCTCATCAATGCGCATCACATATTTTGAGTTTGGACCTTTGAACTTAAGTGGGTGTATCACAGTGCTCCTTCTTTTGCACCACAAGACCTCCATCTAGGAAAACATCTAACTTGCATTTCATGTGAATCTAGGAGTTCAATCCTTGCATTGCATTAGGCCTAGCTTGACATATTGTCCTCTCAATGATTGTGACATTTTTTGGGTTTGCTTTTGTACATGCACATTGATTTTGGAAAGGAAGAAAGCCTGATTTTCAAGCACATCACTCTCTTGCTTCTTTTGAATTTGAAAGTGATTGAGAAACCCATAAAGGCAAATAAACAAAAAAAAGGGCAAATAAACTTCATAAACATTTTGGCATATTACACTAAGAACTAAACCATAGACAAATAGAGGACTTCAAGGCCTAGGCATTTAGCTCACAAATTGATTTTCTTGTATGCACTTGTGAAACGGTAAGGTGATCCCTACTCTCCCACAAAGCAGAGCCCTACCCCTAAATCAATAACTACAATGTCAACTTCTGAATTCCCTCCAATCATGGGCTTCATTCTCAAAACAACTCCTCTCAAGGATCTCATTGATCAAGTAATTGACCTAGTCAACCAAGAAACATAAGACCAAAAGTCTAGTACAATGGATAAGGTAGCATATCTAGCCTCTCTTCAAAGAGAATTCTGAGAATTCTTGGAGAGTTACCAAAAAGTTGATTGCTTTGACAATGACAGACTATCAAATTTGGAGCTAGAAATAATGCTTCTAGCTCTTAATAAGGACCAAGGGATTGGTACCTTTAGCAAGATCATTGAACGCACAATGACCACTTTAAAAGAGTTTCTAACCGTGAAATTGGAATTGGATGATCAATAACATGTGTGTGTGTGTGTGTATGTGTGTGTGCGTGCGCGCACGAGTGTGTGCATGAGTGCATGTGTGTGTGTCTGAGATACACATAATAGCAAGTGTATGTGTATATGTGTATATGTCCAAAAGAACTATAAAAGTATTTATATTCAAAAATATTTATTTTTTGATGTGTGTGTGTGCGCGCACGCGCGCGTGCATGTGTGTGTGTCTCCGAGATACACATAATAGCAAGTATATGTGTATATGTCGAAAAGAACTATAAAAGTATTTATATTCAAAAATATTTATTGTGTGCGTGTGTGCGTGTGTGCGTGTGTGCGTGTGTGTGTGCGTGTGTGCGTGTGTGCGTGTGTGTGTGTGTGTGTGTGTGTGTGTGTGTGTGTGTGTGTGTGTGTGTGTGTGTGTGTGTGTGTGTGTGTGTGTGTGTGTGTGTGTGTGTGTGTGTGTGTGTGTGTGTGTGTGTGTGTGTGTGTGTGTGTGTGTGTGTGTGTGTGTGTGTGTGTGTGTGTGTGTGTGTGTGTCCAAGTGCTTGATGTTATTCAAGGAAACCTAAGTACCAAAAATTTTTGAAAGCAAAATTGGTTTATTTATTTTTTGCAAAACTCGATTATGAAGATTTTGGTTTAGATTGCAAAAACATCTCAGGAGGATCCTTGAAAGTTGTAGATGTTGAATGCTATCAATGTTGTTAATGTTACCATTGATGTGAAACATTGTCATGTGTTATTGTGGTAATACATTGAAATATCAATGCTATCAATGTTGTTAATGTTACCATTGATGTAAACATTGTCATGTGTTATTGTGGTAATACATTGAAATATTAATGTGTTGTTAAGCATTAATGCTATCATTGATATTTTGTGTCGTGTTATGTTATTGTGTTAATGTTTTCAAATATTAATTTGTTGCTATAAATTAATGTATAGGGATGCATTGATGCTTCAGATGTTAATGTTTATTTTTTGATATATTTGTGTTCTCTTGCTTGCAACTACTTAAACCGAGCTTAGGAAATAGAACTATAAATGTTGTTACTAATTTGTTGCTGCGATTGTTCCTCTTCCAATATGCCATTAGTTCTTTTTTTGGTATAAATTTAGATTGTTAAATTTTGGGGCAATGTACTTTGAATGAGTTCTTTTCATTGTTTGTGCTCATGAGAGTTGCACAATTATAGTGCCTCTCTCTCTCTCTCTCTCTCTCTCTCTCTCTCTCTCTCTCTCTCTCTCTCTCTCTCTCTCTCTCTCTCTCTCTCTCTCTCTCTCTCTCTCTCTCTCTCTCTCTCTCTCTCTCTCTCTCTCTCTCTCTCTCTCTCTCTCTCTCTCTCTCTCTCTCTCTCTCTCTCTCTGTGTTTATATGAATGTGTAGGATTGTATGTTTTCCTCCTCTTTGTGTGTGTATGTGTGCATATGTGCATATGTATATATATGCATGTGCGTTCTCTACCTTTTTAGGTTCCCTTTTGTTCACATGCTTAATGCTCTTGTTTGCAAATATGTAGGAATGAAAAATGTTGGATGTTCTAGTGCTAAGGGTATTACTAGGATTCCAGTGGAGCTTGTATGCTCTAAGCAAGCATGCAAGTAGGATATGAAAAAATTTACAAGTTCTTGGCCAAGGACTGTGGGAGCTTAAATGCCTATGCGGAGACCATTTTTAATATGTAGTCCTTTGAAGTTAGGTGGGTTGAGATCCTTTAGGAAGAGGACTCTCCTTGAGAGTCCACCATGTGCAATGGTGGATGCACCTTGCCTTTCTCCTAGTTGAGAGAGGATGTGACCACTTTGCGTGATGAGGTTGCATCCCTAAAAATTTGTATACATACAGTCCTTGGTAAGTTGTAGACTGTCTTGAAAGTTGCCTTTTTGCTACTTTGAGTTTTTGGTGTGGAGAGTTCTTGGATTGTATTCAGTTGATATGTTGCATTTATCCTTGCTATTTGTGATGGCCTTTTCTAAAAATAAGACACTTTTTAAATTAAGAAATTTATCTTTTGTTGGCTTTTGGACTATTCTCAATTACTATAAGTGCTTTTTTTCCTTATATTTGTGGTGGGGATTTCATATAAGATGTGTTGTCTTAAGATTTAAGTTACGGATATTTTATTGTTTGTATTGGTGTATGTTTCATTGTTTTATTATTGTTTGTTTCTTTTTTCCAGAAATTTTGTTGAGATGGATTACATGGACATTGTAGCAATGGAGTATAGAGATGTCTTGTAGGACATAATTTTGATTATGCCTTTGGCAAACATGCCCATGTAGAGTTTAAGCAACTCAATTGCAAGTAAAATAGTTAATCATGTATTGCATGCACATATGGGTGGATCTTCCAAGACAAAAAAGAAATATTTGAGAGCCTTGCTTAATATGTGTAATATAAAAGAGAGTGGGCGTGCTTCAAGAAAGAGCTATGTTTGGCTAAAAGATTTTCAGATACCTTTATGGGCAATTGGAAGACCTTCCAATTGGTAGAAGTCAACTAGTGAATGTTGTAGACCATTTATTCGATTCATGGAGCATGTGTCACTTTTGTGAAGGGAGGCTGGGGATTTCAAGTTATTCTTGGGATAGTTGACATGTCTATTGGTAAAAATGAAAAAAGGTTACATGCATTTGTTACTGCTAGGTGCTAGAGACTCCTTATTGGATGGATAGGTGTATTGGCAAAAAGTAGCAGGAAGTTACTGGATGGTTGTACTATTTTATAACGTTTTTTTTCTCGACTTTTAAGGTGTGGTATCATCTTCTTAAATTTTAAGGATTTCATCTTGCTACTGTTGCTTGCGAGATTGCACCTACATACACAAACACTCTCTATCTCTCTCACATACACACATATGCATTTGAAGTAATGACATATTAAAGCGGTGTCTATATATATATATATATATATATATATATCCATAGATCCCTCTCTCCATTCATAGATCTTTTGAAGGGAGAAGCTTGAGTGAGAGCATGGGCAAGTGAATACAATAGAGAAGTGGCATGGCATAAAGGCTCATAACTAAAGACACGTAAATGAGTATATGAAGGAGGTTTTCTAAACCATACCTCATTAATTTGATAGTCAAAATTGTGCATGGGGCTTGATTAATCAAGTGTATGGCAATTAGTAAGTAATATGGTAAGCCTTCACGATTAAATTGTCCTATTCATGTGCATAGTCATACCATTTTGGGATGGAGTGTATGAGTTGTCACGAATTGCGTACTAGGGGGACTTGCTTGAGCTACTGTGCCAAACACATAATATATACACAAGAGAAAGCTCACTCAAGAATACAAAAAGAGAGATGGAAGCCAAAACGTCTTCTTACTTGTTTCTTCTTCTTCTTCTTTCATACACAATACAATATGCACAAAGTATAGATAAGATACAATATAAAGGAAAGTGGCCTACTAAGTTAAATAGTGTATAACTGACTATACTAATCTATTGGCGCTATAACTATATCAGTGGGGTAGGTAAGCACAACAAACCAAATATAATAAGTGATAAGTTAGTGGCCATATAAGGATCGTAATGACTACTGATGTACTAAGTGTAGACATACAGGCCCATCTGACTAGGCAATCCATCATCAATGTTCACACATTTTAAGCTTGTCATCTTAACACTCCCCCTCAAGATCAACTGTATCTCTATTACTCCAAGTAAGCTTTGAAAATTTTGAAGCTTTTCTATATCCAATACCTTTGTGAAAATGCCAGTTGTCTAATTCTGTGTATTGATGCATACCAAGTCAAACAATCTCTCCTGCAAGCATATTCTCTCTCACAAAATGGTAATGCACCTATCAACTAATAACTTTTGTAGCCATACTATCTTACATACTATTATTGTAGTATCTTTGTACTCAACCTCTATACTCGATAAAGTTATTGTAGTTTGCTTTCTGCTACTCCACATAACTATTGCATTACCAACTCAAAATGTGAATCCACAGGTAGATTTTCTATCAAATATGCTACTAGTTTGATTTGCATATGTGTATCCAAATATCTATATATTTTTACATGTCTCATAAAAAAGTCCATAATACAAAGTGGACTTTATATATCTCAATATGCATCTAACTGCATCCAAATGAGGCTTTCTCTACATCTCCATAGACTGATTGACAAGGCCAATAGTACTAGCCTTGAGATAGTCATGTAAATTAAACTTCCTACTACCCTCGTGAACATAGTAGGATTTTCTATCTTATTCCCAATATCAATACTCAACTTTACATTTTACTCCAACAGCACTAAAAGAGGCTTACATAATGTGATACCATACTTGGATAATATATCCAAGCCATAGTGTCTTTAGGATAGCCATATATCATCATCACATCCGATCACCTCAATACCAAGAAGACCCTACTATCCTATCGAACATAGTAGAGTCTTTTTTCTCATCCCCAACATCAAAAGTCAACTTTACAGTTTACTCCAACAGCACTGAAAGAGGTTTACTTGTTGTGATACCATACTTGGACAATATATCCAAGCCATATTGTCTTTGGAATAGCCATATACCATCATCACATCTTAGCATCTCAATAACAAGAAAGTACCTTAACTCACCTAAATCCTTCAGCTCAAACTTCTTATTCAAAAGGTCCTTGACTCCAACAATCCTATTGTCACTATCACCTGTAATAAACAAGTTAGCCACATAGATGACTATGATGATCGGACCTGCATTTTCCTTTCTTAGATAAAGTGAGTGATCAAACTCAAAAACATAAAAGTCAATTTTGATAATATGCTCATTGATCTTGTTAGGCCATGATCTAGGTCCTTGCTTCAATCCATAGAGCACCTTCTTTAACCTACATACATATTTGGGATGCTCTAAATCCTCATAATTTGTTGGCTTCTCCATATATATCTCTTCTTATAATTCACCATGCGAGAAGACATTCTTTTCATCCATTTGCTACAAACTCCAATCTTTAGCTATTGCCAAAGCAATCACGCATCTAACATTTGCAATCCTAGTAATTGGATTCTTTTCATCCATTTGCTACAAACTCCAATCTTTAGCTATTGCCAAAGCAATCACGCATCTAACATTTGCAATCCTAGTAATTGGACTAAATGTCTATTCATAATCTATGCAATATTTTTGAGTATAGCCTTTTGCAACCAACCTAGCCTTATACCTATTAATAGAACATCTGCATTATGCTTAATTTTGTAGATCCACTTACAGTAGTACTAGATCCCAAGCCTTGTTGGCCTCTAACATAGTCATCTTCTCATTTATTACTGCATTCTAATAAGTATGATTAACAACATCCTCAAAAAAGTTGGCTAAATATCCTTAATCACCTTTACCATATAAGCATAATGGTGAGCTACATAATAACCTTCAAAACCAAATCTTCTAATAGGATGTCTGACCCTGTTAAATCTGTGTACCACTGGATCACTCAATGGAGACTTTACATTACCATGTGCTCTTTGTATACCTAGTATTTTGACTAAAGGAATATTAAGCTTATCATTCAAACTCTTTGAACCATTGGAATCTCCATAAAACCCCAAATGACTAGCATATTAATCATTATTATCATTTGATACTTTCTTATTTTCTTTGTCTTTACTTGCAACACTTGCAGATGCACATGAAGATGTGGGGCTGCTCCTTAGTCTCCCAAACCAAGGGCTAACTATAGATGTAGTACCAGCTGATGTTTTTGGTCTACTAGGGCTTCATGATTCTTGCTTTTTTGTTTGTACATAACTATCATGATCATTATCATCATCCAATGTATCACCACTAGATGCATACCAATTGCTCATCTCATAAAAAATAGCATATTTGCTCACTTTGAATTCACCTATGATACGTTTACAACAACAATATCTGTTTGCTTTAAGGAGCATCCAATAAAAATGCATCTTTTAGTCTTTGGATCAAGTTTCTTTTGCGGCTCATCAGTACATGAAGATATGCAATATAATCAAATACTTTCACGTATGAAACATTGGGCATTTTACTTGTAAAACATTCTTTAGGGTCATTCCATGAACTACAGCTATGGGTGTTCTATTCACAATATAGATGGCAATATGAACATCTTTAGACAAAAAATATTTTGGCAAATTTTTTTAAGCCATCAATGCATGTGCAACTTTTGCAATATGCCTATTTTTTCTTTCTGTAGCTTTGTTTTGTTGTGGAGTATATTTTCAAGCCAACTATCTCTTTATCCCATAAGACCTTAAGAAATCACTAAACTAATTAGAGTGGTACTCTAACCCTCCATCGGACCTCAAGTACTTAAATTTCAAGCCTGTTTTTGTTTTAACAGTTGTCTTGAAGGTTTTGAAGTGTTCAAACATATCACTCTTTTTCTTCATGAAATACACACATAGTTTTTTTGAACAATCATCAATAAACATGATAACATATTTACTACCACTAGAAGAGATATTTTGCATAGGCTCCCAAACACTTGTATGCATAACGTCCAATATATTCCTGCTCATATCTCTTTCATACAAAAAAGGTTGTCTAGTTTGCTTACTAAACTAATATGCTGCACACACTTTATGAAAGTTTGGAACTCTAAAAGCAGGTAACCATGTATTTAACCCTTTTAAGTACATTAATTTCAACCTTTGTACATTTACATGTCCAATATGTTTATACCATATTTCAATGTTTGCAACTACTTATTTGCCTTTAGCATACATAGCAACATTCATAGTAGGAATTCTAACATCTAAAGTGAATATGCAGCCAATTCTACTTCCTTTTGTGTCTAGCTTGTACTTATTATTAAATTCTTTCACAAAATAACCTTTTGCATTGAATCGAATATACAACCCTTGGTCTACCATCTAGTTAATAGACACTAAATTCTTTAAAATGGATGACACATGTAATATATTTGATAGACTTATTATCTAATCATCATGCAAGGACAAGAAAACTTTTTAATGTGTAAATTGGGTGGCATGATGGTTTCTTGTCACCCAATTTACATATTTAGCCATCATGCCACCCAATTTACACATTAAAAAGTCTTGAATAGTAGAGAATAGTTGAAATTATGCAACATATTTGATAGACTTTTAATCTAACCATCATGCAATGACAATTAAAATTTTAATGTGTAAATTAGGGGATTTCCACTATTCTCTACCATTATCACAAAATTGATACAAAATATCTTGCAACCTTTTATAACAATCGCATAACAATACACTAAGCATTCTTTTTTTATTAATTGTGTAACATTACATGTAATATGTAATCTATTAGTAGATAAAACTTGTCTTTGCTTTCACAAAAATATATCATAACTTATAAATTCAAAATTTGTAACATGTGCATCCACTTTTAGTCGATACAAGTGAAATCATAGAATACCTAAAACTCTTGTTTGTGATCTTGGAGTCTAAAATGGGGCTTAAAACAGCCTCAAATGGCCAAAAAGCAATGGGGGCTAGCCCTAAAGGGATAATCTGAAGAATATTCAATGCTCTACTCGCACACCAAATCTCATAGCAATATGAGATTTTTACTCTATCTTAGTTCTAGTGTTCGTATAGGTATTATCCAAGAGAAAGAGTGGATGAATAGGAGAGCTTCTTAAATGTTGCTTACTTGCTCAAATCAGAAAGAGTGGAAGAATAGGACAGCTTCTTACCTAGTTGGTTGCCTGCTCAAATTCTTACTTTTTCTTCTTCACTTCAGCCTTCAAAACTAGCCTCTTAGTGGCATCACTTTGATACCATATCATGAATCATGTGGTGGGGAGACTTGCTTGAGTTACTATGCCAAGTATACACTATACTATGCACACAAGGGGAAGCTCACTCAAGAACACAACAAGAGTGATGGAGGCCAAAACATTTTCTTTCTGGTTTCTTCTTCTTCTTTGACATACAGTACAATGTACACAAAGTATATTTAAGATACAACATGAAGGAAAGTAGCCTACTAAGTCAAACAATGCATAACTAACTATATTAATCAACTAGTACTATAACTATACTAGCTATAGGTAGGTGCAATAAACAAAATATAATATGTGATAAGTTAGTGGCCATATGAGGATCATAATGACCATTTTTGTACTAAGTGTAGATATGCGAACCCATCTAACTAGGCAATCCATCATTAATGTGTGTATGTGTTAAGCATAATATCTCAACATGGGACAGCCAATTGATGCTTACTATCCCTCTCATCACAAAACTGATCAAAGAATTTAGATATATATTCACTCCCATTGTTGAATCGTAGGCATTTCAGCCTATACTGAGACTAGTTCTCAACAAAAGCAAGCTAATATTGAAACGTAGCCAAGACTTTTGATTTTTTCTTTATGCGGTATGCCCAGGTGTTTTGTGAGTAATCATCAGTGAAAGTAACGAAATAATTTGCACCTCCTAACAACTTGCAAGGCATAGATCCCCAAACATTAGAATGAACAAGAGCCAGAGATTTACCCATATTTATAATACTAGACTTTTTATGCAAACTACAGGTCTATCTACCATAAAGACAATGATCACAAGAATCAAAACACTTATAATCAATGGATGGAAGATACTACAAATGGATAAGTATTTTCATTTCCTTTAATGATATGTGCTTAAGGCAATGATACTAAATAAGAGCTAGAGGCTCATCCATGCATGTAATGCTAGACTTCTTATGCGAACTACTAGTCTATCTACCATAAAGATAATTATCACAATAATTAAAACACTTATAGTCAAGGGGCGGAAGATAATGCAAATGGGTAAGCATTTTCATTCCCTTTAATGATATGTGACCAAAGTGATGATGTTAAAAAAGAGCAATAGGCTCATCCATATGTGTAATGCTAGATTTCTTATGCAAATTATAGATTTAGTTGCCCATCAAGATAATGATCACAAGAATGAAAATACTTACAGTCAAGGGGTGGAAGATACTACAAACAAGTAAGCATTTCTTTTCATTTCCTTTAATGACATATGCCCAAGGTGAGGATACCATAACGATATATGTGGTAATGTAGCCACTAGGAAAACATAATTGATAGATCTAGATATAAGTAAGAGACAGAGAGTGCCACACTTGGGACCTCCTACAAAGATAATATTCTTATTGGTAACTTCCATGAGGAATCCCCAAAGGATACAACCTAACTTGCATCATCCAACTGTCTAGTAGAAAGTAAGCTTTTAGTCAAAGATGGAACATGTCATATATCACAAAGTCTACATACTACTTGAAACAAGATATCTCCAATACCAACAATATCGAATGTCAAGTTATTACCTAATTTGATAGATTCTATCATGCTGTGATAGGAGTGAAACCATTCTCTATGAGAGTATGAAATGAAGCCCATGAATCAATCATCCAATACTAAGAATAGATGGACGAGGAATCATTTAACTACGAAACATTAAGAGAAATTGTAAGTATGTAATCATCATCAAAATTAGTTTGCATAACATTAATCTCTTTAATCTTGATACTAGACTTGCTAGTAGGGACAATGTTGATCATCATTATTTTCCTATACTTTGCCATTTTCCTTTTACTTGCGTTTGTCATCATACATTTTATAGCACTATGGCCGAATACGACCCTATTCTCCACAATAATGACAAGTCAATGCAAATGTACAACCACATGACTTATTGTGAGACTATCCACTTGACTAAGAACAAGATTGTGGAGAGTCTCTCCCACGACAGTCATTACCACTCTTACCATTATTATCTCTAACTATCAAAGCATGAGAACTAAAGGAAGGATCGATATTCTTTTTGTTAACCTCTTCATTCAATAGTTCACCCTCTACACCCTGCAATTTTAGTCCATCAACATGCATATTTGCACATATAACAGTACAAAATGTATCCCGTGACTTAGTAGTGTAACTACTAAGAATAAAGGAGGAAAATTATCCTTAAATGCAGGCCCCTATTAACTAATGCTAACAAAACCTCTGACGAAGACATGACAAAGTTAAGTTAATTAAGACCATTTTGAAAATCGAGAGATTTTTCAAAGTTCTTGGCGCTCATAGTATTTTTAATTTGTCTCCTTGACCTCTCCCTTTAGTTTTCTTTCTATGCACATTGTCTACATACTCGTTGTCTTTTACATGGTGTCCACACAAGGCATCCTCAACATACTTTGCCAGATGGTGTGAGGGACAACAATTTCTTCAACTGTCTCCTCAACAGTTTGCTCAGCACCTTCTTCAGAATATTTTCTTCACCAAGACCTTCCTTGCAGTTTGTTTTGTCCTCGCCATTGAAACCAACACGGCGCAATAAGGAAGCTAAATATGAAGACAACTGACTCCCATCGCGCCGAAACAAAGACTAGATGGAAGCCGAATAAATGCCTAGGCCTTGAACTTCTACTCCTCGCTTCGGAATAAAGGTAGGCCCAATACAACGCAATTGAGCGAATTTGAATTCCTGCTTTGCCAATATCACTTTGTATTGGCGATTCCAACACAACGCGAATGCACGAGTCCCTTGTGTTTCTTTTTGCACGCCCTCACTTCGTATTTTTCCCACCCGCAATGTAGCATGAGAATACAACAAGAAGCTCTTTAGCTCCAATACAACATGATGAAGGATTCTTGGATCCGCAATGCAGTATGCTATCACATTATTTCGGACAACTCTACACTCTATAGCTCGAATACAACGCGATGAACTGTTGTTTCTAAAGTTGGTGAAATATGCTATTACACTGATTCAGACATCGCCAACATCAAACATACGACATCTTTTGACATCACCAACGTCGGACTTACGATGGCTAGATACTTCCTTGTATACTCATCTTATGTTTTAGCAGCAAACAAAACAGATATCAAATCCATAGCTGGATACAAGAGAAGGAAGTTTTTACGTTATAGAGGAAAAATGCGTGAGGAGGACGAGGATGTAAAGGCTCTTAAAAGCTAGCCATGTATATAATATTTTGAAAATAGTTTACGTATTTTAGATTCCACCGCATTTATTGTGTTCTACATCTTTGAAGTTGTCTTCGAAAAAACCAATTGAATAACTCCTGAAGGGCATTGGTTTTTGTTGCACCTCCTCCATGTCTAGTGCTCTGAAAGAAACACATAGGTGCTTGGTAGTGAGATTTCCCCATACCTTGGCTACTGTAAGTTGCTACGGGCCCTTGCTCTTCCACAAAATAAGGCCCATGAATAAGAAGAATATGCTGTGACAACCCAACAAGCAATAATCAGTTTAAATCATTAAACCTTGTTTTCAAAGCAGAAATATTCAAATTTATGTATATCTTACCAATTAGAAAGTAATATCCTTTTCTCCCCAAGCTTCCTTAATTGCTTGAACAAGATTCACAATTGAACGTTTGTACTCTTCCGAATAGTTAGATGTTATCTTTTGTTCCTTGAGCATTTTTAAATATATGTCAAGGTGTCTCCAAACCTCTAACCGTAGGAATGCAATTCATGGTGTGCTAGCCACATTTGTTGTGATTACACACAACTCTCTCCAACACTCCCACAATGCGTTCATTTGTTTACCAGTGTGATTTCTTAGAAATCGTCTAGCTTTTGCACCCCCCATAGAGACATATGCTAAGACCTCTCTTGTTTTCCCTGATGCTATTGGATCCTTTCTCAGGTGAACTTGACCTCCATGAAAACCCATTTTTGACAGTAAAGCCTCACATTTATCAATGCAATCATCTGACATAGATACTAGTTTTATTGAATATGCATAGTCAAGATGCAATCTAAGCAACTTATCAATTATTCTAATCTCTGCATGTAATGTATAAATATGAACATTCCTTAGAGAGATTGAGAGAATAGGATCCCACAATCCATCCATGTTTTTGAATTTGCTCAAATCTATAGAGTTCCGAGTTGGGCCTCTTCTTGCTAGCCGCAAAGTACTCCATTCTTTGGATCCCGAACTCTCCATGCAATAAATACAATGATATTTTGCATTGGCCCCATTACTTACTCCAAGCATACATTTGATAGTTTTTAAGTTAGCACTCATATACCATTCAATATTAAAACTACCAACACCATCGACTATCAACATTTCACCTTCACTTTGAGGATTTATAATATCAGGAATACCTGTATGAGAGAATAACCATTTCAAGATTTCATGACTTTCAATTGGTACTTGGGCCACACCAATCCACCAAAGCTCCATCTCAGATTATATCTTAAATTGTTGTTCTTGCCCCCTACCAGTACTGTAATCCAATGCCTTGTTCATGATACAAATGCTGACTCTTTTTATCTTTTGTCCCTTTTGAATTTGTGCTTCATCCAATTTTAGTGCGAACTTCAAAATATCACCACATTCTAGACAGTAAATTTATACATATGGACCATTGCAATCTGAACTCTTTTAAGACCAATCCAAATATTATTAAATGTGTTGTATTCAAAAAAAGCCTTTATTTTATGTTTTTCATAGGGCATAGATCCTTCTATATGGATATACTTCCCAAAAACATCTTGGATCCTACGATTCATAGCTGTCCTGGCAATTGAAACTGCAAGAGGCTGAGGCAAACCAAATGCACTTATTCTATGACATTTAAGATTTGTAAATCACAATTTAGAGAGAGCACGATAACCTCTACAGCTGATACCCATACTATCACATGTCTCCACTATTTCATTCGGTTTAACTATTCCTTTTAAATCTTTCACTAACTCTTTCAGAGTTTGGCTTCTCAAGTCTACATTTTCAGGTGATTTAAGAATTCTTATAATGTCCTTCTTTGTAATGGTTTCTTTAATAATCTTAATCCTCTCATCATTCTCTCAAATATTAATACCTGAAATATTAGAGACACGTCTCTTTGCAAGATTTAGTTTCCTGTTTTTCACCCAACTACATAAGTCCATTATATTTTTAAGTGGTCTTTTTCTCTGTCTAAATCCTATTGGAATTTCTTTCAAGCGCAATAATTTTTCTTGCAATCTGATTAGAGTTTTCTAGATTATTAACCTTGTCCGTCAGCTCATAAATAGTTTTTTGTACTAATGTTAATGCTTCCTTCATTTCATGCATTTGTTTTCTAAATGTAAAATATGCAGAATATAACCTCATACAATAGCCAAGCATCCCATCACAACCATCTCCAACATACCTTATGAAGTCATGAATATTGTAAAAAGGAGGATGTTTACCCGTAGAAGGGTCCAGAGGATAAATATTTCCATTCGTCCATAAGTCTACATGCTTCTTTCCTTGTAATGGCAACTTGTTAGCTTCATCCTTGTCCAACAATGCTCGATGGTGTATACTCCTCCAAGATGAATAGACAGGATCTAATTGAATAGTAAGTTTATACTTGTGTGGTGGGGCTGCGCTTGTATTGCTAGAAGAGGTACTGGTAAACATTTTGATAGGGAACCCTAAACGGAGCAACAATATCACAGAGAAGGAATTAGAACCACATGAAAGAGAGGCATAGAAAATGAACGTCGAGGAACAAATGAGTGGCGTCTTTTGGTACGAAAATTCAAAAATACAAGATTTTGCAATTTTCAAGAGAATAAGACTGAAAAGGTGACACTTAACACCCATTAAAGATTGAAGATATTTAATATCCGACCTCTTAAATGAATCATACATTCTCTCATTAATCACATTCAAGCAGCCAAATTTGGAGGGTTTTTCTCTTCTAAGCCTCCTCTAATTAGCAACTTAATCATTTTCTTACGAGTGCCATTTTGAAACGTTTTTGGCCCTAATCACTGCCTTTCAATACCTGTAAGTTGTGCTTCCAACTTGTCAATATTGAAGATAGCACTGTTATTTGACCCATCAACCATAATGCATTTAATGAAAGCACAGTTCAAGACAAACATGTTATTGTAAATGACAGCAAAACATGCCAAAATCGAGACCAAGACAATGTCTAACAAAGGAAAAACTGCAAAGAGTAGGGTTGTCTACTAATTGCCAAAGAATGACGGTCAAGTCAAAGCATTTGCCTTCATAAATGATTCATAAACCTACAAATTACAACAAGCTGAAAATAATGATAGTTGTGAATCCAAAGCCACGTGTGGGCAATCAACTGGTAGAATCTAGTCTATAATCCAACTGCTCGATTTATCTTGTAAGAAGTGGGATATGTACAAATCACTAGTAGTTAGTGAGTATGCAACCCATACTGAGAACTATCAAACTTAATGTGTTAGAGAGGGATACATCCAATAGGCATAATTGTCATGTTTATAGTAGGTCTCATAGATAATAGAAGAGAATTGCCAAATACACAATTGACTAAGCAAGTGTAGAGAGGCTCAATACATAGCCAAGTAGGACGAATATATTGTGACAACAACCTAGCAAAGATAAGTGCCAAGCTAAGTACAAAGATCAAATCATCCCACTAACCAACAATTGCATCCAAATAGCATTTCAAAAGCTGCATAGATATAACTCAACCAAGTCCCATGGTCTCACTAAACTAAGCTAAATTGTATAAACCCAAAGCTCTACTCAAATGCAAAATAGCTAAATAGCTCAAGTGACACCCACTAGAGCAAAATGGAATGCCAATCAAGCAAGTCAAGCTCATTAGATCATAGACATGACATTCGAGTATCCAAGATACATGAAGCATAATCTAGGCATAACACCCAATAGAATCTTTAAGCCCGTAACTGTGTAAGCGATGAAAGTAACTAAAGCATAAAACCAAAGTGCCAAAGCATTCAATGTAGCTCAAAATGGAGTCTCAGATGTCACCATAGACATGTCCAAGCCCATATATCCATACCAACTATGCACATAAGCATATATCAAACTCGAAATGCAAGTCTTCAATATAGGAGTCTTTCAAGCTAAATACTTGTTTCTCATTGTGTATACAACTAAAAGACTTGCTTCAAACTAAGCAAAGCAAGATCGGACTTATCCAAGAAGCATCTCAAGTCATGTAACAAGCATCCAAGTATCAATATGTATGTGTATAAGCATCAATGGAGCTCAAACAATGAAGTAATGGTTGTCCTTGTTTATAATGCAACAAATTGTCCTGAATGTACAAACAATGGCTCAGATATATACTTGTAAAGGATGCTTCAATAGGTCCCAAAAAATATCAAGAGAGGTGCCAAAGCTTATTCAATTGCCAAAGGAGTCACATGGGGTGCCAATGTTTATAGAAGTGCTAAGGGCAGAGGGCTATAATGATCATATGTATTTTGTGTCTCCAACATGTGATGAATGGTACTATTTGCATATACTCTTGATAGCTTGTAGGGGGAGCATGTCTTTTGAGGACTTGCGAATTGTTGGGTCTATGTTATATCCCATGTTCAAGGAGGCTTGTGCAACGATGGGCATGTTGAAGAGCGATGAAGAGTGGTTTCAATGTTTGCAATAAGCCTTTAGCATGCAGTCAAGTGTGTAGTTGAGGAATTTGTTTGTAGTGATATTGGTGTTTTATAAACCATGCTTACTTGGAAGGTTGTGGAAAATTTGAAGTGACATGTAGAGGATATTGTCAATAGATATAGGATGGCTAGCATGTGAGGTGGTCGACTAAGGTTAGAGGCGCTCTTGAGATAGCATGGCCAGAATTGTTTGATTTCTCGAGTATGCCTAAAGTATAGGTGCAAGGTGATGTGTTGTAAGGAAATCCTCTTATTCTTGAGGAGCTCGAATATGATCGACATGAAGAGGCACAAATTGCTGAAGTGATGACATCTAAACTCAATGAAGGTAGGTTGCTACAATTCATGCTGTTTTTAGTGCCTTGCATGCTAGTGAGGGGCAACTCTTCTTCTTAGATAGTGCTAAGGGAATTGGGTAAGACATTTCTTTATAGGTATATTTTGGCAACATTGCGCACTGTCTTTTGGCTTTGGCAACTGCATCATTGGGCATTATTGCATTGCTATTGCTAAATGGTCACACAATTGACTCTAGATTTAAGATCCCAATTGGAAGGCCACTCTACATGCAATATACATGTGTAGAGTGATCTGGCAAGACTATTAAGGGAGACTTGCCTCATTTTGTGGGATGATTATGCATTTGAAGCCGTGGACAAGAGTTTGTAAGAGACAATCCCGCATAAACCTTTTGCAATAAAGATTATATTATTTGGGGGTGATTTTAGATAGATTTTTCCTATTGTGATCAAAGGGGGTTGTGAGGACATTGTGAGTGCATCCCTTTGTTGCTAAGTTTTGTGGAGGCAAATAATAGTTTTAAAGCTAGCACAAAACATGTGGGTATCTAAGAATAATGGCTTTAGGGGCATGGAATTCATTGGGTGGCTTCAAGGTATTGGAGATAGTGTGGCCCTAACAAATGCTACTAATAGAGTTACACTACTTGGAGACATGGTTATACAAGCGGGGTCAATAATGGATCTCATTGCATATGTTTATAATGACTTCTCCAATATGTATGATCAAGTAACTTTCTCTGTTGAAAGGGTGATTCTTGCTCCAAGGAATGTGGAGGTTGAATAGCTGAATTTAGAAGCATTGCATTTGATGCTAATTATTTTGTTGCTTTTAGGTGTGGATAATTTGACGTGGACTTTTCGTGTTTTGCTTGCTCTCACAAATATGCATTATAATGTTGTGAGAAACAATGAGAGAGAGAGAGGTGTTTAAATAGGACCATGTTGCAAGCTCCCTTAAGTCCCACACTTGCGCATTATTAGTGCAAAGTGCTTGGAAAACAAACACCCACATGTGCGAATACTAGCACGAAGGGCTAGTTGTTCTTACCCTTCTTTCTTCGTGCTCTTCTTCTTCATCATATTCTTGCTCGTTCTCTCCTTGTTGGAGCACCCTTGAAGCTTTTACCTTGTCCCGTAGGGGAAAATTGATATCAATAGCTAATTACTTACCTTCAAAAGAAATACCATCCAAGAGCATTTCCTTCTATTGCATTTCTTTATTCTTTCTTCGTCTTCTCGGAGTCGAAGAAGACCTCAAGAAAATATCCAATGTTTGCCTTCGTGCAGCCATGTATGTGCACTGTCACCCACCACTCTCTGTCGCCATGCAGCGCGCACGCGTGAAGCATGTGGCCTGGCCAACACGATATATTTTCATATTGTGCCGAATAGTCACGAGTCACGACGGATGATGCTCGCTTGGACGGCCGACGGCCCCACAGAGCATTGATGTTGATTGTGGTGGAGACGTGGGCTCTGGGCTGGTTGGCAATGGCAATGCCGACGGTCAACATCATCCAATCGTGGCTGGCTTCTCCTTGCAATGCAAACTTCAAAGCTTATGTTCTTTTCATCCCGAGGCCCCAACTTCATTTTTAGAGTGCTGCGACTGCGTGGGGCCCGTCGCCCATATCCCCGTGAAAATGGAACTGGAACTCTGTTTGAAAATGTGATTTGTCAAAAGTTCGAAGAACTAGGCTGACACGTGCAGGGATGCAAGCAAGGCTGTATGATAAACGTGGAGGAAAAGCCATGCACTTTGCAATATACATATACATACATACATATATATTCATGTTATTTGAACATTGTGTGAAAGATGTAGTGGACATAAATTCAATAATATTGCGTTTGATCATGCTAGCTTTGTAGGACATAAGTATCTTGAAGTAATTATATCTACATCCACTAGTACATGGAATCAAAATATTTCACTTTAGTTTAGTTTATTTTCTATGCTTGAAGATAATTGACCCACACGAAATGTTCATACTTTTAGGTGTGCATTGGTTAAAGAGCACTTACAAGTTACCCTTAAACGAAGCTCAAAAATTTCAACCATCTTTTCCTCTTGGAGCTTATGTTGTCCTCTTGGTAAATAGTACCTTGGAAAAGGTTGAACAAGCAAACTATAAAGTTTGTCACAATTACAAGACAATAGCTTCGATAGTCTAGATATTTTCAAGACACCATGCACATTGCAACTTGTAAGAGTACATTAATAAATATAATCATACAAGATACTACTTAAAAAATAGGTTGAAGAGCTAGCACAAGTCTCTTCAAATTTTCATAATTATAGGAGCAATTTGTGCTTTTCTATACTTTTTTGTTCTTTTCTATTTGATATTGCAATGATAAATATTTAAAAACATAGTTTTGAAAAGTAAGTTCCCCACCTTTTGCCAATATTGAACTTCTAAACATTGTGTTTGTTCTTTGAAACTGTCAAGCTTGTGAACATGATAATGAAGCAACATATCCAAATAACATCCATGCATTATAGAATCAATAGAATACTTCCCATCGCACATTATCATAGAGTTGGAGGAGCATGAAGATGGCTCCAACCTTTATGAGGTGGCTCAAAAATTGTAGAGGGGTAGGTTCGCAAGCATGTGGTTGGAGCAGTAACCTTTGCCACCAAACTCATGGAGCACATCCTCGGCTTCCTTAACATACACTAGTGTTTTGCGCGCGCTTCGCACGCACAAAACGCTTTTCTCATCTTTCTCTCTCCTCTTTTTTCTCTCTCTCTCTCTCCCCCCCAAAAAATTCCTATATCTAATTCTCTCTCTCTCTCTCTCTCTCTCTCTTTGCCTTCTATTTTAGTTTAGTTTTTCCTCTCCTAGTTCTCTCTCTCTCTCTCTCCTTTTTTTCTCTCCCCGCTTTTCTTCTCTCTCTCTCTCTCTCTCTCTCCTTTTATTCTCCCCCCTCTCTCCTCTCTTTTCCTTCTCTCTCCCTCTCCTCTTTTTTCCTTTTTTTCCTTCTTTTCTCTCTCTCTTCATTCTCTTTTTAAATTTTTTCTTTTCTCTCTCTCCCTCTCTATCTCTCTCCTTTTCTTCTCTCTCTCTCTCTCCTCTCTTTTCCTTCTCTCTTTCTCCTCTATTTTTTATTCTCTCTCTTTTTAAATTTTATATTTTCTCTCTCTATAATTCTCTCTACATGTTCTCTCTCTCTTCTTCTTCTTCTTTCACTTTCTTCCCTCCCCCCTCAGTCTCTCTTAAAGTATATAAATTTTATCTTTTCCTTATATATAATTCTATCTTTATGTTTATATTCTCTCTCTTCTCCTCTCTCTCTCTCTCCGTCCCTTTTTCTTCTTCTCTCCTTTCTCCTAATTTTGCTTTTTTTCTTCTCTCCCTCTCTCTCTTTTAAATTTTATATTTTTCTTCTCTTCTTCTCTCTTTTAAATTTTATATTCTCTCTCTCTCTTCCCCCCTCTCTCCTCTCTCCCTTCCTCTCTCTCAAAAAAAATATTTAAATTTTAAAAATACTTTTTTCTTTTTTCTTTTTCCCCATCTCTCTTCCTCTTTTCCTCTCTCTTCTTCTCATTCTTACTCTCTCTCTCTCTTTCTCTCTCTCTCTCTCTCTCCTCTCTTTTTTCTCTTTAAATTTTTTCTTTTTCTTTTTCTTTTAAATTTTATCTTTCCTCTCTCTATAATTCTCTATGTGTTTAAATTCTCTCTCTTCTTTTTCTTATTTTCTCTCTCTGTCTCTGCCCCCTCTCTCCTCTTTTTTCCTTTTTTCTTTTCCTCTCTCTCTCTCTCTCTTTCTTAAATTTTATACTTTCTCTCTCTATAATTCTCTTTCTCTCTGTTCCCTCCCTCTCCTCTTCTTTCTTTTTTGCTCTCTCTCTCTCTCTCTCTCTCTCTCTCTCTCTCTCTCTGATTAAACCTTTTAACTTTTTGTTTGATTAAAAGAGAGAGAGAGAGAGAGAGAACCTAGGCCCTACTCATGAGAGAGGGGGGGAGGGGGAGAAGAAAAATGTTTAATTAAAAAGACTATTCTCTTTCCTCTTTCTCCCCCTTCTCTCTCCGTCTTCTTCTTTTTATCTTTCTTCTTCTTCTTCTTCTTCTTCTTCTTCTTCTTCTCTCTCTCTCTTTTATTCTATCTCCTTCTCAAAGTGTGTGAAAAACTATGTTCGAAAAATTTTAAATTTAAAAAAACTTTTACAATTTTTAATTAAATAAAGTTTAATCTAGCTGTGAGAGAGAGAGAGAGAGGAAATCTAGGGCCTACACATGAGAGAGGGGGGAGGAATTTAATTAAAAAAAGAAGGGGTTTTAATTTTAAAAATGGAGGTGAGAAAAGGAGGCTTTAATGAAAAAAGGGAAGAGGAAGAGAAAATGAGATATTACACGTGAGAAAGAGAGGAGGGGAGGGGGTTTTGATTAAAGAAATGAGGTTTGAAAAAGGGGGTAGGTTCGGAAAGCCCTCTGGAGGTTCGAGGCTTTCCAAACCTATAGCTAAAATAATATAGTAGTAAGATTAACTTTTTTTCTTTTTTTTCTTTTAAATTTTATCTTTCCTCTCTATAATTCTCTCTGTGTTCAAATTCTCTCTCTTCTTCTTCTTATTTTCTTTCTCTCATTTTCTTCTCTCTGTCTCTGTCCCCCTCTCTCCTCTTTTTTCCTTTTTTCTTTTCCTCTCTCTCTTAAATTTTATATTTTCTCTCTCTATAATTCTCTTTCTCTCTATTCCCTCCCTTTCCTCTTCTTTCTTTTTTACTCTCTCTCTCTCTCTCTCTCTCTCTCTCTCTCTCTCTCTCTCTCCTTATTTTAATTAAACAAAAAGTTTAATCTCAAAGAGAGAGAGAGAGAGAGAGAGAGAG